>NW_025335985.1:8287242-8380514 GCF_004798865.1 Varanus komodoensis
GTGCCCCGCGCGTGCGCCTCCGCCTGCGCGAAATCGGCGCCTCGGGCGGACGCCGGGCCGGGAAGGGGCGGCGGCGCTGCGCGCGCTCCGTGGGGCGGGCCGGGCCGGGCCCTCGAGCGCTGCCGGGGAAGGGCGCGGCGGCCCGCGGGACGCCGTCGCCGCTCCTGGCGGCCCTCGGCAGGAAGTGAGTCACTCGCTGCGGCCGCGGAGCCTCCCCGCCCGTCAGTGGCCGCCCCGCTTGCCCGGCTCCGGCTGCCCGACGGCGGCGACGGGCGCAGAGGCCCTGCTTCGGCGCGGCCGAGCACAGCAGCGCCGGGGCCGCCCCGTTGCTTTCGCTGCCCTGGCATCGGGCCGCCCGCCTGCCGCCGTCCGCTGCCCGGCATTTGGACCGGGGCTCCGCGACGTGGCTCGGTGGCGGTCGATGGCCTCTGCTGGGCTTCCCCAAAGGCGCCCGTGGGGGCGGCCCGCGTCCTCCGGGTGCCTCACGGCTTGAGTGCTGGAAGTGCGGGGGAAGCTCCCTCCCCTTCGGAGGCCCGGTTTCTCGGGCGCGTTGTGATAGTGCTTGCTTGACTCGGTTGCTGCAGACCCTCTGGAGTGCGAGTTGCGCTCCGTGGCCTCTCGGCTCTGCTTTTCTACCATTCTGTGAAGTTTGGGTCGCCAGTTTCTGCAAGCTGGACCTTTTCCAAGCGGATCTGCATGCTGGGTCCTAGAGGCAGGATCTGGGGTGCTTCCCGGGTCCGTGAGATGAAAAGAGTTTCAGGCTGGCTGGCTGGCTGGCTGGTGTTCCTGACTCACCAGTGACTGTTTGCCTGGGATTTGGGAAGGGAAGGGAGGGAGAGGCGGCTGGAATGGCTGCATTTGTGATAGGTGGAGAGGAAAACGGTTCAACCCTAATATCTGCCGGCAGCTTTGGATTGTGTGCTGCTTGTGTAAGGAGCACTCTGAGCTTTCCAAGAGTGCAAAGCTAGACTCTCAATGCTGCCTGCCCGACCAGTGCAGGTGAAGGAGGACTGCAGCCGCCTGCTGTCCCGTTTGCTGACAGCGGGGACAGCTAGGATTTGCCGTCGTGACTGGTCAGCAGCCTGGCTTCAGGCCGAGTGTGGATCAGCCTTCCCTTTCCTGCTCTGTTCTCTGGCTGAAGCAGCTCCCAGCCGGCTGCCTCCTGCCTGTGCCTTTCTGGCCGCCTGCAGCCGGAGGCCTCTGCTTCAGGGGCTGTTGGCGCTGCCATCATGCACTGGCCTGCTGGGGCGGGAGGCCGGAGAGTGCCGCCGCACTCATGGGGCTTCGGCTGTGAGGAGGCAGCCTGATCTGCACAGGTCGGAGCAGTGTGGCAGCGGGACCAGCCGCCTGGAGAGGTCTTGGGCTCTCACGCGAACGACACTCAGAAGAACCTGGGCAGCCCTCTGAGCGGGATGGTGTAAATGGGTCTCCTGCCTGGCAGGGGTTGGGGCCCAATGGCCTTCCCGGCCCTTTCCAGCTCCACCCTTCTAGGTACAGTCCTTGTGCCCGGTCCATCCATACTCTCGTCCCAGGGAGCAGCTGACCTTGCGTCCCCGTGAGCGCACGGATTGCGCGCATGCGTAGCCACTGCATGCGGAGAGCCTTGGCAGCCCTGCAAGCGGGGCGCAGGCAGCGGAGTGCTCGGGGGCCTCGGTTCTGGCCCAGGGATGCAGGAGCGCGGCTGCGGCTGGCAGGGCCAAGAGCTCCCTGTGGGATGGCAGGCGGGAGCAAGGCTGTGGGGCTCCTTTGGGGCACTGCCGGAGCGAGCAGAATACCGCTCATCCCCGGCAGGGCAGGGAGCCCGTGGGACTTGCCCGTCGACCCGTTTTTGAGTGCTAATGTGGGTGCAGGCAGGGCGGCGATTGCCTGGGGTTCCTGTTTCCTGTTGAAAGGCGATTTGCACGCGTCCCGTGCACTTGATAAGCGTTCTTGCGCCCTAGCCGGTCCCAGCCCGCGGCACCATGGCAGCTTCAGCGTCTCCCACGCACAGCCTCTTCCCGTTTCTTTGGCTTTCTGTTGGCTGGAGGAGGCTGCAGGGCCTGGACTGCGGCTGGCTGCAAATTCCATATTTGGTAGCAGTCCCTGTTTACTCCTCAGCCCGCGGGGGGGGGGGGGGCCTGGGGCCTGCTTCGCACAGTTCCCTCTTGCCGCTGGAATCTGCCGCTTGCTTGTGAGGGCTGGGACCGGCCCGCACAGGGCAGAAAGCTGCGGCTGGCCAGTCCGTGGGTCTGCCTGCAGAGGCCTCCTGCCAGACTGGGCGGATGTGCGTCTGCCAGAGCTGCCCTGTCCCTTCGGTCGGTAGAGGTGGTGCGGGAAGGCCGGCATTGCACTTTGTTCTCGCCCCTCCTGCCCAGCTCAGAAACAGACGGGCCTCTTGGCCCAGGGCAAGCTGTGTGAAGGCCAAGTGTGCAGCAGGTCCGGGATTTGGGGGCGGGGGGAGGCAGAGGGACCCGGGAGATGGCTGGACTCCTCAGCTGGCCGCTCTCGCCAGGGCCTGGGAGTTTGTTAATTGCCTTGAGTATCTGGAGGAGAAGTCGTAAACACAGGCTATAAATACTTCCACAAATAAAACCAGGCAAAAGTATTTAGGGATAGCTGTGTCTTCGTGAGGAGTGTGGGAAGAGTGCCTGCCCTGGGGGCTTGTGTGAGGGGGGCCTGCCGCTCCGCGTGCCTCACTTCTTTATTTGGTGAGCCTCCGCACCACCTTTGGGCTCGTGCAGCGCATCCTCGGCGCGCTTCGTCTGCACGAGGCTCCAGGCTCAGAACTGGGGCCGGATCCTTAAGAACAGAAGAGCAGCCCTGCTGGCTGAGAGCAAGCAGCACTCCCGGCACGTGGTGGCAAGCCAGCCGCCCACTGGATTTCTGCAGCGAGGCCTCCACCTGCCCGGCTGCTCAGCAGCGGGTGCATCCAGGCACGCCGCCGGTGTGGCACACAGAGCAGGCGCACTCGGCACCGAGAGCCTCCTCCCTCACGGATCGGTCCATCCACTTTGGCAGCCACCACCCAAGGCAGCAAATTCCGCAGTTTAGCAATACGCCATGTGAAGAAATATTTCCCTTTGACTGCCCTTAACCTCCCACCAGTTAGCGCAGTGGGATGGCCCTGGGCTTGTGTCTAAAGGGTAAAGGAGAGAAATATCTCTGCTTTCTCCACGCCATGTGTTATTTTCAATACCTCAGCCATGCCTCCCTTGGCTTGCCTTATTTCTAAGCCGAAGGGTCTCAGTTGCCGTGGCCGCGCCTCACAGGGGACCTGCTCCCGCCCCCGGATCACGTTTGTTGCCCTTCTTGGTGCTTTTTCCAACTCAGTAATGCTGCTTCTGCAGGTGCTTGGACTAGAAGTGAACACAATATTGCAAGCGCGGTTCCGCCAAAGACCTGTGCAAGGGAAGCAGCCGCGGTAACGCACGGCGTGGAGCGTGCCGCCTTCACCGCAGCCACACACTGGCTGACGTTTCCTTGGCCTGTCTTCCGCTGCTCCAAGGCCCCTTTCTTGCAGAGTCGCTGCTAGTTCACAGCCCATCGGCATATACTTAAAGGTGGGAGGTTTTGCCCCAGCATGCACTACATCGCACTTGCTTATTTTGAGTTGTGTCTGCCATTTTGATGCCCCTTCTCCCAACTTGCAGAGATCCCTTTGAGCTCCTCACAATCCCTTTTAGTTTTAGCCACCTTAAATAGTGTAGTGACATCAGCAAACTTGGCCACCTCGCCGCTTCAGTCCTAATTCCATGTTGTTTAGAAATAGGTCGGAAAGCACTGGCTCCAAGCCGGAACTCTGGGATTCCATTGGTGGCCTCTCTCCCCTAAGAGAAGTCGCCATGCATCCCGGCCACCTGTTTTCTGTTCTTTAACCAGTGAGTGATCCATGAGAGGACCCCTCCCTTTCATTCCATGACTGCTTAGTTTGCTCGGGAACCTTTGGTGAGAGTCTTTGGCAAAAGCCTTTTGGAAGGCCAGGGAAACACTGTCTCCTGGATCTGCCTGTCTGCATGCTCAGTGACACGCTCAGAGAACTCCAGGGGGTTCGTGAGAAAGTCGTGCTGGTTTTTTCCAGCAGCGCCTGCCCATATGTGTGCTTGCTGATTCTATCTTTAACGAGGCCTTCAAGCCGTTTACCCTGAACAGAGGTTGAACTAACTGGCCTGTAATTGCCCGGACCCCCCCCCCCCGATCCCTTTTGAAAAACCGGTGTCCCATCGGCAGTTCTCTGGGACAAGGGCTGATTTTAGGCACTTGTTCAGTATTTTGGTGAGAAGGCCAGCATTTCACGCTCGAGTTCTTCGGCGAGTCTAGGGCGGGTGGCACCGTGGGCCGGGCGACTTGCTGACTTGGAGAGCCGCCTTGGGCCACCGCTCTCGGCCTTGACTCCTCAGACTCCCTTCCGGCACGCATAAGCGCAGGGACAGGCATCTGCTCCCCACCCTCTGCTGTGGATCGCTTGGAAATAATCCACTGGCTTCTCGCTTCTCCCCAGCCTCCTGTCCCCTGCTTAGTGCTCCTTTAATTCCATTATCGTCTAATGACTCAACTGCTTCCTTAGCTGCTTTCTTTGGATGTATTGAAAGAATTCTTTATTGTTGGCCTTGAGGATGTTAGCGATATGCTGGTCCAAGTGTTTCTTTGCTTCTCTGCTTTTCTGACCCAATTTGCAGACAGTGCCGAAGTGGGGGTGGTGGCCACAGCAGAGGAGCAGTCACTGCAGATCCGAAAGAGATCTGGACAGCCTGGAGGTGGGCGGGGGAGAGCAGGGTGGCGTTCAGTACAGATCAGTGCAAGGTCTTGCAGTTGGGAATCGGAATAAGTGCCATAGGCACAGGATGGGGGACAAGTGGCTGGGGAGCGGCACTTGTGAAAGGGATCTTGGGGTGCTGGTCAACAGCAGGCTAAACATGCACCAGCCATGTGACGTGGCAGTTAAGAGAGAGAGAGCCGTCCTTGGCTCCCAGATCTAGGGGGGTGTTGATACTCCTCTACATGATTCTGGGACGCCCGCAGCTGGAGCACTGCGGCCAGTGCTGGGCTCCACATGATGGGAGAGAGATCGCTAGGTTGGAATCAGTTTTGTGCAGGGTCACAAGAATGGTAGCCGGGCTGGGAGGGATGGCATGTGAGGGAGCTGGGGCTTTTCAGCTTGAAGAAGAGGAGGCTCTGAGGGGATCTTACAGTGATTTGCAGGTATGTGAAGGGGTGTCAAGAGGTCAAAACCATGATAGGCATGACCTGTTCTTCCCTGTGGTGGATGGAAGGATATGATCCACTGGGGCAAAGCTAAGGAACTGGGTTTTATGGGGTTGTGGTGGTGAAGGTGGTGTGATCCCCATCAGTCCAGGTGTTCCAGGAAAGAATGGACACTATGCCAAGGCATAAGGGATGGCATACAAAAGTTTTAAATAAATAAATTACATGGGCAGAGCCAGTTTGTGCTGGGGGTCAGACTAGATGGCCCAGGAGGCCCCTTCTGACTTGCTGTGTTCTGTGTTTCCATCACCCTTGTGCCTGCTTGTGGTCCTATCCGTCCTTTTAATTTGGGCAAGGCTTCCATTTACTGAAGGAAGATTTCTTCTCTCTAATGGCTTCCTTGACGCCCCGCTGGTGATTTCCTGGGCTTGGTGCTGCCAAGTCTTACTTGTGGCAGGCATGTGCTCTGTGCCTCCATTATCATGGTTTTGAGCAGTTTCCAAGTGTTTTGAAGAGATGTAAACTTCTTGATTTCCCTTCAGCTTCTTCTTTCCCCTCAATTTTGAGAAGTTTCCTCTTGAAAAGTCAAGCGGAGCTGTGTCCGGCCTCTTTGGCAGTCTTGTGCCTGACTGTATATTAAATGTGAGACCAGCCCGGCCACCGTCACCTAATGGCTCAGCAGCTTTTACAATCTGTTCTATGTCCTGGGCAGTCCCCCGTCGGCCCAAATCAAGGACTGCCTCCCCTCTGGCTGGTTCCATGGCCAGCTGCTTGAGGGCACAGTCGTTTAGGACAGGGAGAAATGTACCTGCCCGTCGGAAGTGGCACATGCATTTATCCAGTCCAAATGTGGGTCGTTGCAGCCCTGCCTTTGTTGGAGGCCTCCTGATTTCATCTCCCTCCGCAGGGTCACCCTGAGCATCCCTGTGGTTGGGACGGGAGCATGTACCCGTACCTAAGCGGGTTTTGGAGCCAGGAGGTTCCCCCCTTGGAGGCAGAGTCTTCACATTTCAGAGCGTCCATTTTGCTGGACTCTGTGCGTCCTTAGCTTAGAGGGCAGCACGCCCTCCCCTGCCTTTCCTGGGCAACTTGTGTCCAGGGACGACCGTGTCCGCTGGTGTCTCCGCTCCGCCAGCCACTCTGGCTAGGGGCTCCTTTGTCACCGGGTGCCCCAGCTCTCCCTCTCTGGCCCGAGGCTGCAGGGCCACGGCTCACGCACTGTGTTCTCCCCACTCAAGCGTCTCCTTTATAGCTGTTTGTGGGGCCAGCAGGGCTGCCTGGTGCTTTCCTGGCAACGACCAAGATTTGGAGAGATGCCACTGCCAGAGCCGGCTGCTGCAGAAGGCCAGGTCTCAGCCCCCGAACTGCAACCTGTGTGGCGCCGAGGCAGCGCTCAGGGCCACCACGTCCCAGCACTTTCCAGACGCTCTTCTCAGGAGCGCAAAGCCAGTGTGGTGTAGTGGTTAAGAGCATGGGACTGGGACTCAGGCAATCTGGGTTCTAGTCCCCGCTCAGCCATGGAGCCAACTGGGTGACTTTGGGCCAGTCACAGACTCTAAGCCCAACCTACCTCACAGGAGAATGGAGGAGGAGGAGGAGGAGGATGTAAGCTGCCTTGAGCCCTTTGTAGGAAAAAGGCAGGATATAAATCGAAAAAAAAAAAAAAACAAATCGAAAAAAAAAACAAAACAAAAAGCTTCTTGGCTGTCTCCAGCGTGCCGCTGGCTGAGCCTGCCCTCTCCCCACCAGCATCCCCTCCCAGCCAGGCGGGAGGCGCGTCATGGTCTGAAATGGGCTTGCAGCAGGCTGGGCCGCAGGCTGCCAGGCTGACCTCCAGGAGCAGCGTCCGGGGGGCTGCCCCCCACCCACGACCTTCTCTGCCAGGTCACCGGCAGTGCGGTGCCAGGAGCCCCTCGATGGGTGGGCAGGATGCGTGTTTGGGATGTACGTGAAGCGAGGCTGACCTTTGTCAGTGCTGGTTGGCTGAGCCCCCGCTGCTTCTTGGGAGGAAGTGAGCCCTGCCCGGAGGTCGAGGCCGTGGTGACCGGCTGTTCTCTCGAGTGGTGCATGGGATGGTCCCTTGAATTTCCTGTTGCTCCAAGTCCCCCTGCCCCGCACATTCCTACCCGTTCCATGGAGAGTGCCTGTGGCTCATGGGAGCTCATAACTCCGAGGGATGCTGGTTGGTGTGCAGCTGGACCGGGCCACCTTCTCTCAGCTAAGCCTGGCAGTTCAGGGCTAGTAAGAGACTTCTGTCTGCGCAGCGCAGGACTCTCGGATAGCGCTCCCCTTCCCCAGTGGGGGTGTCGGGGGCCTTGGTTCAGCTGGCCCTGGAAGAATTGGGCCACGGCTCTGAGAAAAGACCTGCTAGTGGCTTGTTGTCACGGCTTCTGTGCTTGTCGAAGTGGCCTGTGGCTTCCCATCACCAAGAGCAGCCTTGAGGTGGCATGGGCACAGCGATGCGACATGGGAAAAGTCAGTAGAAACCGCCAGCAGCACGAAGATCCACGCAGAAAGAAACGTAATTGTAAAAGCGATGCAGTATTACTCTTAACAGCTCAGTGGAACCCCCGGCTTAGAGCGGCCAGGAGGGCGGTCAGGCCGCAAGAGGCGTTGGGGCAACACAGCCCCCAGCCCAGTGTGTGGAACTCGCTTTGGGGCGAGGCTGGTCCTGGCCATCCCGCCGTGTGCCGCCGAGCTCTGCCTGAAGCCCGTGCTTTTGTGGACAGCCTCGTTTCCAGGCGGGAGCAGTTAAACTTGGGGCTCGCCCACGGCCTAGGGCAGACCAGGGCTGGGGGCGCTCATATTCCCAACTGCCCAAGGAAGAGGTTGGTCTGCAACAGCAGAGACAGCGGAGAGATGCTGATTCCTCACATTTAAGCAGTGACGTGCTGGCATAAGCTTTTGGGGGCCGGAGTCCGCTTACCGGGTGCACGGAGGACGGCCCTCCCTTCGGCAGCCACTGTCCACGGCTGACTGAACTGGCGAGGAGCTTGCTGGGCGGAAGCCTTATCTAGTCACCCCGTGAAGGCACTTGCTTGCGCACCCCCTGCCTTTCGGCCAAGGCATCCAGCTCCTTTTATACTGTACATATGAAGCGCAAAGGGCCGGAAGAAAACCTCCTGGCCTCCCAGGGTCTCGGCGCTGGCTGCCCGGCCTGCGCCGCTTGAACCCCGAGTGCTTGTGCAGCGCTTTGTTGTGCCCTGTGCCCTTTCTTGCACCGCTGCCCCCCGTTGCCAAGGCAAACGCCACTTCCGGGATCATCAGGAAGTATTTTGAAAATGCGGCCACCGGTGCTGCACCTACTGGGCTGTGACTGCGCCTCCAAAGGGCACTTGTAGAGCTGAAAGGGGCAAGCCAGACAAGCAAAGTTGACTCCCTTGGGAAGAAAGATTGCAACCCCTGGGACTGCTTAGCCTGGAAGAAGCGACATGTTAAAAACCCAAGAAAAGCCTCGCTGGATCGGACCACCCAGCCCAGTGCGTGGCTCCCACAGCGGCGGTCTGTGTGGCATGGACTGATAAGTGGACTCCAGCCCACAAAAGCTTGCAGACTGGATCCCTCAAGCAGGATTGGTTCTGGACCACTTCCAGTCACGCCGCCTCTGGTTGCCAAGGCAGTCCGTAGCCAGCAGAGCCAGTCCGTAGCCAGCGTTCGCCTCCAGTCCTCTTTCAGAGCCACCCAGTTTGGCAGCCACAGCCACTTCCTGTGGCGGTGGATTCCATAGCTTAACTCTGCGTTGTGTGAGGAGCTGTTCCCTTTTGTCTGTCCTAAACCTCCCACCAATCAGTTTCATGGGATGGCTGAACTGAAAAAGACCTTGGAGTTACTGTGGACAACAGGCTAAATATGAACTAGCAAATGCTGTTTGGGATGCATTAATAGAAGTGTTACTTCCAAATCACGAGAAGTAGCAGTTCCTCTATACTCCTCACTGGAATACTGTGTCCAGTTCAGTGCACCAAGATTTAAGAAAGATGCAGGAAAGTCAGAGAGGGTCCATCAGAGGGCAACAAAAATGATCCAGGGCTTGGAAGCACTGCCCTATGAGGAGAGACAGAGAACTGGACATGTTTAGCCTTGAGAAGAGAAGACTGGTGGGACATGACATCACTCTAGAAGTCCTCTCGCCGATTCCAGAGTGCAGGACACAGAATAATCCATTCAAGCTGTGACAACCCAGATTCGGATGAGGTATCAGAGCAATAGGAAAGTGGAACCAGTTGGCTGGAGAGGTGGGGGCTCTCCCACGCGCGAGGCATTCAGGAAGAAATGGCAGCCGCCAGCGTGGGCTGGGTGCAGGTTGCTGACCCGCAGCAGCAGGGGGTGGACCAGATGGCCGCCTTGGCCCCTTCTAAATCTGCTGTGCTACGATACCATGATCCCAGGTTCCAGTGATAAGGGAGGGGAGGGGTTTTACCATGTCTCCTCTTGAGCGCTTCTTTCTGAGCTAACCCATCTCGGCCACTCCTCGCAGGGAGTTGCTGCAGCCCCTTGGTCCCCCTGGTCGGCCTTCTCTGCGCTTCTCCCAGCTTGGTGACGTCCTTTTTCTGGTGCAGCAACCAGAACGAGCGCAAGTGCCATCACAGCAAAGGGCGTGGGAGCACGATCTTGGCAGCTCCGCTTTCCGTTCGCAGCAGCTGAGCCCTGGGCTGGTCTTTTCCTCAGGCTGCCTCTGCCACCCCAAGATCTGCCTCGGTCGCCGGCAGCTCAGATTCCACCCCCTCTACTGGAAGTTGAGCTTCTTGCCCCAACCTGCATCACTTCACATTTGCCCCCTCGAACCACATTCGCCACTCTGCTGCCCCTTCTGCCAGCTCGGAGAGACCCCCCTGGAGCGCCTCACAGCCCCTTCTGGTTTTGGCCACCCTACACAGTTTGGTGTCACCAGTAAACTTGGCACATCGGTGCTTATTCCAAACTCCTGGGGACCAGGTGGGAGGGGGCATGATAGAGGGGCATGAAATGACTCACGGTGCAGCAACGAGGGAGAGGAGCGCCCCAGTAAGGAGCACCCTCTGTGGCTGAAGGGTGGGAGCTCCGGAGCCTGGGGGGACCCTTTTGCCCAGCGCACAGCCAAATTATGACACTCTTCCGCAAGCCGTCTTGATGGCCACCAAGCTGGACAGCTTTGGAAAGGAAGGGGGCACGTTCGTGGCGAAGAAGACTCTCCGTGGCCGCCCCCGCCAAATGCCCCGTGCTGCATCCTGAATGGGAGGCCGGGCTCCGGGGAGCACAGCTCCTGTGCCCAGGCACTGCTCGCGGGCTTGCCAGGGGCTTTCCCCGCTTGGTGAAAAAACAGCCAAGTGGTTTCAGTCCTGCTCTTACGTAGGGCTTCCGGTGAATTGCACTGGGCTGCTGGAGCGCTGCGCTGAGCAGCGTGTGCTTCCCGTGGCCCCCTTGCCAGGGGTGCCGGGGATCGTGTGCTGCTCGGCTGCAGCTCTGGGCGTCCTTCGGCCCCGCGAGGGCGTCCCGGGGGGCACGCAGTGGTGCGGGTGGGGCCGGGGTGGATCTGCAGGCCTCCCCGGCGAGGTGCAGCGGCCTGCTGGGCAGCTGCCCGGGGGCATTTCCTTCTAGGTGCTGTCGAGCAGGCTTGTGCTTGGCCTTGGTTTTGTGTGACCAGGAGACACGCAACAGACGCGCTCTTGGATTCGGCCAGCATTCCATGGGCCTGCGGGTGATCGTGTGCTCTGGAACAGTGAACGCCTGGGGGTTGCATTGTCCCGGCGCTGGAGGACTTCCTTCCAGGTGGTGCGTCTCTTGCCGGGAAGCTGCTGCTCCTGCGTCTCCCCTGCACTTCTGCCTCCAGGGAGAAGGGCTCTTGCCGCAGCTTGCTTGTTCGCCGGCGGTCCGGAGCTGCCAGCCAGGGGACTGGCGGGTGCGCTGTCCTGCCGCCACCGCCTCTGCTGACTCCTTTGGCACGAGCGCAGCACGTGCTGGGGGGCACCCGCTTGGGTGGGGGCGTGGCTGAGGGCGGTCTGCCGTCCCAGCCCTGCAGCCGGTCGGTGCTCAGCAGAGCTGGGAGCGGCATGGGCGCTGGGCTTTGAGAGCCGAACAGCACAGTTCGTGAGTCGGGATCGGCTCATCCGGCGTGGCGTCCCCGGAGTCTCAGCAGACGATTGCTGCTGGGACAAAGCTGTCACAGTGGAAGTCGCCCCATTTGTTAAAGTGTGGTCTTTTCGGCTCTTTGGAACTGCTTCCAGCTCTGATGAGCAGACACGGGTCTCTTGCTGGCTGGCGCTGGTCAGGGCTGAGGGAGGACTGCGCCCTCCTCCGTCGGGAAGCCTGAGGTGACCTTCAGGTGGCACATCTGGCAAAGAGGTGGTGGCCGTGCAGGCAGCGCTGTCTGACCGCTCAGCCCCTCCCCGCAACGGGCAGCACGTGGCTCTGTCCTCACGGGATGTCAGTCCTCGCGGCCCCCCCATTCCATCTGGCTTCTAGCCCGAAACAAGGGCTCCAGGCCACGCCGGCACTCTGCTCGCTGTTTCGCAACCTTTTGTTGCCCCTTCCCCTCATGTGGCATTTGGATTTTTCCTGATGGTCCATCTTGCCTACCTCCAGCTTCGCTTCGCTTCTCTTCTGTGAGAGTTCAGTTTGGCAGTGGGTCCTTTGTGTATGCCCTGATAAGGCAACTGCAAAAATGTGACTTTCGGCTCCCTGATTAGCACCATGGCTTCCTGCCCCAGGAAGTAGTAGCTGCACTTTATTCTGCACCAACCAGGCCTCATCTGGAACCCCGTGTCCCTTTCTGGGATCCACCCCCGCCGAATGCCCCATGCTGCATCCCGAATGGGAGGCCGGGCTCTGGGGATAAAAAAAATGGGGATAGGTTCAGAGGAGAGCAAAGAAGCTGGCCAGGCACATGGGTAAACCGAAGCCTGGAAGCGCTGTCCCAGGTAATTGCTCAGAGCTTCGTTCCCGGCTGCCCTGCTTTCAACGGGCTTCCGCTGCGGGAGGTTAACTTTGGGTTAAGCACCAGAAGAAGCTTCTTGCTGGTAGGAGCAGTTGGAGCACGGAAGTGGCTCCTGGGAGGGACTCAAAGAAACTTGGCTTCCGGGCTTCCTCCACTGAGCAGCCGGGCTGGACGGCCTCCTCTCCAGCGCTGAAGGTCTGCGATCAGCTGAGCTGATTGTCTTCTAGGGCGCCGCCCCTGCCAGGACTTCTGCCTCCTGCCAGGACTTCTGCCTTCAGACACGCATCTGTCAAGGCAATTTATGCTGAGCACCTTTGCAGCTGGCTGTGAATCAGAGCCGCAACAAGGGTTTCCTGGAGGGCAAACTATTTTCCTTCTCATGCTTGAGCAATCAGCTCTGCACTTACCTAACAAAAAGATGGTGGTTGGACAGGAGGTTCAAGTGCCACTGACTGCGCTGCGACACCCGCAGTGTGTGCCGCTGTGTGTGCGTGGAGCCGTGCTGTGCTCCTGGCTGGCCGCCCCGGGGCCTGTTGTGGGGGCAGGCGCAAGATGCAACTGGGCTGCCAGGGTAGTGTGGGAGCTGGGAGGAAGCGTGGGGGTTTCCGACGCATTTCCCATCTCTGTGGTGGGGGAAATATTTGCATGCGCTGCAGGGTGTAGGTATGCGCATGCTGCTGCTCCTGTGCAGGCACAGGCCAAAGCCCTGCCTCCCCCAGCTGAAGTGCGGCGTGGAGACGCCCTGCTCCTTGCCTGGTGCGCTCCGCCAGCCACAGGAAGCCGGAGGGGCCTCTGGTGCTCACTGAGCAGAAGCCGTGCAGAGCATCTCAGGAATGCGCTGCTGGAGCGTCTGCGAGGGCAGGCGGCAGAGAGAAAGGAATGCCCCCCCCCCGCTCCTCCTCCCGGGTTGTGGCCGTGCACAGCTGCTCTGGTGCTCCTTGCACAGGAGTGACCCCGCAGCCAGAGCGGAGAGGAGCTGCAGCGAGCATGTCCGGGCCCCCTCTGCCCCGGGCTCTGGGGGACGGGGGTGGAGGGGGACCCAGGCTCCTCTGCAGAGTCACCCTCGCTCCGGCTGGCGTGGGCCCTCACTGTGGGTGGCAGGGCTGGCCCGCTGCCTTCTCTGGTGGACTGAGCTTCCAGTGGCAGCCCTGCGGAACGGCTGCTATGCGTTTTGTTATGTGTCATCGGGTCGGACGGCAACCCAGTGCATGAAGACCCCCCAGACCGTCCGGCCGAGCCATTCTAAGGCCAAGGCTGTGGCTTCCTTTGCAAGTCTCCATCTCTGGCTTGGCCACCGCCTTCTGCCTTCAGCTTTCCCTGACATGGTGCTGCTCGTCGGGGAGCTTTGCTTCCTCACGAGGTGCCCAACGTGCAGCAGCCTCAGCTTTGCCATTTTTGCTTCGAGGGAAAGCTCTGGCTTGACTTCACTGAGGACGCCCTTGTTCACCTGTCTGTCTGTCCGGCGTTTTTGCAACGCTCCCCTCCAGCACTGTGCTTCACGTGTGCCCACATGCTTCCTGTCGGCCCTCCTCACTGTCCAGCTTTCGCATCCATGCGCCGTGGTCAGGAATGCAGTGGTGTGCATAATCCTGAGCATGGTCTCCAGTGAAATGCCCTTATATTTGGTTCTCTGTTCTGGTTGCTTCATTCCTGCCCTCCCAAGTCTCGGTCGTCTTTCGATTAATTGCCCAAGAAATCCAGTCTGCCTTGAATTGCTGACCAAGCCGAAGTCTGCAGCGTCTGTCACAATGTCAGTTTCCTCACTGTCGACAGGAAGGCTCCTTTGAAGGCCTGTTTGGTTGTAACATTCAGCTGCAGTCCTGCTCTTGCACTTTTTTCTTTCACTTTCATTGTGTGTCAGCTCAGTTCATTAGTGCTTTCTGCCACTAATATGATACCATCTGCATAGCTCAAACTGTTGATAGATCACTCGCTAATTGTTGTCCTTTCCTCTGATCTTAATCCAGCGTTCCTTATGCAGGTGAATTGGAGATAGGGAGGGAAATGCAGCCTTTGCTGGCGGCTTGGCCGATGGGAAGCCATCCTGTTTCCCCATATTCTTTCCTAGCAGTAGCTTCTTGCGGGTGCTGCAGGTTACGCATTGGGACAATTGGGTGCTTTGAGGCTTATTGTGCTTGCTGCATATGGGATGTTGCACCAGCTTGACCATCACTTGCCAGCATGGAAAATTAGAGAAATAGTCTTGTGATGGCAGCTCTCTTCCACATCCCCTTTCTGGAAGACAGACATGTGCACCGAAAATGTTTCCAGTTTGTGGGCCATGGTTTTTCCCCCATATTGGCAGATTCCTGTCAGGATTTTGACTGATTCCATCTCTGCCGCTTGGAATAGCTTTTCTGGTCTCCCATCTCGTCGAGGGCTTCCTTCCTTCCCGGTGCTTTCAGAGCAGCTCTCGCCTCACTCGCCAGCGCTGCGGGCTCTTTCTCACAGGATTCCTCTTTGATGGACTCTGTCATCCTTCTTGCCCTTCTTCACAGTCCGTCTGTATAGTCTTTCCACATTCTCTTGCTTTTATCCTTGTCTGGTAGGAAAGGAGAGGAGAGGAGAGGAGAGGAGAGGAGAGGAGTCCCCGCGGATTTCACTCTGCTCGCTGAGGTGGCCCTGGGGTCTGACAGCAGAGACACCCCGTTTGTCTTTTGGCATTCGTACTCAACCTCTGGATTTCCCTTTGGTTTCTTGGAAGAGGTCCCCTGTTTTTCCTCTCCTGTTTCTTTGCACTGGTCATTGTACGAGTTTGTTTTGCCTCTGCGTGATAGTTGCTGAAAGGCTGCATTCAGGATTCTGGCCCTCTTTTGGTCACCTTTATCTGTTGCTTCTTGTCTGTCCTTGGCGATTGTGCGTGTTTCTTCTGCCATCTTTCCAGGCTCTTCCTTTCGTTTTGCTATCGGCATTGTCTTCTTGCGTTCCTCCCTAATGATGCCTCTGGTTTCAGCCCACAGTTCTTCTGGCTCACTGTCATGGCTAGCAGATTTTAAGTTAAACAACCACAAGCCAGCAACAGACACGAATTTGGAGCAAAAACCCATTTCAGAAAAAAGGTGTGTGTCGGGGCTTAACCATAAACAAATTCAGCAACTCGGAGTTTGGCACTGGAAAGATCAGTCGGTGCAGGGGACCCACCCTGCTTGCGGGGGTGGTGGGGGGCAGAGCCTGATCCATCAGGAGGACAGGTGAGATTGAAAAGGCCATTCTAGGGTTCCCACCCACCTAATTGGTTGTGGTATGTCTCAGTTTCGGCAAGGCATTTGACCCTTGCAGTTCTCTTGTTGGCAAACTGGTACAATGGAAGCCGGTAAGTGCTGCTCTTTGGTGGATCGTAGCTGTTCAGTAGATGGCACCCAAAGACTCATGCTCATCAGTGGCTTCTTGTTCGTCTGGGGAGCAGACAAGTGAGGCGCTGCGGGCTTCTGGTGGAGAGGAAAGTTGATCAAACCTTAGAAGGAGGCAGGAGCAGGATTTAATGCAATCTTGACAGGACAAAGACTTTTGCCAAGGCTTTCAGTGAATTTCTGCAGCAATAAAGCCGAGGTTTTAGGAGGCCTCAGGCTCAGCCACGTGACGCAGTGGCTGGAGAACCCACTGTGGTTTTGCTCTGCATTAGCAGCAATGCATTGGCCAGACGGCCAGACGGGACCGCTCTTCTCTACCCCATCTGAGGTGTTCTCGGGACTCTTTGCCTCAATTCTTGGCACCCCCTCTGCAGAGGGATCTTAAGGAATTAGAAGGAATGAGGGGCAGCCAAGAGGGTGAGAGGGGCTGGAGGCCACATTCTGTAAGAAGAGGTGGAAGGATTTGGGCATGCTTAGCTTGGAGAAAAGATGAGTAAGAGGCAACATGGTATTTTCAGGTATTTGGGGGCCTGCCACATAATTTGTTCTCTCATCATAGAATCACGGAATAGTAGAGTTGGAAGGGGCCATGAAGGCCATCAAGTCCAGCCGCCTGCTTGTGCAGGACACCTGGCGATGCCATCCCACTCGGAGGGCGGTCCAGGCTCTCAAAGCATGGGGCTCAGGTGCGAAGAAAGGGGTCTTCACTAAAGAGCATCCACAAGATTCCAGCTGCTTGGCGGTGAGGCCAGGCACCCTGCAGGCGGGGAGTCTTCTTGTTGGCAGTCTTTACGCCGTGGCCGGACAGGCACCAGTGGCGCGCTAGGCCAGGAAGCTTCCTGCATCAGTGGGCTGGCCGGCTTGTGAGAGCCCTCCCCACCTTTGGCTCTGTGGACCTGTTCATGCAGGTGGAAAGCAGCCCCATCCGACGGGGGCCAAAGGGCATCTTCCAGTGCACCGAGCCTTCTGCCAACAGCGTCTCCACCTCCTGGGGCCTGAATTTCCGCCTGGGGGCCCTGGGCCGCTTGATGCTGGGCAGATGGCATGTGATCCACTGGGAGGCAGGTTGGTAGCCTGTCCAAAACAGCAGGGCACTCCTTGCTGGGCCTGGGCGTGTGGGCAGGTGAAGGACACGGCAGCACGCCTGGCCCAGGTGCTGGTGCTGCAGAGCAGCCCTCTCGCTGGGGAGATGTTGACCCCGTGCCCTGGTGAGTTTGCGAGTGCCTCTGCAAGGCACAAGGGCGGGCAGGTCGGAGGCCCTTGGGCTTTGGGAAGTGCACGCCTCCACCTTACCTCTCTCCGTTCTGCGTCATGCCAGAGCTCCTCAGAGCCCATCTTCACAGGCTCAGACCACAGCCAAGCCCAGCAGGCAGTGCTGTTTCTCCATCTCTGCCGGGGAAGGGCTTGGAGGGGGAGGGCTGTGCCTGCCCACGGGGAGGTGGGGACCAGCGCACGGCTGCATGGCCCAGCCTCTTGGCTCCTCGGGGTCGGCCAGGCTGCTGGTCATGTGGCGGGGCCTCGCCTGGCTGGCCTTGCTGTAGCCTAGGGCCAGTGAGGGGCGAGGGGGACACCTGCCTGCGGTTGGGGCAGGGAACAAGGCGTTTATCTTTTATTGAAACTTTTGTATACTGTCCACTACAAAATAGTCTTGGGATGGTCTTACAAGAAAACAAAGTAACCGGGGTGCCACCGCAGAAAAGGCCCTTCTCCGGGAGCCATCCTCCTAGTCTCCTTCCCACAGGGCTTCCAAAGAAGGACCTCTGACCCAGATCCTTTCAGCTTGCCCCCGGTCCCACCAGAGTCGCCGCTAAAGAAAGAGCAGTCCCACAAGGCTGCTTTCTGCGGCAAGGGTTCCCTCTCTTTGGGCTCCCAGGGGCCCGTCTTGCCTCCGGGAGTGTATGGGGTGGGGGCCGCTGCCGTGCCCGAGAGCCTGGAGACGGCTGCCCCAGCCCCGCGTCGCGGCCTTCCTGTGCTCGGACAGTGTCCGCAGCTGGCTGTGCGCTCGTGAGACTCCGTCTGCATGTGCCGAAGGCGCCCCCTGCACGCAGCATCCCGGGGCTGTTGGTGGGCCCAGCGTGGGGCAGCGGTCCCGGGGACGAGGGGGAGCCGGGGAGGGGCGTGTCTTGCTTGGGGAGGAAGCCGCTGCGGCTGCTCTCGGCCAGGGAGAGGAAGCAGCGACAACAGGAAGCCCTGAGCAGCGCTGGCTGCGGCAGCAGGAGCCGTGTAGCCCCCAGCGGCGGAGCGAGTGGGGGGCTGGCCCCGGGGCCCCGGCCTGGCTGTGGGGGTGCTTTCTGGCGACTTTCTGAGTGAGCCCGTGGCCGACGGGAGCTCTGAAGTGAGTGGGGCCAGGTAGGCGGCTTGGGTGCTGAGCCCCAGGCAGGAGACAGTGGGACGGTGGTGTTTGGGGTCTGGTGCTCGGTGGCTCTCAGGAAGGGGTCGCGGCCGACCAGCGGCAAGCATGCGTGGAAGGCACGGAGAGGCCACATGGCTGCGCCTCCGACAGTCGCTGGGCTTGGGTGCGAGTCCCAGGAGAGCCACTTCTGCGTGCGTGGGGAGTTGCTCTCCCCAGAGCAGTGGATGGCCCCTCAGCGAGAATGAGGAGCAGCTGGTGGGTGCCAGCTCTGGGTGCTGTGGTGCTGACCCGAGCTGGGGCATCCCGCCAGGCGTGCTGCTGGGCCCGGGCCGGGGCCTTGGTAAACCGCAAGCCTGTTGCCCGTGTTTGGGGGGCAGAGCAGTCCCGCCCGAAAGAGCCAGCTGAGCTGCTGGTGCAGAAAGGAGGGGTGGGCACTGCGGGGCCGAGGCCTGGCCCTCAGGTCCCTGGAAGCAGCCAGGCATGGGGAGGAAGTGGTCCCCGCAGCCCCCTCGCCCTGCTGTCTCGGGCAGCAGGTCCTGCTGGCCATGAGCCCACGGAAAGGCTCCCCGGCCAGGAAGGGGGAGGAGCCTCCCCGAGGAAGCCGGAGGGGGAGCCGGCGGTGAGCAGCTCCGGGGGGCTCTGCGGCTTCTCTCTTGCGGCTTCTCTGCCGTCAGCCGCTGCCTGTCTCACTTGCGCACCCGTCCCACTGTGGCTTATCGGCCCGGCTCCCTCTGGGCAGCCTTCCTGTGGGGGATGACGGGGCCAATCTCCTCCCGCCAGCCCAAGAGGGCTTTTTCCGGCAGCCCTGGAGCTCCGGCCAGCGGGCAGCCCTCACCCTGCCAATCCTCGTAGCTGCCGTGGCGCAAGACCCGGTGTGCTCCGGAGCAGTGAGGGGGCCCTGTTGTGGTGTGTTTGCCGGTGAGGCTTGGGGAGGAGTTGCATTGTGTTGATTATGACCTACAAAGCCCTAAACGGCTTGGGTCCTGGCTACCTGAACGAGCGCTTACGTCCGTATATGCCCGACCGCCCTTTGAGATCTGCGGGAGAGTCCCTTCTCCAGGAACCCTCCATGAAAGAAATTAGGAGAGTAAGTACCCGGAGGAGGGCTTTCTCTGCGGTGGCGCCCAACCTATGGAATTCACTCCCCAAAGAGGTCCGCCTGGCACCGTCGTTACTGGTTTTTCGGCGCCAGGTAAAGACCTTTTTATTTAAACATCATTTCAATTGTTAAAACATATGATCTGGCCTGGGCAACTTCTTCTTCCTTCTCTTTCTCCTCCTATATTTTTATTTTATACTGATAATTTTAATTTTGTATTTGTAAATCAATGTATTTTTTTTGTATTTTTATATTTAATGGTAATTTATTGTGTACTATTGTATTTCAATGTATTTTATCATGTTGTAAGCCGCCCCGAGGTTTCGGCAAGGGGCGGCATAGAAATGTTATAATAATAATAATAATAATTGTGGGGTCAGGCCAAGTGGGGCTCCTGCGGGGCAGACTGGGTGGGGATTTGGCTGTGGTGGCTTCGGCCAGGCTTTAGTCTGCACGTCGTCTTTGCTGCGGAAGAACCGCCTGCAGCCTGCGCCTTCTCAGCATTCTGGAGAACTTTGCAGATTGGAAGTCAAAGAAGACAATTCCTGTTCCCCACTAGACGGAACCGTCACTTCCACTGCACCAGTTTCTTGGCCAGCTCTGTAACGCGTGTCCAGCTGCACTGCTTCTCCAGCAAAGAGCCAGAGCGACTCGCATGCTCCCCGGCCCTCTGAGGGGCTGCTTGTGCTCTCTTGCGCCTGCTGAGCGCTTTTGTCGCTCAAGCCAGCAAGGGCAGCTCCTCTGGCCGCTGTGGGAGGGGCCTTGCGCCCCTGCGCAGCCCGCCCGCCCGCCCGCTGCCCGCAGGCCCCGTGGACGGGAGCGCTCGTGGCAGATGGTGCAGCCATCGCGATGTCACATCATTCCCTGGAGAGGCCCCTGCCCTTCCCCGTTGGGAGCTTTGTTCAGCTGCCTCTGGTTCCTTTGTCGTTTGGGCCTGGGCCTGGGCCTGGGTGCTGCCCAAGAGCTGTGCCTGAGCATGAGGAGCCCGCTGCTGCGCAGAGCTGGGCTTGCGGCAAGGGCCGGTGGCAAGCCAAGGGTGGCCTGTCCCCGCTGGGCGGAAGGCATGCTGCGGCTGCTGTGGGGGCTGCCCCTCCTGAGTGGTGGTGCCGGGTGGGGACCCCTCGCAGCACGGGGTGGAGGTGTGGAGAGCGGCGCTGTGGTGTGGGCTCGCTGGCAGCTCCGGGTGGTGGGGGGCTCCCCTGGGCCTCCGTGCCCCCCACCCTGGCAGCAACCGTGTGTCTCCTTGTGCATCTGCAGGTGAGGCCAGAGGGGGGACCTCTCAGCTGCCAAGATGGTTGCGTTATCGCTCAAGATAAGCATCGGCAATGTGGTGAAGACGATGCAGTTTGAGCCCTCCACCATGGTGTACGACGCCTGCCGGATCATTCGGGAGCGGGTGCCGGAGGCGCAGATGGGCCAGCGTAAGTCCTGCGGGTGGGAAGCAGCACTTCAGGCCTTTCCCTCTGAAGTCTTGTGCCCCTTCTGTGCATTGACTGTCTCTCCCGCTCGCTCTGGAGAGAACCGGGGCCGGGGCGTCTTGCCTGCTCTTGCACTGGTCCTCCGGCCCAGTTGCCTGGCAGAGCTGCTCTGCTTTCCACGTGGCTGGGAGTTCGTCCTCACTCTGCAAAGGTGCCTCTCCGTCTCCCTGGTGTGGCGGTGCTGCTGCCGCAGACCCTCTTCCTGGGACAAGGGCAGGCTGGCCTTACAGAAGCCCCGGCGAGGCTGCTGCCACTGCCCAGTCAGCCCGGGCCCGCCTGGCTCCGTCCTGCCCGCAGCGGGCGGCAGCTGCAGCTCCGGCCGCACGTGCAGCAGGGATTCCCCGCCGAGCTGAGCGAAGCCGTTCAGGACACCTTGACAGGTGACCATCCTGGGTCAGTCGGCCTCGAACACCGGGATTGTTTGGATGACAAGCCCTTAGAAAAAGCATGGTTGCAAGGAAGGACTCCCTGTCAGCTGCAGACGCTGGAGAGGAAGCGGCAGGCCATGTGAGGGGCAGGAGGAGCCGGGCCTGCTGCCCCCGCGTGGGACGCAAATGTGTGCCGGGCCCCTGGACTGCTTTGCCGGCAGTCCATTCCCCAATCGCTCGGTGGACCCGGGTCTCAGCTGCTGACCCTGACACTAGTCAAAGCCGCCTGCACGGATGCGTAGCCCCCGGTCCCCTTTTCGGTGCCAGGGGAGGCAGGGGAGTCCGTGCTGCCCCTGCTCGGAGTGCGGTCCTGGTGGCCTCGCCATGCCCACCGGTGCCATCCCACTCCTGGCGGGCCAGGGGTCAGCGGGCTCTGCCTCTGCGGTTCACATCAGGTTTCAAAAGCCAGGGGAGAGGCTGGCCTCAGGCCCACGAGGCCACGGCACGCTGGGGCGGGGTAACCGGAAGGCTCCACCAGCCTTTCCTTGCAGGCGGGAGTGAGCGGCACGTGCGTGGCAAGGAGAGGGACTGTGCACTGGCCACCTGCCTGTCCTGCTGCTCCCGTGAGGGGGTCTCGGCAGAGTGGGCCGGCTTGCAGCCGTTCCTTGCCTTGGCCCAGAGCGTGCCCAGGCCCGTGGCCAGCGTTCCTTCGCACTGGAGAACTGAGAACCGAAAGGGGTTGTCCACTGCCCCCACCGGTCGTGGGAAAACCAGGCTCTCCACAGTTCCCCTGAGTGGGGGACGGGGCCCTTCTGAAGGCCCCATCCTGGTCCCCGTGCCCTGGCGGGGGGCAGCCCTTGAGCCGGGCCGCATGCAGCAGTGCGGTGGCCACAGGGCCAGGCTGGGCCTCTGGGTGCGGCCGCCTTCCGAAGGCCCCCGCTGAGTCCTGCCCTTTCTCTGCGGCTCTGCAGCCAGCGACTTCGGCCTCTTTCTCTCCGATGAAGACCCCAAGAAGGGCATCTGGCTGGAGGCCGGGAAGGCTCTGGACTACTACATGCTCCGCAATGGGGTACGTCCCTCCCCGCCTCGTCCCGTGGTCTTCGCGGTGCGATCCCGGCTTCCTCGGAAGGGGCCCGAGGGACCCCTGGCCCATCCTTCTGCTCTCGCAGAGGCCACCCTGATGTGCCAGGGGGGCAGCCATAAGCAGAGTCTGAGCGCAAGAGGGCATGCCCGCCTGCTCTCCGACAGCCGGTGTGGAGGTGGTGTGTGGCCCTGTGCCCACGGTCACTCCGGGCAAAGTCCCCCCTTCTGCCCCCCCCCCGGCCCGGCCCGGCCCGGCCCAGACCCATGAGGTCTCCCCGCTTGCGTTCACACTCCGCTCTGGCTCTGGCCTCCTCTGCCCCCTCCCCGGGCTGTGCAGGACACCATGGAGTACAAGAAGAAGCAGCGGCCCCTGAAGATCCGCATGCTGGACGGCACCGTCAAGACCGTCATGGTGGACGACTCCAAGACAGTCACGGACATCCTCATGACCATCTGCGCCAGAATCGGTGCGGGTGCCGGTCCCCCTCCCGGGATTGGGGGGGCTCTGCCGCAGTGGCTCCCCCCAGAGGCCGGGTGCCCTGTCCCGGCTGAGTGGGGGGCTGCACGGCCCTTCGCTTCAGCGGGGTCCCGCAGCGGCTGATGCCGCCGCCTTGGCGCCCCGCAGGCATTACCAATTACGACGAGTATTCTCTGGTGCGAGAGCTGGTGGAGGAGAAGAAGGAGGAGCAGACGGGCACGCTCCGGAAGGACAAGACACTCCTGCGCGACGAGAAGAAGATGGAGAAGCTCAAGCAGAAGCTGCACACCGACGACGAGCGTGAGTCGGGGCGGGGGGGGGGGGGGGGGGGGGGGGGGGGCCACGCGGGGCAGCTCGTCCGCCCGCCCACCCACCGCCTCCCCTCCCCTCCCCGTGCAGTGAACTGGCTGGATCACGGGCGCACGCTGCGCGAGCAGGGTGTCGATGGCAGCGAGACGCTGCTGCTCCGGCGCAAGTTCTTCTACTCGGACCAGAATGTGGATTCGCGCGACCCGGTGCAGCTCAACCTCCTCTACGTTCAGGTATCTCCTGTCTGCCCGGCACGGGCCTCACTGATCCACCGCCCCAGCCGGGGGGCCGTGCGGGTGCCCAGCGGGCCCGGCCCTGCTGGACAAGGGCTCCCCAGGGGAGACGGGCCCCCACCCACCCTGTCCCTCCCCCACAGGCCCGCGACGACATTCTGAACGGCTCCCACCCGGTGTCCTTCGACAAGGCCTGCGAGTTTGCCGGGTTCCAGTGCCAGATCCAGTTTGGCCCCCACAATGAGCAGAAGCACAAGCCGGGCTTCTTGGAGTGAGCCGGCCCATCTGCGGAATGGCCCCCGTAGCCGCGTGGCAACGATGCGCGGGGCGCACTGGGGGCAGCGGGAGGGAAGGTGGTGCCAAGTCACGGGGGGTTCCCCAGGATGCCCCAGTTCCTCGGGCCCCTCGCTGGGTCTTCCTGCACCCCCCACTCGCTAGAGGCAGCCCCTTGGGTTTGGCAGCCCTGTGCCCCACAGCGTCCCGCCTCACCTCGGGCTGCTCGGGTCGGAGGGAAGGTCCGCCTGCACTCTGCCTTGCCTGCCACGTCCCTCACTTCCCCCTGCTTTCCTTGCTCGCAGCCTGAAGGACTTTCTGCCCAAGGAGTACATCAAGCAGAAGGGCGAGCGCAAGATTTTCATGGTGAGTGAAGGCCTGGAGCCAGCGGCTGCTCCTTCTGCACGGAGGAGCGCTTGGGTGCTCGGGTCGGGCCGTGCCGCCGCTGCGAGCATCCAGGGGACACGTCATGCGCTGGGTTGTCAGCGGAGGGTGCACTCACACACCCTGACCCACTCGGGCTGCTGGCCGATTGGGCTGGTCGCTGGGTGACCGGCCCGCAGCAAGTCGTCTGCCAGGCTGTCTGTCTGTCTCCCTGTGTGCTCTTGCCCCGCCCAGTCCCCCCAGGGGCGTTCCAGGAGGCGCACGGGAGAGCCGAGCTGCGGCCACCCACTCGCCGCAGTGCCATGCGCGGTCTCCCGCTTTGATCCCAGAGGCCACGGAAGCTGCAGCCGCACAAGCCGCCTCGCTCGAGCCGTGAGCCGGTAGCTGTGGGCTGCACCTCCAAGCCCCCCAGCGGCACCAGGTTTCTCTAATAGCTGCAGTTGCAGAACTGCCTGGGCATGGAGGTTTGCGGGGCGCTCGCTGCTGAGCAGCTGCCGGGCTCCACCCCAGAGGGAGCTGCGAGCCCCCCACCCCCGGGCATGCATGGGCCCCCCTTCAGTTGCTTGTGGAAGGCGAGCAGCCAGGAGAGACCGATGGTGTGGGGTCCTTGCAGGTGAAGGGGACGTTTGGGGGTTCGCATGCCCTTCGAGTCCCTCGTTTCCCCCGCCATCTGGTGCCCGGGAAAGCACCAGTCCGCCCTTTCCCAGGGGACTCTTTAGAAGAGCGTTCTGAAAGGGAAATGGAGGTCTTGGGGTGCACAGCTGGATTTGCCAATCCAAAAATTATCTTTCTCCAGTCCCCCCACATGCTTTCTAGAGGGGCCTGATGTTTTTAGTCCTTTTTCTTAGACATTTGCAAAACACGCCCCAGAAAGGGCACTAAGAAGAGAGGGGGAAGTTGGGGATTGTAACATGAAGGGAGCGTCACTTGCAAATGTCCCCTTTACATGTCCCAGAATCCTTCGTGCCTTTGGTTACTCTGGAGAGCTTCCCTGTGACCCCCATGGGGGCCATGGGGCTGGGAGCAGAAAGGGGGCTTGGGATTGCAGCTGTGAGCGGGGCTGTCAGCACTAGCTGCCTCGGGTGCGCTTTGGGGCACCTCCACGGGTGCTCTCCGGGGATCCTGAGGCAAGATGGCAAGGGGTCTTTGCTGCTCTTGCCGTGGGGCTGCGTAGCCAACTCCCCACGTCTCCTGCGGGGTCCGAGCATGCGGCAACCTTGGTGGGGCGCGCTGCTTCCCCCAAGCAAGCCCCCCGGGGGGCTTGGCCCGGCGGCAGCCACGCTGGTGGGTTGCCTTGCGCAGGGCCGGCCATGGAGCCTCCCAGGCCGCTGGCACACCCCGTCTGCCGGGTGTGCTCACAGGGCCGGGGGCTTCGCGGCCCGGACCGCCCGGGAGACCCGGGTTCCCACGCCGTTCTGCGGGGCGACTGCTGCCCTTGGCCGGTGACTCTCCCGCTTGGCCTTCGGGGGCCAGGGTGGCACCGCGTGCAGGGTGCCTGGCTCTCCTCGCTGGGCCTTCCCCGTGCGGGTGGGTACAGGGACCTCCCAGCAGGGGAACGTGTGGCGGGGCTGGGCCGAGGGCGGCCCTGGGGGGCTCCGGGTCACGGGCCGCCCGCTTTGCACGCAGGCCCACAGGAACTGCAGCACCATGAGCGAGATCGAGGCCAAGGTGCGCTACGTCAAGCTCGCCCGCTCCCTCAAGACCTACGGGGTGTCCTTCTTCCTGGTCAAGGTGAGACCGAGCACCTGCCCGGGGGAGCGCGGCCCCCGCGGCCAGGGACTGGGCCCGGCGTGCTGCGCTGCAGAGCCCTCACCCGGGGCCTGGGGGAGGGACCGCGGAGGGGCATGGCTGGCCTGTGCCGTGACCCCCCCCGCCCCCACGGTCCGCAGGAGAAGATGAAAGGGAAGAACAAGCTGGTGCCGCGCCTCCTGGGCATCACCAAGGAGTGCGTGATGCGTGTGGACGAGAAGACCAAGGAGGTGATCCAGGAGTGGAACCTCACCAACATCAAGCGCTGGGCAGCCTCCCCCAAGAGCTTCACGCTGGTACGTCGTGCATGGGCTCCCCCCCCCCCCCCCCCCCCCCCCCCCGTGCCCCCAGGCCCGGGGCCCTGTGGGGGGGGGGGCAGGGCCGCCCGCTCCCCAGAGGGAGTGCTGGGGGGGCGGGCGGTGTAGGCGCCCTCTCTTGCCCGTCCCTCCGCCATGCTGCCCTCCTTCTGGTGCTGCAGGACTTTGGTGACTACCAGGATGGCTACTACTCGGTGCAAACCACCGAAGGCGAGCAGATTGCCCAGCTCATCGCAGGCTACATTGACATCATTCTGAAAAAGGTCAGCTCGGCCGGGGGGGCGGGGGGCGTAAACCAGGGGAGCAGAAGGCTGCCGGGACCCTCCTCCTCGGGTCCTGGAGGGAAAGGCAGATGCTGGTGAAGGAGGCCCCCTCCCCTCCCCTCCCCTCGGCCACTTGCTTCCTCGCTGGACTGTCCCTCCTTGTCCAGCGAGATGGCTCCTTTCTGGCCTGGGCCCAGCTGCCCCCTGGCCTGCCCCTGCCCGCCCCAGCCCTCCTCTGTGGCCTGGGGCCATGGGGGGCATCCCCGCCCGTGCTGGGGGCGGCTCCTCCGCGACGCTCTGCGGCATCCCCTCCCGGCCGCTCCAGCAGTGGGTAACGGCTGCCTCTCTGACCGCAGAAGAAGAGCAAGGACCACTTTGGTCTGGAGGGGGACGAGGAATCCACCATGCTGGAGGACTCCGTTTCTCCCAAAAAGTAAGCCTGGGGGAGGGCGGGGGGGCTGGCCGGCCGGCCGGCTTCGAGGGCGCAGTCCTTTGCACGCAGGGACGTGGGCCATGCAGCCGGGGTGCTGAGCGAAGGCGGCGGGAGGGCAGGGCGGCTTGTGCAGACCCCTTGCCGGCTTTTCCCACAGGTCGACCGTCATGCAGCAGCAGTTCAACCAGGTGAACAAGCTGGAGCACGGCTCGGTGGCCCTTCCGGCCATCATCCGGCCGGGCGCCGGGGGCCCTGAGAACTTCCAGGTCGGGACCATGCCCCAGGCCCAGCAGCAGGTCACCAGCGGCCAGATGCACCGCGGCCACATGCCCCCCCTGGTGAGTGGCCCCCACGCTGCAGCCACGCATCTCGCTGCCCGGCTGCCGCTCGTCCCCGCCCGTGGCGAGTGCCGGGCTTGTGCGGCGGGGGCTTGCGTTGCGCCCCTTCCCTTCGGCCTCCCGCACCCGGGCGGCTCGCGGGCCCCAGTGCGGGCTGTGCGCGCCAGCTTTGCAGCCCCGGGGCCGGGCTTTGGCCGATCTCCCCCCCCCCCCCCCCCCCGCCCCGGCCTGACCGTCTCCCCCCTATCTTGCAGACCTCCGCCCAGCAGGCCTTGACCGGCACCATCAACTCGAGCATGCGGGCCGTGCATGCGGCACAGTCCAACCTGGACGACTTTGAGACGCTGCCCCCGCTGGGGCAGGACGCAGTGAGTGTGGGGGCCCCTGGCGTGGGCCTGCCCCTCCCGCCGGGCTGCACTGACCCCCCCTCCCCCTCCCCCTCCCCCTGCCCCCCAGGCCTCCAAGGCGTGGCGCAAGAACAAGATGGACGAGTCCAAGCACGAGATCCACTCCCAAGTGGACGCCATCACGGCCGGCACGGCGTCCGTGGTGAACCTGACCGCCGGCGACCCTGCCGAGACCGACTACACGGCCGTGGGCTGCGCCGTCACCACCATCTCCTCCAACCTGACGGAGATGTCCAAGGGCGTCAAGCTGCTGGCGGCCCTCATGGAGGACGAGGGCGGCAACGGGCGGCAGCTCCTGCAGGCGGCCAAGAACCTGGCGGGAGCCGTCTCCGAGCTGCTGAAGACGGCCCAGCCCTCCAGTGCCGAGGTGAGCGGGGGGGGGGGGCACGGCAGGGGGCCTTTCTGCGGATGGGAGCCCGGCTCCGTCCCCCTAGCCGAGCGGAAAGGCTTCTGGGTGGAGGGCGGCCTCGGGGAGCAGAGGGGCTGCCCGAGGGGCTTGCCCGGCTCACCCAGCTTGGGGGCTCCGCTGGATGGCCCAGGCTGCCCTCTTGCCGGGCTCGCTTCTGGCAGGGGCCGCCCTTGCCTTTGGGGGTCGGGCTAGGCGGGCAGGGATGTGCCAGGAGCAATCGAGCCCGCCGGCCCCAGAGGCTGGCCCTGACCTCGGACCCTTCCCCACAGCCCCGGCAGAACCTCTTGCAAGCAGCAGGGGCGGTGGGGCAGACGAGCGGCGAGTTGCTGCAGCAGATCGGGGAGAGCGACACGGACCCCCACTTCCAGGTGAGTTGGGTGCAGCCGGCCGCAGCCTCTGCCGGGGCCGGGCCAGCAGGGAACCTCGGGGCTGGGCTGGGGAGGACTCTGGTGCAGCAGGTCCGTCCGTCCGTCTGACTGTCTGTTTGTCCAGGAGAGTGGGGCTGGCGAGCGGGGAGGGGAGGGGAGGGGAGGGGGTGGCCTTTCGGCCCAGTAACCAGCCTTGTGTTGTGAATTCATGCACAGATCATGGAAAGCCGGTGCCCCCGGACCCTGTCCTCTTCCGACCCCAAAATGGTAACGGAGCCTGCCTGTTGGGCTGTGGTGCCCGGGCAGAGCCCGCTCCTGGTGTGGCCGCGGCCAATCGGGCTCCTTGCTGGCCAGGGGCTTGCGGCAGAGCTTCCTCCCAGAGTCGGTCCGTGGTGCTTGCTTGCTGCTGCAGGGCAACTCACTGCTGGCCGCTCCAGGGCCCCCTCCCCCGATAGCCGGGGCACTGCCCGGGCCCGGCGAGAAGTCCTCTGCCACAGGCCACAGGCTTCGGCGAGGCAGAGGTGCTGTCCGGGCAGGGCTCTGCCGCCTTTGGCCAGCCGGTGCACCGGGCGGCCAGGTAGTCCTCATGGCACAGGCAGCCCCGGGGGCCACTCCCGGGGCTGCTCCACCCCCTCGCCTACACTTCCCTGGCTGGAAAGGGCCGTGGCCGCGGGCCCTGCTCGACCCGCACAAGCTCCAGGGAGACCTTGGGATTGAGACAGAAACCGAGTGAGTCTGAAGGGGCTGCCCGGCTGCAGCCGGCTCCGCTCACGACACGCATTTCCCGCACCTGCGCCAGGGTCAGCGGGAGGGCAGGGGAGCCCCTCTCGCTGGGGAGGGGGTCTGTGGAGCGCGAGAGGCGGGAACTGAGCCCCTCTCTCATCCTCGCCTTGCCAGCTGCTGCGGTGCTTGGCCTTGGTGGCGGGCTTGGCGTGGCTTCCTGCGTGGGCCCGTGATTGAGGCCGGAGTGGTGGTGGCTTGGCGGGGGTGCTTCTCTGGACGATGGACGCGCAGGTGGGCCCGTGGGCCGCCTGGAGCGTGGGGGCTGGGGCAAGGGGGGCACCAGGCTCACCCCGGGGCAGGGAGGCCTGGGGCCGCAGGGCATCGCTTGCCCCATGTTTCCTGGGGGAGTGCGCGCACCCACGGCCTCATGCCCCCCCCACAGGACATGCTGATGCAGCTGGCCAAAGCGGTGGCCAGTGCTGCGGCCGCCTTGGTCCTGAAGGCCAAGAACGTGGCCCAGAAGACGGAGGACTCCGTGCTGCAGACGCAGGTGATCGCCGCGGCCACGCAGTGCGCGCTCTCCACCTCTCAGCTGGTGGCCTGCACCAAGGTGAGTGCCGAAGCTTCCCGGCCCGGGGCGCTCTGCCTCTGCCTCTGCCTCTGCCTCTGCCTCTGCCTCTGCCCCGGCCGGGCGCAGCCTTCAGCCGTCGGGGGCTTGCTGCCTCCGGCACTGACCCCGCCTCCCCCGCTGTGCTTCCCGGGCAGGTGGTGGCTCCCACCATCAGCTCGCCCGTGTGCCAGGAGCAGCTCGTCGAGGCGGGCAAGCTCGTGGCCAAGTCCGTGGAGAGCTGCGTGGACGCCTCCCAGGCCGCCACCGCCGACGCGCAGCTGCTGAAGCAGGTGGGCGTGGCGGCCACGGCCGTGACGCAGGCGCTCAACGACCTGCTGGAGCACATCAAGCAGCACGCGGCGGGGGGGCAGCCCACCGGGCGCTACGACCAGGCCACCGACACCATCCTCAACGTCACGGAGAACATCTTCAGTTCCATGGGGGATGCTGGTAAGGCGCGGTGGGGCCGCCGGGCGGGTGGCCGGGCTGTGGGGGCTGCCCAGCGTGGGAGGCGGGGAGGTCCGGTGGTTCCGGAGACCTCGGAGCACGGCTGGCGGCCTTCGGGGCCCGGAGGCCGAGGAGTGGGAAGGCACCTCCCCGAACGGCCGCCTTGGAGCCGCTCGGCGGGGCTGCAGCTCAACCGCGTGGCGCTCATGGGCGGCCCTGTTGTCCTCGCTAGGGGAAATGGTGCGGCAGGCCCGGATCCTGGCCCAAGCGACCTCTGACCTGGTAAATGCCATCAAGGCCGATGCGGAAGGGGAGACGGATCTGGAAAACTCGCGCAAGCTGCTGAGCGCCGCCAAGATCCTGGCTGACGCCACGGCCAAGATGGTGGAGGCCGCGAAGGTTGGACGCTGAAGCGAGCAGGGTGCTGAGGGCGGGCCACCGTGCCCCACTGCGGTACCCTTGCGCCCCACACGGGCCAGAAGCTGGCCTCCGTGTGCTTGGCTAGTGGTGGTCAGCAGGACCCGAGTCCTCCCCCACCCTCCGCCCCGGTCGGCCGAGGTGTGTCCCTCCTTCTGTGGGGATTGGAAAGGCCCGTGCAGCGGTTGCCCCATGATCCCCGGCCTGAGTCGACCCACAGGCCGTGGGCCTGGGCCCACACAAGCCCCCGTGCATTCCGCCTGGGCTGGGCCCCTGCTCGGGGGCCACTGTGCCTGTGGGGCCCTGTGGCCCAGCAGGGGCAAGGGGAGGGCCTGGCCTGACAGGCTCCGCTCCGTCCCTGCCAGGGGGCCGCGGCGCACCCCGACAGCGAGGAGCAGCAGCAGCGCCTGCGGGAGGCGGCCGAGGGACTCCGCATGGCCACCAACGCCGCCGCCCAGAACGCCATCAAGAAGAAGCTCGTCCACCGGCTGGAGGTCGGTATCCGTGGGGGGCAGCGTGGCTGCTGCTGGCCTCCCCTGCCGCCTCGCGGGGGCGGGTGGGGTGTGGGGCTGGCCCCACAGACTGGGCAGGGCACCTGACCGCTCTTCTCCCCCCAGCACGCTGCCAAGCAGGCGGCAGCGGCGGCCACCCAGACCATCGCGGCGGCGCAGCACGCGGCCAGCGCCAGCCGGAACCCCTCGGCCCAGCAGCAGCTGGCCCAGAGTTGCAAGGTGAGCGGAGGAGGCGTGTGCGCGCGGCCGGGGTGCGGGTGGTTCTCCTCCACCCACCGTCGGCCGGCCAGCCAACAGGGAGCCCGTGCCTCCTCCCGAGGGCCTCCCCAGGCACCTAGGCGGTGAGGCCGTCCAGAGCAGAGGAGCCGCCCCCCGGCCCGGGCAGCCCACAGGTGCCCCACCGAACGGGCAGAAGCGGCTCCCTGCGCATTGGGCGGCCTCCCTGCAGAGGCCCAGGCTGGGCCTGCGCCGTCTGCGTGCAGAGCAGCTGCCATGCCTCGCGGCGTCTCCCGCTGGCGCCTCGGCCTCTGGAGGCACCCCACCTGGCCAGGGCGACCTCTTGGCGCAGCCCTCCGGGGCGCAGAGGGCCAGGGCAGTCTGTCGGGGGAGACTGAGAGGCCCTCATGCTTCAGCTTCCTGAGGGCAAGGGGGGTGTCTATGGCAGCCCCCTGCCGCATTCCTCCAGTTCAGGGGGGGGGGGCTGAGTGCCTGGGGGCCGGGCCGCGGCTGCAGCATTCTCAGCTGGCCTCCTCCTCCTCCTCCTCCTCCTCCTCCTCCCTGCAGGTGGTGGCGGACCAGATCCCGATGCTGGTGCAGGGAGTCCGTGGGAGCCACTCGCAGCCGGACAGCCCCAGCGCCCAGCTGGCTCTCATCGCCGCCAGCCAGAACTTCCTGCAGGTGAGCGGCTGCTGGCTCGGAGCGCCTGGCCAGGCGTCCCAGGAGGCGGGGGGGGGCGCCCTCCTCGCTGTGCCTCACCTCTTCCCCCTTCTCCTGTAGCCCGGCGGGAGGATGGCAGCGGCTGCCAAGGCTGCGGTGCCCACCATCTCCGACCAGGCCTCTGCCATGCAGCTTGGCCAGTGCGCCAAGAACCTGGCCTCGGCCCTGGCCGATCTCCGCACGGCTGCCCAGAAGGTAAGGCGGGAGGCAGGCCGGTGCTGGAGAGGGACTCTGGTGCTGCTTGCCTTTGTCGCTGTGAGTAGCCAGATGCCCGCGAGCCAGCCAGCCCCCCCACCCGCACTGGTGCTCCCAGGTGGACTGCTGCTGATGAAGGAGGTTTCAGGCAGCCAGCGTGCCCCTTTGCACTTGCTGCTCCACACCCCCTCCATCACGATCTCCCAAAGGAGTCCGAGCTGGCGGCTCTCCTCTCCGTTGGCGGCAGATGCCCAGTCCATGCCACGAACGGATTGCGAAGGGTGTCCCTTCTTTGGCTGCCTGGGTCGGTGGTGGGAGGGAGCGGACTGGCCCAGGAGGAAGTGCTCATTCCGTCCCCTGTCTTGGCAGGCGCAAGAGGCCTGTGGGCCGCTAGAGATCGACTCGGCCCTCAGCCTGGTGCAGGGCCTGGAAAGAGACCTGCAGGAAGCCAAGGCAGCTGCGCGGGAGGGCAAGCTGAAGCCCCTTCCGGGGGAGTCGGTGAGCGGCGAGGGCGGGGGCTGCCGGGGGCGCCTGTGGGGGCTGCGCTGTGAGGGCGGGGCCTGGCCCCGAGGGATCGCCGTGCGTGGCCTCGGGGCTCCGGGTGCTGCACCAGTGGGGATGGGCGCACTGGGCGCAGGCGTCCCGGGGGCTCCCGTCGTGGTCTTGATGCTTCGGCAGGCAGCCTGTCAAGGATTTAAGGAAATGGGAATCGGGAGGTTTGCAAAATGGGTGGCCAAGATGGCGCTGCCTGAGGGGGCCCACGGAGTGCTTCAGCGCTGAGACCCCCCTCGACCGTCCGTCCGTCTGTCCTGCAGATCGAGAAGTGCGCCCAGGACCTGGGTAACAGCACCAAGGCCGTCAGCTCTGCCATTGCCCAGTTGCTGGGGGAGGTGGCCCAGGGCAACGAGAACTACACAGGTACGGGCTCCCTCGGAGCTGCCCGGCCCCCTCACCCCAGGGCTGCCCTCCGTGGGCCGCCCTGACTTCTGCCCAGGCACATGATTCTGGCCGGCGGTCCCACCTGCCCCTCCACGCCTGGCGGGGGCCCATCTCCTTCACCCAGAGACGGCCGCCGCTCGCTCCCCTGCGGCCTCCCAGCCGAGCATGTGGTCCTCCCACCCCCGCTCGTTCGCTCACCCACCTCCAGGCCAGGCTCGGGGGGGAACTGCCTGGTCCCACTGCCCCTTGGCTCCCCCGCAGGAATGGCAGCCCGGGACGTGGCCCACGCATTGCGCTCCCTCAGCCAGGCGGCACGCGGGGTGGCGGCCAGCACGGCCGAGCCTCAGGTGCAGGCGGTCTTGCTGGAGTGCGCCGGGGACGTCATGGACAAGGCCGGAAACCTCATCGAAGAGGCTCGCAAGGCGGTGGCCAAGCCCGGGGACCCCGAGAGCCAGCAGCGGCTGGCCCAGGTGAGTGCCCGGGCCTTCGGGCTTGCGCCGCTCTCTCGGCCGAGGGCCCGGGGCTGGCCAGCGCCGTCTTCTGCAGGGGCCCAGCTGTGGGCTGAGGGGCCGGGCCTTCCGAGGGCCCGGCAGGCTGAGCCCGGCACCGTCTCTCCCGCCAGGTGGCCAAGGCGGTCTCGCAGGCTCTCAGCCGCTGTGTGAACTGCCTGCCCGGGCAGCGGGACGTGGACGCTGCCATCCGCACCGTGGGCGAGGCCAGCAAGAGGCTGCTGGCCGACTCGGTGAGTGTCTTTCCTGAGGGGTGGGCAGCACAGGGCAGGAGGCAGAGGCGGAAAGGTGGGCGGGCACCTGGCAGAGGCTATGGGGGGCTGTGCTATAAGCCCGATGGAAGCTGAGCCAGGGGAAAGGTGGTGGGGCCCCCGAGGGCATCCTTCTGCCAGGGGCCCCTTTGGCCCCAGCTCTCAGAACGGCTGCCCAGGCCTCCCCCGAGTGCTCTTCGGGGCTCCCCGCGCGTGTGCCCCGCGGCTGCTTGCAAGGGCTCTCGGTCGGCCACGGCCCGGCTGCCCTGCACTGCGGAGCTGCTGCAGGACTGAGCCGCTGTCTCCGGGTCTCGGCCCGTGCTGGGGAGCATCGGGACCATGCGCATCTGCAGCATTCGTGCCGCCATGGGGGCCGCTCCTCTGCTGGGCCGGAGCTGCGGCCGGAGGACAGAGGGCCAGGGGGCCCCCAGTGCAGGGCGCAGGTGGCGCGTGGTGCCTGCCCCCCCCCCCACCGCCCGGCGTTCGGCTGCCCCGCAAATCAGAACCCCCGTGGCTTTCCTCCCTGCCTCGAGTAGAGGGCTGCAGACCTGGGCAGGAAGCAAGACGGGTGCGCCGGGGCCGCCGCCTGCGGGTTTTCTAGCACATGGGGTCTTCCTGGCAGATCTCGCACAGCTCCTGCCCGGTGCGGCCGGGGTGGCGGGACGCGGAGCGCGGTCAGGACTGGTGCCTCGGTGGCTTGCTGAAGCCGGCTCTCCTTTCCCGCCCCCAGTTCCCTCCCAGCACCAAGAACTTCCAGGAGGCCCAGAGTCACCTGAACCAGGCAGCTGCTGGCCTCAACCAGTCCGCCAACGAGCTGGTGCAGGCCTCCCGGGGTACCCCGCAAGACCTGGCCCGGGCATCCGGCAAGTTTGGCCATGACTTCAACGAGTTCCTTCAGGCCGGTGTGGAGATGGCTGGCCAGTCCCCGGTAAGAGCCTTGTGGGGCAGGGGGTGGAGGTCCTGCTTGCAGGCAGAGCAGGTGGGGCCTTTGTGCCGGGGAGTTCAGGGGAGAGGTGGGCTGCAGCTGAGCTGGACTGAGCCTGGCCAAGGGGCTTCTCAGAGAGCGAGGCGAGGCGAGGCGAGGATTGCTCCGGCATTCTGGCAGGGCAGCAAAGCCGCTGGCCCCTGGGAAGGGAGCGTGCGAGGGACCGGCGCTTGCAGAGGTCGGGCAGCGAGAGGCCCTCTGGGCTGTGTTGCCAAAGCTGGGCTGGCTTGCGAGGAAGCAGGGTGCGGCTCCTGCAGGCAGGGAGCGCTTTCCGCGGGGCTGTCCAGACCCCGCTGTCTGCCGCAGCTGTGCCTGGTGAGCTGCTCTTCGGCCTGTGGCGTGCTCGGCCCCACCTGAGAAGGCTCGGGCAGAGCGGCAGCTGGCGGCGGTGGTCGCGGGGCTTCCCGCAGCGAGGGCCTGCCGGCCGCCTCTCAAGCGGGGCCACTTGCCCCCGGGGTGCACTTTCTGGTGTCATGGAGAGGCCCAGCGAGGCACAGTGCCGCAGCGATGGGTGCCAGGCCAAGGCCAGCCGGCCAAGGAGCCCGGGCAGAGCCGGCTAAGCTTCTTGGTGAGGAGCGGCATTGCTGCCGGCAGGTGAGGCAACCTGCCTGCAGTTCGGAGCGGGCTGGGGGCTTGGCTGCAGCGGGCTGGGGTCTCCCGGTGAGGCAGAGGCTTGTTGCAAGCTGGAGCCAGGCAAGGGTCGGCTTGAGGCGCGCCAAGTGCAGCAGCGAAGGGCCTGTCTCCGTGCAGAGGCGAGCCTTCTCTGTTTTCGGCTGCCAGGAACTGGCAGGAAGGATTTACAGGTGCTCCTTTCTGGCCAGGCCATCCTATTTATTTATTATGCGTCCGTCGTACCCGCATAGCATATGTAATTCTCCTCCTCTTGATGTTATCCCGAAAACATTGAGAATCTGTTACTGGCCAAAAGTCTCCTGGTGAGGGGCTGGGCTGGGCTGTGGAGCTGGAATCCAGATCTCCTGAGTCCCGATCCCATCCTGTTAACCACAGCACCCCACTGGCAATTTTGGGGGTTTCTGGCACCACGATTGTTCGAGGAGTTCCTTTCTGCACCTCCTCCAGGGGTGCAGCATTGTTCCGGAGGTGCCGTATCCAGACGGGTACGCGGGGTTCCAAGGGTGGTTGTGCTGTGGGTTTGTGTGCAGGCATTGTCATAAAACTGGTAGTAGCACCCTGCTCTTGTAGAAGTCCTGGGCATGACCGAGGCGGTTCTGTGCAGTGCGAGTGGCCACACCTTAAAAAGCAGGATCTTGTCAAGCTGTAAGAACTGCAGAGAAGAGCATCGCAAATGGTCATGAGGTCAGAGCGATTCCCCGCTGAGGAAAGGCGGCCTCATCTGACAGCATAGCAAGAAGTGAGCGAGGGGAGGCAAGGCAGGCGCACAGAGTTGCGCATCATCTCTTCTCTCATTGCACAGCGACCGGCAAGAAGCAGCCCATGAAGGAGATTGAACGATCGCCTCAGGCTGATCGAAACAGGAGAGCTGAAGGGAGCTGGGAGCCAGGGGGCATCAGGCCCACCCCTGCTCGGTGCAGGGTGCCCAGATTAGCCGTCCCTCTCAGACGGCTGCCCACGTGCCTCATGAACGCCTCCAGTGTGCGAGAGCCCGTGACCTCCTTAGCTCACAGGACCAGGATAGTGGAGTTGGAAGCGGCCGAGAAGGCCGTGGGTCCAGCCCCCTGCTGCTTCAGGACGCCAGTCTGCACCATCCCACTCAAACAACTGTCTCCGGGGTGGGAGAGCCCACCCGCCCCCTCCCCAGGCAGCTGGTCCCACGGTCGCATTGCTCTGGCCGTGATTGGGGAAGCTTTTCCTGATGCCCAGCCTGAACCGGACTGGTCACAGCTTCCACTGATTATTCTGTGTCCTATGCTCGAGAATCAGTGGGAAGAGATCTTGACCTTCCTCTTTCTGACACCCTTTGAGGGACTTAGCGGTGATCTTATTCCCCCTCGGATCTTCATTCTGCCTTCCAGGGTGTGTGCCGTTCCACCCAGTTTTGTATCTGTAACGATGAGCCACCCACGAGTCCCCATCTCCCCGCGACTTTCTGCACTCGCCTTCTCACCCTGCTTCCCAGAATCCCCAAAACCCAGATGGGCAGTTGGACACTGGACTCAGCACACAACACCACAAGCTAGAGAAAAAGAGAGTTATTAAAAAGACGTTAGACAATATAGGGGTTGTGCTTGGAGAATCTTCTTTTTCAAGATTTCCCTCCTCTCTTGGACTACTTTTTCCATGGCACCGTTGTTCTGAATTCATTAAAGTCGGCCTTCCTGAAGTCCAGGGTGCACGCTTGGCTGCAGCTCGCCTTCGCTTCCTTGATAACTGGGAATTCAAGTATCTCAGGGTCGCGTTCCCCCAGGGTTCCCACGGCTGCTGTTTTGTGTAGTAGGTCACCCCTGTTCGTTACTGTTAAATCGAGGGTCGCTCTTCTTCTCGACCAGTGTGGGGACAGAATGCTCGCCTTGGGTCTGATCCGTTGCGACTCGTGGGCGTGCATGAGGGGCCACGTGGAGGCAGAGGGCTGCACCCGTGAGGCCCATTTTCAGCCTCGCGCTTTGCACTGACCGGGGTTGGCGAGGAGGGTTAGGCAGAGGAGGGGGAATTGCGAGGCAAAGAAGGGCCGAGCACCAGCTCCTTCCAAGCAGGAGTTGGGCTTGAAAGCTGAGGTGTTTCTTCCACTTTTAGTAAGCTAAGCAGAGAGAGCCCTGGTCCATGGCCAGAAAAATCGTCCTTCCTGCGAAGGTCATTCCCGACCCGGCTGGGCATTCGGGGGAGCAGCCTGACGGGGTCGGCTTGGCTGGGACTGGCTCCGGGCAGGGGGCTGAAGTCGGCTGCTGGGGAGGGGGAGACCAGCCGGGCTGCCAGGTCAGGGCGGTGGGTGAGTGACCTCTCCTGCCACTCCTCTAGTCCAAGGAAGCCCAGGCCCAGGTGGTCTCCAACCTGAAGAGCATCTCCATGTCCTCCAGCAAGCTGCTGCTGGCAGCCAAGGCGCTCTCCGCCGACCCGGCGGCTCCCAACCTCAAGAACCAGCTGGCGGCCGCCGCCCGGTATGGCTCCTTCTGGGGTGGGTGGGTGGCTTGGAGGGCTGGCAGGCCGCTCCGGGGAGCCCCGTGGGGGACGGGGCAGCGTCCCCTCCGGCCCTTCCGGCCAGGGACTCCACGATCGCGGCTTCCCGGTGCCTGCCGGGCAAGGGCCTCTGCGGGGACCGGGGCCTAATGCGCCCACTTTGCCGTGGCAGGGCCGTGACCGACAGCATCAACCAGCTCATCACGATGTGCACCCAGCAGGCGCCGGGCCAGAAGGAGTGCGACAACGCCCTGCGTGAGCTGGAGGTGAGCCGCCGTGGGCTGGGGCAGCCGGGCGGGCGGCCATGCAGGCCGGCCATTTTCCGGGGTGGGCGGAAGGGAGGCGTGCGAGCGTGGGGTCTGTGACACGGAGCGCCCCTTCCCCACAGACCGTGCGAGAGCTCCTGGAGAACCCCACCCAGGCGGTCAACGACATGTCCTACTTCAGCTGCCTGGACAGCGTCATGGAGAACTCCAAGGTGAGCGCGTGGGCCGACGGGGGAAGCGGGGCTCGCTGCCGCTGGAGGCAGTGCTGGGCCCCAGTGCGGGCCTCTTGGAAGCGGATCCGCCAGCCTGGCAGAAGGCACTGCTCCCGTCGGGGGCCGGCTGCAGCAGCTGCCTGCGGGGCTCGTCGTGGCATGCCTCGCGGGACCCTTTGCCGGGGATCCTGAGCAGGGCGGTGCCACGGGGCGCCCGTCTTGGCTCGTGGGCTTCCCGGGGGCGCCCACTCGGCCCCTGCAAGAGCAGAGAGCTGGGCCACTGCAGGCCCCTTGCAGCTCTCCTTGGAAGCTTTGATGTCCCGTGCCCAGCTTGGAAGGCCTGTGCCCGTCCTCGGACTCCGGAGCTGCTGCTCCCCGCTAGCGGCTGTGTCTGTCTCCTGCAGATCCTGGGCGAGGCCATGGCCGGGATATCTCAGAACGCGAAGAACAGCAAGCTGCCGGAGTTCGGCGAGTCCATCAGCACCGCCTCCAAGGCCCTCTGTGGCTTTACTGAAGCTGCTGCCCAGGTAAGCGGTGGTGGGAGGGGCAGGCGGTGGCCCTTCCGCCCTGGGGACAGAGCTCCTCAGTCCGGCAGGAGGTCGCGGGCGTCGCTGCCCCGGCGTCCCTGGCCTGGCCTGGCCTGGCCGTGTGCCAGCCGCCCCCTGCTTCGCAGCGTGCTCATCTCGTCTTGTCTCTGCGTTGCTCACAGGCAGCCTACCTGGTTGGGGTCTCAGATCCCAACAGCCAGGCCGGGCAGCAAGGCCTGGTGGACCCCACGCAGTTCGCGCGAGCCAACCAGGCCATCCAGATGGCCTGTCAGAACCTGATCGACCCGGCATGCACTCAAGCCCAGGTAGTGGCAGCCCCGGGCCGTGAGCGGGCAGGGTGGCGCTGCTCCCGCCGGCTGCCCCGAGGCCGATGGGCCTGGGGGCCGGGGGAGGCGGTCCTGAGGGGGCCCTCCAGCCCGGGCGGGCCGGCTCGCCCGGCTGCCCCGAGCGGCAGCCGTGGCCCCAGGAACGGGCCGGTGCACTGAGCCTGGCTCGGGCGGCCCACACGGCGGGAAGAAGGTGCCCGGTGCGGGGGAGGCAGAGGCTGGCGCCTGCCTCCGGCAGCCCCGCGAGTGCCGGCATGCCGCGCCCTCCGCAGGTCCTGTCCGCCGCCACCATCGTGGCCAAGCACACCTCGGCCCTCTGCAACACGTGCCGCGTGGCCTCGTCCCGCACCTCCAACCCGGTCGCCAAGCGCCAGTTCGTCCAGTCCGCCAAGGAGGTGGCCAACAGCACCGCCAACCTCGTCAAGACCATCAAGGTACCCGAGGCGGGCCTGCGAGCCGTGGGTCGGGATGGGACGCGAGGCCCCAGGCTGGTTTGCAGGCCCCTCAGTGGGCCTTGTGTTCCTCCGGAGTGGCCGACGGAGGACCTTCCACGCCTGTTCCATAGGCCCTCGGCTTTTTGGGAAGCAGGCAGGCGCAGCCCAAGGGCCCGTGAGGGCAGCCTCTGAAGTGCATCCTCTGGTCACACGGCCAGCCAGTGGCCCCCGCGGGCACCGGCGTGGAGCCCGTGAGCGTGAGTCGGTGCCAGCACTGCCCAGGCCCTGCTTCAGGTCTCGCCTGCTGGAAGCCACGCAGCTGGCCTCCCGCTCGTGCAAGGAACGAGGTGCAGGACTTGCACAAGTCCTTCCGTGTCTCACGATTCTGCAGACACAGTTGCACAGAAGTAGCTAGTTAAAAGCCTGTGGTTATTTGATTAACTACAAATATTGTGTAAATAGGGTCAGGGACTTCTTGGGGGCTACCTCCAGTCCAGGGAAGGCCAGGCTGGAGAAGCCTCCCGGAGAGGGTGCTGGAAGGCCAGGGAGTCCAGGAGCAGGTATGGCTCCGAGAAGGGGGGTCTTGGGGGCGCAAGCCTTGGCGATGCGGCTGATCCGCGAGCGGGGAGGCCTTGGAGGGCCACTGGATGTGCAGAGTGGTGGTGGGAGGGATCGGGAGGAAGGGGGACCCTCACGGGAAATGGCCCTGGGGCAAGTGGACCAGGGGGCCCACCGGGGAGGGGCAGGGGGCTTCTCCGCAAGGCTGAGGCTGCGTATGAGCTCAGACTAGTGGAAAATGTCAAAAGGGAGAAAAAGCGCATCTGCCTTCATTTCCAGTGCAGCTGCTTAAGAGAGGGAGGGGATCCAGGCACTGACGGGAGGGAACAGGCCCAGATGCTAAATGAACATTTGCTTCTGCGTTCTCCCCAAAGCAGGTTGGGGGGGGGCAGATGAGGCTGGGGTTCTGGGGGCACAGAGTCGCTCCCCTAGACATTCAGCAGCTCCTTGGGGCCCTGGATGTTATGAAGGTGCCTGAGGGGTTACACCCAAGTGTGCTTTGGGAGCTGGCAGGGGGACTCTCCTATCCATTAGCCTTCAGTTTCGAGGCCTCGTGGAAAACTGGAGGCGTTCCAGAGGCAGCCGTGGATCCAATCTACAAAGAGAGTAGGAGAGGGGATATGGGGAATTAAGGCCAGTTAGCCTTATGCCCATTCTGGGAAAGAAGATGGAAAGTTTATACTCTTTTCGGTACCAGGCCAAAACCTTTTTATTTAATCGTTATTTTAAAATTAGCATTTTTAGTGGTTCACAGTTGCTTTAGTTTGATTTATCTGTATTGGTTTATAGTAATTTTATTGTACTGTTTTATTGATTGTTTTTTAAGACAATTGATTCTAATCTTGTAAGCTCTCCTGAGAGGCTATTGTCAAGGATGGCATATAAATGTTTTAGATAGATAGATAGATAGATAGATAGATAGATAGATAGATAGATAGATAGATAGATAGAAAGAAAGAAAGAAAGATAGATAGATAGATAGATAGATAGATAGATAGAAAGAAAAAAAATACATAAATGAAGGAAGTAAGGAATTGCTCGTGATAAGAAAAGCTCTGGAAACCCTAGACAAGGAAGGGAGGTTGGCAGCCACACAGCACGGCTTCCGCAGAAGTAGATTCTGCCAGACAAGCCTTGTGGAGGCCAACTACAAGGTCTTGAGGGGGCTGGAAGGGGGGAAGGGGGTGCATGAGCTTTACCTGGATTTCAGCAGGGCCTCTGACGGGGTCCCACATGATATCCTGGTTGAGAAATTGTGACCTTTGGGATAGGTGGATGCACAGTCCAAGGGATTAGGCTACTGGTGGCGAACCTTTGGCATGTTTGCCACAGCGGGCACGCAGACCCCTCTCTGTCAGCAAGCGAGCCGAGTCGCGCCAGCAGCCGAGCATCGGATAACAGCGCACATAGGGGCCATGCGCATGCTCAGATAGGATGACATCTCGAGCTACGGCTCATTAGCCCCGCTTTGCCTGAACTTTCGCATGGCCGGTCAGGAGCTTGCCAAGGATATATATATATATTTTGCTTGGACTGGCAGTGAATTGTTTTTTCTAAACAAAAACCTTAGTTTTCAAGTTTCATTGTAGCATTGGCACCTTGCGATAAATAAGTGGGTTTTGGGCAGCAGTTTGGGCACTCAATCTGTAAAAGGTTCGTCATCACTGTGTTAGGATTGGAAAAACAAGGTGCCCTGGAATGATTTTGATGATTGGAATGTGCTTAGAATGGGCAGAAATGTTGAGCTGTCAAGAAAAAGCGGCTCAAGAAAGGCTTTTTCAAAATTGCATTATATTCAGTGGAACTTTCCCTCTGTATTAGGGTTGGGGGGTGCACCAGGGTAGGGTTAGGGTTGGAAAAATGAGGTGCCCTGGAATGATTCTGACAGTTGGAATGTGTTTAGAATGGGCAGAAATGTCGAGCTATGAAGAAAATGCTACTCAAGGAAGGCTTTCTGAAAATTGCATTATTTCAATGGAACTTTCACCGTGTATTAGGATTGTGGGGGTGCACCAGGGTAGGGTTAGGGTTAGTAAAACAAGGTGTCCAGGGCTGATTTTGACGGTTGGAATGTGTTTAGAATGGGCAGAGATATTGAGCTGTACAGAAAAAGCTACTCAAGGAAGTCTTTCTGAAAATAAAATTATTTTCAATAAAACTATCACCCTGTATTTGGGTTAGGGGTGTGCACCAGGGTAGGGTTAGGGTTAGGGTTAGAAAAACGAGGTGTCCTGGCATGGTTTTGATGCTTGGAATATGTTCAGGATGGACAGAAAGGTTGAGCTATGCAGAAAAAGCTACTCAAGGGAGGCTTTTTCAAAATGGCCCTCTGTTCCGTGGAGCTTTCGCCCTGTATTAGGGTTAGGGGTGTGCACCAGGGTAGGGTTAGAGTTAGAAAAATGAGGTGCCCTGGCATGGTTTTGATGCTTGGAATGTGTTTAGCATGGGCAGAAATGTTGAGATACGCAGAAAAAGCTACTCAAGGGAGGCTTTTTCAAAATGGCCCTCTTTTCAGTGGAACTTTCACCCTATATTAGGGTTAGGGGTGTGCACCAGGGTAGGGTTAGGAAAACGAAGTGTCCAGTGCTGATTGTGATGGTTGGAATTGGTTTAGAATGGGCAGAAGTCTTGAGCTGTGCAGAAAAAGCCACTCAAGGATTTGTGAAAATTGCATTATTTTCAATGGAACTTTCACCCTCTATTTGGGTTATGGGTGTCCAGCAGTGTAGGCTTGGGGTTTCTAATACGAGGTTTCCATGCCTCATTTTGATTGTTGGAATGTGTTTAGAAGGGGCAGAAATATTGAGCTTTGCCGAAAAAGCTACTCAAGGAAGGTTTTTCAAACTTGCCCTTTTTTCAATGGAGCCTTCATCCCCTTTTGGGTTAGGGCAGTCGTGATGAACCTATGGTACGTGTGCCAGAGTGTGCCATTCACCCAGCTCATGCGCATCGTGTAACAGCACACGCATGGGCCATGCTTATGCTCGGGAAGGTTGACATCACGAGCCATTGCTAATTAGCCCCGCTTTGTCTGAGCTTCTGCAGGGCCGGTCATTGAGTTGCCAAGTATATATGTATATTTGCTTGGACATGCTGTGAGGTTTTTTTTACTAAAAAAACATCTCTCTGTTCACGTTTTATTGTAGTGTTGGCACTTTGCGATCAACAGTGTGTTTTGGGTTACAGTTTGGGCACTTGGTCTGTAAAAGGTTCCCCCTCGCTGGGTTAGGGCCTGGTGGACGGACTGCAAGGCCGAGGGTGGCTGTCAGTGGGGAATCAGCTGGATGGCAGCCGGTGGCAAGCGGAGTCCCCCGGGCTCAGCTCTGGGGGCAGCTCTGTTCAGCCTTTCTCTCAGTGACCTGCAGGAGGGGGTAACCAGTCCATGTTGCTTGTGGATTTGTGATCAGCCTTTTGAAACCAGTAATAAAAATGTATGTAAAGCCCCCCACTGCGCTGCATGTTTTTTCCATGCAGCTCAGCCGAGCCAGCCTGTCCGCCCAGGGCTGCTCTGTCCCTCGTGGCAGGCTGGGCAAGCGTCTTCGCATTACTGGGCCAGCTGGGCTAGGCTGAGCCAGAGCTCTGGGCTGGGCCCACGGGATCCACCTGCCGAAGGAAGGTAAAGGCGGGCACTGTATGTCTCCCTCCAGGCTCTGGACGGGGCTTTTACTCCAGAGAACCGCGAGCATTGCCGCGAAGCCACAGCCCCCTTGGTAGAGGCAGTGGACAACCTGACGGCCTTCGCCTCCAACCCGGAGTTTGCGACCGTTCCTGCTGAGATCAGCCTGGAGGTGAGAGGGAGGGTGCCCGAGTGTGTGTGCTGCGGCCAGTGGGGCCAGCCCCCTGGAGACCCCCCCCGCGAGGATGGCCGGGGAGCCGGAGAGCAGCCCCCTCTTGCGGAAAGAGGGCTTCGCGAGCCCTCCCAGCGCCGCCACCGGTCATCCCGCCTCTCCTCCTGCAGGGCCGCCGAGCCATGGAGCCCATCGTCTCCTCGGCCAAGACCATGCTCGAGAGCTCTGCCGGCCTCATCCAGACCGCCCGCTCGCTGGCCGTCAACCCCAAGGACCCGCCCAAGTGGTCCGTGCTGGCCGGGCATTCCCGCACTGTTTCCGACTCCATCAAGAAGCTCATCACCAACATGAGGTGAGCGCAGGGCCTCCGGCAGCCCCCGAGGCCTGCCATGTCCCTGGCTCCGCCAGACCGGCCCAGAGCCCATGGAGCTGTGGAGTCCCGGCTTGGCCAAGGCGTGGCCTGCTCCCGGCATCCTGCCCAGCTCTTGCCAGGCACAGCCAGGGCTGACTTCCGGCGTGTCGCGGTGCCCTCCACAATTCCCCCGTGGCCAAATCCTGCCCTGGATGCAGCAGGGCTGCGGGGGGGGGGGGGTGGACTAGTGAGGGGAACAGTCCTGCGGCCCTGGAAAGAGGGCCAGGGGAGCCCTGGGCGTGGGCCCCCCGCGATCCTGCTGCTGGCGGCTGTTCCCTCAGAGACAAGGCTCCGGGCCAGCGGGAGTGTGACGAGGCTGTCGGGCTGCTGGCCAGGTGCATCCGGGACTTGGACCAGGCCTCGCTGGCCGCCATCAGCCAGCAGCTGGCTCCCCGTGAAGGCATCTCCCAGGAGGTGAGGATCCGCGTCTGCCGTGGGGCAGGTGGGCGGTGGACGCCTCATGCAGCTTTTCCTGAAGACGTGAAGCCCGGTGCTGCATGGGACCCTCATCCCTGGCGGGCAGGCACCCCTGCGCGAGGATGAACCCTCTGTGGTTCCCCTCCCCTCCCCTCCCCATCTCAAGCAGTCTCTGGCCACCCCCGTGCCTCGGAGGCTGTGCCAGGTCTTCGTGGGCGCCCGTTTCTCCCAGGTGGATCGGGGGCAGCCTGAAAGGGCCCTCTGGGAGCAGGCAGGACTCACCTCGCCTGCTCCTCTCGGGGGAGGAGGTTGGCTGCTGCGGGGGTCCCAGGCGGTGGAGCTGCTGCAGCTGCCTGCGCTGCTGGGGGTCCCCTGCCCCCAGAAACACCTGCTGGCCGCCAGGCTGGCGCTTGCCTCGCCTCTGGCCCTACTGGGAGCTCAGCCATCTTCTCCTCTCCTTCCAGGCCTTGCACAACCAGATGCTCACAGCTGTGCAGGAGATCAGCAACCTCATTGAGCCCGTGGCTGGTGCAGCGCGAGCCGAGGCTTCCCAGCTTGGGCACAAGGCAAGTGCCAGAGGCAGGGCCAGCAAAGAGGCGGGAGCAGAAAAGGGAGCGGTCCTGGCTGCTCCCAGGGGAGGCAGGGACGTCCCTCCGGTTGGGCTCTTGCAGATCTCAAGCTAAATACGAGCCAGCGGTGTGATGGGCCTGCAGAAGGGGCCAGCACTAATTCAGGCTGCAGAAACCGAAGCCTCCCTTCCAAAGATGTAACGGTCGAGTTCCACTATGCTCGGCACTTGTCAGACCTCACCTGGAGCCAGTTCTGTGCAGCCAGGTTCAAAAGAGATGCAGGGAAGCTAGAAGGGGAACGAGGAGGGGAGCACGGATGCTTCAGGGACTGGGGGCAAACCCCTCTGAGGACGGATTGAGAACTGGGCATGTTCAGCCTCAAGAAGGGCAGAGTGAGGGGAGAGAGGAGAGCACTCGACAGGTGCCCGAGGGGCTCACAAAAAGGAAGCGGAAGCTCTCTTGCCGCCCACTGCGGAGTGCAATGGAGTAACACTATTCGTCCTTGGAGCAACAGACTTAAGGGAAGAGAAACGAGGCCCCTGGAGGAATTCCCTGGCTGTCGGCGCAGTGGGGCCGCGGGACTTGTGAGCTGGGCGAGTTGTGGGCTCTTCTTCGCCGGAGACATTCAACAAGCATCCCAATGGTCCCCAAATGGGATGGTGTGACTTCGTACCCACAGCAGCGGGGTTGGCTCCAGAGGGCTCCTCTAGCGGTGCTTGACTCTGTGAGGCCAGCGCTGGGCTAAGGCCGAGAGAGTAGCGCTCCTCTGTCAGCCCAGTCCTTTTCCCGCAGGGCCTTGGCATGCAGGCTGGGGGCGCAGTGCGCAGCAGGCCTGGCTGGAGCCGCAGAGCAAGGGGGCAGCGAGGCGGTTAGGCAGGATGTGTGGGGCCGAGGGGGTCATTTTATGGGGCCTGGTGGGCAAGGGCTGGTGCTCGGGGGGCATCAACTGAGACAGCCTCCAGGGGTACCTCGAGCACGTGAAGACAAGGGGCGGCGCCAGGTCCCTTTTGCGGGCTGCCTCTGCAGCAGTCCCAGCCCAGCTGCTGTTGACCAAGCTGAGCTGGTCCTGGCGGGCACCCCGAGAAGGAGGAAGAGGAGGAGTTCCTCTCTTCCTCAGTAGCGGGGGCTCGAAGGCCCTTCCCCAAGCAGCAGTGCTGCCCTGGTCCCTCCGGGGCGGCTCACTGCGCAGGAGGGGAGGGTGGGCACGGTGCTCCCCTCGGTCGGCGCTGGCGTCGTGCTGGAGGCACACCTGGCCCTGCCCAGTCCGACAGGAGCCGCCCTCCACCAGCGTGGCCTCCCGTGTCCCCCGCAGGTGGCGCAGCTGGCGCAGTACTTCGAGCCGCTGGTGCTGGCCGCCGTGGGCGCGGCCTCCAAGATGCTCAACCACCAGCAGCAGATGAACCTCCTGGACCAGACCAAGACGCTGGCCGAGTCCGCGCTCCAGATGCTCTACACGGCCAAGGAGGCTGGGGGGAACCCCAAGGTGCCACGGGGGGTCCGCCACCGGGGCTGCAGGGCTGGCCTGGTGCCCGGCGGGGAGCAGGCCTGGCTCGGCGGAGCACAGCCACGCCGTGTGGGGAGGGCCGCCCCTGGCCGCCCCTCCCCTCCCCTCCCCTCCCCTCCCCTCCCTTCCACAGCACGTGAAACGAGCCTCTCCCCACAGCAGGCGGCTCAGACGCAGGACGCCCTGGAGGAGGCCGTGCAGATGATGAAGGAGGCGGTGGAGGACCTCACGGCCACCCTCAACGAGGCAGCCAGCGCGGCGGGCGTGGTGGGCGGCATGGTGGACTCCATCACGCAGGCGATCAACCAGGTGAGGGGGCGATGCCGCACCGGGCCTGTGCTCTCCCGCGCCCTGCCGTCCGCGCCACACGGCCCTCCACGCACGCCACACGAGGAGCCGGTGCCTGCCGTCCCGGGGAACCTGGGGAAGAAGACTGGGGCAGAGCCTTGCCAGGTGTGGAGGTGGCTCTGCGCCCCCGCAGCGATGCCTCCGAGCGGAAGGGCTGCCTGGCTGCCTGGGCGGGCCAGGGCAGTGATCCCAGGATGGGGGGCCCACGGCCGGCCCGGCGCCCTGGGCAGGGGGCTGCCTTCAGCGTCACCGGCCGGGCTCGGCTGAGCTGCCTTCTCGGCCCTGTCCCGGCAAGGGCGCCCGGCTCCTGGGGGCAGCGGGGGCCTGCTGAAGTGGGGACAAAGCCAGCGGGCCTGTCCCGCCGTGGGCTGAGGGCCGCGCTCTCCCGGGGTTGCTGGGCATGGGGCGCATGCAGTGCACGGACAGCCAGCCAGCGGGGCCCCTTGCCCACCCCCTTGCTGCGGGCAAGGAGGCAACGGGGTGGACGGGGGGCAGCGGGGGGTGGCTGGCCTGTAGAGTAACCCCCCTCCCTCCCTCCCGGTGCAGCTGGATGAGGGCCCGGTGGGGGAGCCTGAGGGGACTTTCGTGGACTACCAGACAACCATGGTGAAGACTGCCAAGGCCATCGCGGTGACCGTCCAGGAGATGGTGAGGCGGAGCAGAGGAGCTGCTCCCGGGAGAAGGTCCCGCGGCAGGGCTGCCCCTCCCAGGGGGTCCCCACCCCCCTTGGCCGGTCCGCCCCGCGCTTTGGGGGCCTCCCTGCCGCCTCACCTTGTGCTTCCTCCCTTGCGGCAGGTCACCAAGTCCTCCGCCAACCCGGACGCGCTGGGGACGCTGGCCAGCCAGCTCACCAGTGACTACGGGCAGCTGGCCCTGCAAGCCAAGCCGGCTGCCCTCACGGCCGAGAACGAGGAGGTGAGGGCGGCCGGGCCGCGCCGGCTCCGGCGGGGCACGTGGCAGAGAGGGAACGGTTGCGGGCACTGGGGGCTTGCCCCACGGCTGCCCTCCTCGACCGGGGGTGCAGAGGATGGGCCACCCTTGCCTGCTGCCCGGGGCAGAGACGCCCTCGACAGCCTTGCTGGGAAGGATTTGGCCTCTGCGGGCCCCGGCGGGCACGGGCCCCGACGCTGCAGTGCTGGGGAGGAGGAAGGGGTGCCGGCGGGTTCCGTGCAGCGCCGGGCTTTCCGCCTTCGGAAGAGCCCACCCCCCGCCCGCTCTGCCCCCTCAGATCGGCTCGCACATCAAGAACCGCGTGCAGGACCTGGGCCACGGCTGCGCCGCGCTGGTGACCAAGGCTGGCGCCCTGCAGTGCAGCCCCAGCGACGCCTACACCAAGAAGGAGCTGATCGAGTGTGCCCGCCGCGTCTCCGAGAAGGTGCCTGCCCCGCCACGCTCGCCGGACCCCCCGCCCACTCGTGCCCCCAGCCCCCGGCGGCCCGGCCCGCCTGGCCCTCTGCCGGGGGAGCGTGACAGCTGTCCCCTTGGGGAGCAGTGTGCCCGCCAGGGAGGGGGCCGCCCTCCAGGTTGCCTTGAGGGTCCGGGGCCTGGGCAGGGGCGGCCGGCTTGCGCAGCCACAGAGCACAAGCCCCGGTTTCGCCTTCACACACGCAAGGCACTTAGGAAGGAGCGCTCATTCCGCAGGAGAACCGAGTGCGGGCCCCAGCTTTGCACCCGGTGTTGCCTAGGCCGCAAATGTTGCTGTTGCGTCCCAGGCTGGCTCAGTCTCTGAGGAGCTGCGGCACTTCCTGTGTAACAGAGCCCAGCGGGGAAGGCGGGCCGTGCCTTTCCTGCAGTGCGGTTTCTCTCTTGGCCGTAGCCTGAAGGGGGCCGGGACGGGTGCGAGCCAGAGCCCGCCCCTGCTTGCGTCCGTAGCTCGCAAATGCCTCTTCCCAAAGCCTCCCGTGCTTGCCGTTTCTCTCTGACCCTGGGAGGAAGGCTCCCCGGGTCTCTGCCCGTTGCTGGAAGGTGCCGGGCTCCTTCTCGGTGGCCTCGCCAGTTGCTTCCCTGTCTCAGAGGGGAGCTCCTTGGCCGTGTTTGCCAGCTGCGACAGATCAGGCAATTTCCAGGTGTCTCGAGACAATGGGCTGCTTTGCCCAGTCTCCTTAAGCGGGCAGCGGGGGTGGGGGGTACCTGGCCTTTTCTCTGCAATCCCGGCCTCCCTTCTGCTCTCGCACGGGGTAGCCTGGGATGCGCGGTCCTTCCACGGCCCGAAGGCCCGCTCTGACCTGGAAGCTCCCTGCTGCGGCGCCGGTGCTGCTGTGGGCAGGCTTGCCACACGGCTGAGGGCTCGAGGGCTGAGGCCGGCGTGCTGTGCGTCCGCAGGTGTCCCACGTGCTGGCAGCCCTCCAGGCAGGCAACCGGGGCACCCAGGCCTGCATCACCGCAGCCAGCGCCGTCTCCGGCATCATCGCGGACCTGGACACCACCATCATGTTTGCCACCGCGGGCACCCTGAATCGCGAGAACGCCGAGACCTTTGCTGACCACAGGTATGCCACCAGCGCACCAGGGGGGGGCTGCTCAAGGGGGGGGGCCGCTCAGAGGGAGGGGCCCTCCCACCTGCTCTGAATCGCCCTCCCACCTGCTCTGAATCGCCCTCCCACCTGCTCTGAATCGCCCTCCCTCGGCAGGGAAGGCATCCTGAAGACGGCGAAGGCGCTGGTGGAGGACACCAAGGTGCTGGTGCAGAACGCCACGGCGAGCCAGGAGAAGCTGGCCCAGGCGGCCCAGTCCTCTGTCGCGACCATCACGCGCCTGGCCGAGGTGGTGAAGCTGGGGGCCGCCAGCCTGGGCTCCGAGGACCCCGAGACTCAGGTCAGGCAGCCGCGGGGGGCAGCTCCGGCCCTGGGCCCCTCCTGCCGGCAGGACACCCCCTCACCCGGCTCCCCTCTCGCTCAGGTGGTCCTGATCAATGCCGTGAAGGACGTGGCCAAGGCCCTCGGGGACCTGATCGGCGCCACGAAGGCCGCTGCGGGCAAGTCCGGGGATGACCCCGCCGTCTACCAGCTGAAGAGCTCCGCCAAGGTGGGTGTGGGCCGTGCCCGGGGGCGCGGGGCAGGGGCCTAGGCCTCCCCGGCAGCCCCTCGCCCGGCTCGAGCCTGAGCATCTCGTGGCCGCGTGCTTGGCAGGTGATGGTCACCAACGTCACGTCGCTGCTCAAGACGGTCAAGGCTGTGGAGGACGAGGCCACCAAGGGGACGCGTGCGCTGGAGGCCACCATCGAGCACATCCGCCAGGAGCTCGCTGTGAGTGCTACCGCCGGGGCCGCGTGCCCACGCGTGGCCCCCGCCTCCCCCCCCCCCCCCCCCCCCCCCGCTCACCCAGGCTGTTCTGCCCCAGGTCTTCTGCTCCCCTGTACCCCCTGCGAAGACCTCGACGCCAGAGGACTTCATCCGCATGACCAAAGGCATCACCATGGCGACGGCCAAGGCCGTGGCAGCCGGCAACTCCTGCCGGCAAGAGGACGTGATCGCCACGGCCAACCTGAGCCGGCGGGCCATTGCCGACATGCTACGCTCCTGCAAGGTGGGGCCGCAGGGGGGGGGGGACCGGGGGTGCCTCGCCTGCGGAGGGAGTGCCTCCTCTGCCAAGGGGGCCGGGCCAGGCCCCCCAGCCGGGGGCTTCGCTGATACAGCCCGTGTGGGGGAGCCGGGGGTCCCGCTGCCGGCCAGCCCCTGCCTGTGCAGCGAGTTCCCACGAGTGGGGGGCTGCTCCCGCCTCAGCCCAGGCAAGGCTGGTGAGGCGCCAGCAGGCCTTCCTCCAGTGAAGCGACGGCCTCCCCTCCGGGCCCTTGGCAAGCGCGGGCATGGGGAGGGGGGAGGGAGGGGGGCCGCGGTCCCTGCGTGGCAGTGCCCTGAAGGCCGGCCTGGCCCGGCCCGGCCCGGCCCGGCCCGGCCCGGCCCCATGGGTGACCACTGCCCCATCCGCCGGGCTGGCCCCTCTGCCCGCTCTGCTCTGCTCTGCTCTGCCCGCACTGGGCTGGGGCGGGCGCTTCCCCGGTCGGCGGGCGCCTCCTCACAGCTGTGCTCTCCAGGAGGCTGCCTACCACCCGGAGGTGAGCGGCCAAGTCCGGCACCGGGCCCTGCGCTTCGGCAAGGAGTGTGCCAGCGGCTACCTGGAACTTCTGGAGCACGTGCTGGTGGTAGGTTTGCTGCCTCTGCTGTGGCCCCGCGGGTGCTGATCCGGGGGACCCTCTGCCGCCCCCTCCTTTGCCTCCTCCCTTCTCACCTCTCTCTCGTTCCTTCCTCTTCTCGGCAGCCGGTGAGTATGGGCGTGCACGGCATGAGAGCGTGTGCCCCCGGTCTGCGAGCACGGCGGGAGGGGAGGGCCGGGTCCCGCCCGGAGGGCGTGGAAAGGGGCGAGGAAGCCACATCCTTGCGGCGCATCTGCCCGGCGTGGCTCGAAGGATGTCGGCCCCTCGGTGGCTCCAGCCCTGGCCACCCACCTCCTCTGCATGGACTGACAGGCCCCTTTAGCGCTGCACCCTTGGAAGGGCTGCTGTTGTGCCGTGCCGTGCCGTGCCCTGCTGGGGTGCCGCTCTTGATGGCTGCCGGGAGCGAGTTCCAGCTTCAGTGTGTCTAATCCCCTCCCTGGCGGGTGCTGGGCACAGTCGCCATCCTGCAGCCCCCCCGGAGGGGCAGCCGAGGGACTGGGGGCAGCACCCGGGGGCAGAGTGCTGGCCCGGCTCATGGATGCTTCCAGGTGGGAAGGCTGGTCCCCCGGCCTGCAGAAACTCTCCTCGGGCCACTGCAGAGCCCCAGGTGGCCGGCAGGGGCCTGGCTGGCCCTCGGGGAGAGGCCCTCTGGTGCTGGGAGTGAGCGGGGGCAGCACGTGCGAGTCCCCGGTCGGCCAGTGGCCCGCGGAGAGGGCTGTTGCGGGCCGTCCCCCACTTGCCCCGGGCCGCCTCCCTGCAGGCGCTGCTGGCACTCCTCCTGCCCCACCTGTGGCTCCCGAGCCTCTTCCCGTGGGCCTCCTGGGGCTCTCTTGCCCGTGCCTTCCTGAGAGCCAACATGCCGGGCGAGGGACTGACCACCCGCCCGCTGCAGCAGTCCCGGGGTTGTCTGGGGCGGGGGGCGGGGGGCGGTCCCTTCCCGCCCCCCCAGCCACCCTCGGTGCTTCTCCCTCCAGCCAGTGAAGGGCCGGACCGGGGGGCTGGGGTGCTTGCGTTGCCCTGCAGGCTGGGCCCTGACGCCTCTCCCTGTTGCCCCAGATCCTGCAGAAGCCAAGCCATGACCTGAAGCAGCAGCTGGCCAGCTACTCCAAGCGGGTGGCCGGCTCCGTGACCGAGCTCATCCAGGCCGCCGAAGCCATGAAGGGTAGGTCCCCCCCCCGCCCCCCCCTCTGCAGGGGAGCCTGCCGGGGCAGCGGACCTGTGGTGCCAGGCCGGAAGCCAGGAGAGCCCGGTGCACATCCGAAGCGGTCGCCCGTCCTCTGGCGGGCCGCGCGGGGCATCTGTGGTCGCGGGGGGGGGGGGGGGGGGGGGCTGCCGCACTTTGACCACTTCTCTGCTCTTCCAGGCACAGAATGGGTCGACCCAGAGGACCCCACGGTCATCGCGGAGAACGAGTTGCTGGGCGCAGCGGCTGCGATCGAGGCGGCTGCTAAAAAGCTGGAGCAGCTGAAGCCGCGGGCCAAGCCCAAGGTGGTCTCCCGCCCGTGCCGGCTCCCCTCTGGCCTGGGGCTTTGACTCCCTCCCCCCGAGCGAGGACATCTGGGGGCTGCCGTGGTCGTGGCCACGTGGCTAGGGAAGAGCTGGAGCGGGGGGGGGAGCGGCAGGGGGCTCCCCCACCAGCCCCCCGTGTGCAGGCGCTCCCAGCGCCCACGGCTCGGCCCGGCCTTTGGCACGGCTGTGTGGCAAGCGGCCCTGCGGGTGCGAGCAGGACGGCGGCCCCGCCTTGGCCCAGCCCTGCTGCCTCCCCGAAGGCCAGGAAGGAGAGGCCCCTGGCGACCTCGTCGCCAGCCGCCCCCCGGGACTCCGGTGCCCCCCCATCTTGCAGGGCAGGGAGTGAAGGCAGCCGGCCTCTCCGCAGATAGAGAAGCAGGCCCCAGAGCTGCCGCCGCTGCGCCTCTCGGCTGCGCTGGGGGTGGTTTCAGTGCAGAAAGGCAGGTTCCTCCGTTGCTGCTCTGGCTTTCGTGAGCGAAGCAGAGAGCATTTGCACGTCTCCGGAAGTGCCCTGGTCGTGCCTTGGCGATGCCACGGGAGGGGCCTTCCCTCCGGGCAGCAGGACGCCCCCTTGGTTAGGAGGAGAGGCCGCCTCAGACGTGCCCTTCTCGGCTTCTCCACCGCGATCGACTGCTGTGCAGCAGATAAGCGCCCCTGCGCCCGGGCGCCCGCCCCCACTTAGCCGCTCGGCACGGAGGTCCCGCTGTGCGAAGTGGGATTTGGAGGCAGGCGGGTCAGGCCGGGGGACTGCCTGGTCCGGTCCCTCGGCCCCTCGGCCGCCAGCCCACCGTACCAGCAGGTGGCCCGCAGGCTGGGCGCATGCGCCACGGCACTCCGCTCTCGCTCGGCCGCGGGGTGCTGCGGGGGGCACCCCGTGGGGCCCTGCGTGGACTGACCCCTCTCCGCACCCTCTGTCCCAGCAGCAGGCGGACGAGAGCCTGAACTTCGAGGAGCAGATCCTGGAAGCGGCCAAGTCCATCGCCGCGGCCACCAGCGCCCTGGTGAAGGCCGCCTCGGCCGCGCAGAGGGAGCTCGTGGCCCAGGGGAAGGTGAGCCACGGAGGTGGGTGCGGGGGAGCGGTCGCGCCTCCCGGTGGCTCGTGGCCTCACCCACGCCTTCTCCCTGCAGGTGGGCGCTATCCCAGCCAATGCCCTGGATGACGGACAGTGGTCCCAAGGCCTCATTTCAGCAGTAAGTTCCCCGGGCTCTGATGTGGCACCCCCCCCCCGGGTCCGAGAGCACCCCGTTCCTGCTGTGCCCCCGCCCAAGCCTCGGGGGCCCTGTGGACGGAACGACATGCCGTCCCTGCCCCTGAGACGAGGCAAGGCGGGGGGGGGCGGCTCCTAAAGGGGCCCCAGGGAAGGGGCCCTCCGGCGTGGCCCTCTGTGCAGCCGGCCCCGCTTGCTCCTGGCAGTCCGCCCTCCCGCCCTCTTTGGCAACCTCGTCTTCCCCAGGGTCTGAGGGAGGCCGCCAGGGATGGAGCTGCAGCCGCCGTGTGCACAGGCGCTCTAGGTGGGCGCGAATGCCACTGGCTGGCCGCTCGCTGGAGGGCCCCCGTGGCCGGGATGGCGCGCTCCGAGGTGCTCGGGGGCTCCCCGTGGAGCAGCCCAAGTGGTGGGCACGCGAGGCCCAAGGGCCCTTGCCACACCTCCGTGCCGCTGGCCCGGCCCTCCCGCAGCGCCCTCCCCTCTCCCTGCCCAGGCCCGGATGGTCGCAGCCGCCACAAACAACCTGTGCGAGGCCGCCAACGCCGCCGTGCAGGGCCACGCCAGCGAGGAGAAGCTCATCTCCTCGGCCAAGCAGGTGGCCGCCTCCACCGCCCAGCTGCTGGTGGCCTGCAAGGTCAAGGCCGACCAGGACTCGGAGGCCATGAAGCGCCTGCAGGTGAGTGCAGATGGGGCTTGCGGGGAGGCCCTGCAGGGGCCGCCTGGGCCCGGCTGGTGGGGGGCTGAGCCGGAGGCGCTGGCAGGCGATCAAGGCCAGCCTCCCCTCAGCACAGGGCCAGGTGTGGGGTCTCTGCGCCCCGTGCCGGCCCGAGGAGGCTGTGCTGGGTGCACGGGCGGCTGATGCTGGGGACAAGGTGGCTGGCCCTCTGCTGCCCTTGCGCCCCCCACCCGACGTGGCCGCCTCCAGGGAGGGGGCTGGCGTGGCCTGCGCACCTCCTCTGAGCTGCTGCCGCCCCGCCGAGGGGACGCCCTCCTGGCGGGCCGAGCCTTTTCCCACGGGTCACTCCCCTGTCCAGGCTGCGGGCAACGCCGTGAAGAGAGCGTCCGACCACCTGGTGAAGGCGGCTCAGAAGGCCGCCGCCTTCCAGGAGCAGGAGAACGAGACCGTGATTGTGAAGGAGAGGATGGTCGGGGGCATCGCGCAGGTGAGGGTCTGGCCTGGCTGCAGCCCCAGGCGGGGGGCTGGGGGCAGGAAGGGCCTGGGGCAGTCCTGGGGCGGAGAGCACCAGGGCAGCGCATGCTCGCCTTCCTCCCCTCAGATCATCGCGGCCCAGGAGGAGATGCTGCGCAAGGAGCGGGAGCTGGAGGAGGCGCGCAAGAAGCTGGCCCTGATCCGGCAGCAGCAGTACAAGTTCCTGCCATCGGAGCTGCGGGACGAAGGGCAGAACTGAGCCGCCGCCACGCTGTGCCTGCGCCGCTGGCCGTGTCCCCCAATGCCGGTGCTCCCGAGCGAGGGCCGGCCTAGCCCCCTCCTGCCCCACCACGCTGGGCACGCCGGGCCTGCGCCACGCCAGCCACGTCCACTCACTGCACCAGCCACACGGTGCCCTCGCCCCTCCTGGACTGCCTACGCAGGAGTGGGGGAGGCGGCTGCGCCTCGCCCCCCGGGAGCCCCCCTTCCTCGTGCCTTGGCCCGCGCGTGGCCTGCTCACCTGTGCGAGGGGCCCGGCGTGGGTCGGCCCCCCAGCCTGACTGTGCAATGTGGGGGGGTGCCCCGCCCCGGCCCGCCCCTGCGCCAGCCACCTCTTTGCCTTAAGCCGGGGCGCCTCTTCCCGGTGGGCGTGGGCCCCCCGCCACCGCGCTCCCGCCACGGCCCCCGCTGCTGCTGCTCGCTTTCCCAAGTGCCTGTCCCCGTGGGCCAGAGGGGCCTGGCCGCCCTGCCCCAGCCCGGACGGGGCAGCCGCCTTGCCCACGGCACCGCTCCCGCCACTGCGCCCGGCCCCTTTCGCGGCCCTCCCGCTCGCTGAGGCTTCCTCGCCTTTTGTAATTTTGATACGCCAGCAAGCTGCCACTGAAAGCTGTCAGGGAATCCATGGAGGGAGGGAGGACGGGTGGATCGGACCAACTTCTGAGGATGCCTTGAATAAATTGGTTTCCCTGGAGCGTTTGTGTCTCGGCTGCTGGAATGGCACAACCTGCCCCAGCTCTTGCCCCAGGCCCTGGGCATGTGGGGTGGTTCAGGGTGGTGCCCCACTGGTGGGGCGTGAGCATGTCTTGGCCAGAGGCGCTTTCCAGGCTGGTGCGGCCCCTCCGCCTCGCTCAGGAGCCGGGGCTCCGGTGTTCCCTTTCCGGGGCGTCCTGAGCGGCTGCTGCCTTCACGGGACAGCAGGCGGGCCCGGGAGCGTGGCCACTGCGGTGCAGGCGGAGAGCCGCCCTCGGGCCCTCCTCGCCCAGTCACCTTCACAGTCCTCTGCCATGCTTGCCCGCTGCTGTCCTGTGCTGCTCGGGCGGATTGCACATTTAAAAGTCACATATTCAGTGCATAAACACTCATGTTGATCAACAGGAAGACAGTAAAACAACACGCAGCAACCACAGTAGCACCAAGATTTAACCAAGGAATAGAACCATCTTGAAACCTGCACAGCAGGCAGTGACGCACAATAGGCGGAACTAACGTCACTGGGGAATGGCAGGCATTCCCTGGCACAGGAAAGTTGGCACCAGGCGTTCCCAGGTGCTCGCCGGCCCCACGGCTCCCCGTGGGAGGGAGGGCGCTGCCCGCCCGAGACTGTCAGCGGAGGCAGCCCTTCCCGGCCCCGCTCTCCCTGCGACTGGATGCACTCTGCTGGCTGGGCGAGATGTTTGGAACGGCTGCGAGGAAGGCGGCTCGGTGCCGCTCTGTTCTCCCGAAAGGCCGGGGCCTCGTGCTGCAGGCGGGGGCCGCTCGCTGTTCTTCAAACGCCCCAGAGCAGGAGTGGAAGCCCCCCAAGAGAAAGGCAGGGCAGCGCTCCCTCGAGGGTCCTGGCAGGGAGAGCATGGCTGGGGGACCCCGGTGGGCTGGCCAGGTCCTCGGGGAAGCCGCTGGGGGGCTCAGGCTCTCAGTGCTCCGTCTCCTCTTGTCCCAGCAAAAGTCCTGCGCAGGAGGACGGCCTGAGACCAAGTGTGCCCTGGGCTTGCTGACCAGCTCGGAAACAGGCTGCCTGGCCTGCAGACGTGGCTCCAGGCGCGGACGGCCCGGCGAGGGTGGGCCCGTGGCTGCAGCCCCTCCCTGGCCGGCGGCCGCACCGCTCACTTGCTCCGTCCCCCGTGCCGGCGCTTGGTCAGCCGGCTCCAGCCAGCGGGTGCCCCCGTGCTGCCCGGGCCCTGGCACTTCGCGAGCCCGGGAGCCTGCACCTGCTGCCGGAGGAGCCTCCGCTTGGCAGGGCCGGGCCTAAGCAGTGTGGGAGGCGTGCCGGGCGCTGGGCGGCCTGGAGAGCCGCCCCACACGGGAGGGAAGGGGAGCCGGGCTCGCAGTGGGTGGCCAGGAGAGCCCCCCGCATGCCCTGCCGAGCAGGCCCACGTGGCAAGGTGCCGCTACAGCCATCTAGCCCATCTCGGCCAGTTCGGGCTCCTGCCCGACCGTTCAAGGCGGGCCCTCCCAGAGCAGCCCTGGCTCCTGGCCCCTGGCCAGAGGGACGCTTGCAGAGCCAGCGGGAGGTGTCATTCCCGGCTCGGCCGGCCAAGCATGCAGCCATTTATTCTCCGCTTCCTCGGGCCTCTGGCTTGCCCTTGCTGGCGCTGCGGGCGGCGGACCTCCTCCGGCTCGCCTGCGCTTCTACCCCTCCACACCAGCACCCAGGAACGGCTGCATTGCAGGTCTCCAGCAGGCGGGGAGGGCGGGGGGCAGGCTCATTGCCCGCACACAGGAGCTGCCAGGGCTCCTGCCCCCCCCTCACAGCATGCGAGCAGCCCCTGCCCCCGTGACCTGCTGCTCCCCTGCAGGCAGACAGCCCCCCAGAGCAGGAAGGCAGGCCGTGCCCGCTGCCCAGCCGCTCACCGGAGCTCGCAGGCGCCACGGCCTGCTGCCGCTCCCTCTGCGGTCTGGGCAGCAACGGAAACTGCTTTGGAGGCAGGGCCCCAGTGCGCCCCAGCAGCAGTGCCAGGCAAAGCTGGGAGGGGGCCGTTCCCCTCCAGAACTGCAGGCGGAGCTGCTGCCGCCGGCTCATTTGGACTCGCTTGGCCACCTCTGCTCACCGCCTGGCACTTCTCCAGCAGCTGGTGGCTTGTCAGCCTCCAGAGGCAACTACTGCCCCTTGTTGGCCAGGCGGCCGCGTCCGCCTGCAGCCCTGCCGCTGTGCATGCAGGCAGGCCACTTCCAGGATGCACAGAACGGTCGGGCAGCGAGGCATGGTTCGCTCCCTCGCTCCCTTGTTTGGCATCGTGACCTCTGAGCCGAGTGCTTTTCTTCCTTCTCCTTGGGAGTGGATGTCTGTGCCTTTGGCTCCTCTGCAGGGGTTGTCTGGAGATGGGGGGCTGCAGGCCAAGCGCCCACCGCCTGTTCTTCCAGAGGAGATGGTCCGGGGGTCCATGTGCATGAGGGAGAGGTTACGTTTTTGGCATGGGAAGGTCCCTTAATCCCCAGCTGCCTCCAGTGAGCCCAGAGCCAGAAATAGCCCCCAGGGGCTGATCGGACAGACAGGTGGGCAGACGGGTGACAAGGAAGGCACCCCTTCCCCAGCCCACACCTGTTCTTGGCCCATCACTCAGAGGAGAATTAGAGAGCACCGGAGGCCAGTGAGCGCCCCGGCCTCTGCCCCAGAGCCACCCAGGGGGAGGACGGCGGGCTCGTCCTGGCTCTGCTCCTCACCCCCCCCCACCACAGAGGAGCCCTCAGTGGCAGGGCAGGCAGGGCAGTTGGAGGGGCTGCTGATGCCACCGGGGGTGCAATATCCTGCCCTTTACAGTGTATCAGGGCAATAATGTTCTTATCTTCAAGAAAGGAGGGGGAAAACAATCCAAGGAACTACAGACTAGATGATCTGACATCAGTCCCTGGGAAAATCCTGGAGCAGATGATACAGCAGTCGGTCTGCAAACACCTTGAAAACAGTGCAGTGATTGCTAGAAGCCCAAGAGGGTTTCTCAGGAACAAATCTGCAAAGCTCGCCCAACTTCGTTCTTTGATTGGTAACCTTCCTGATGAACTATGGGAATGCTGTGGACATAATCCATCTTGACTTCAGCAAGGCTTTTCCCAAAATGCCCCATACTTTCCTGATTAGCAGACTAGCTAAACGGGGGCTGGATGGAACTACTGCCAGGTGGATCCACCACTGGCTACAACCTCATCAAGGGAACCTTCCCAAACTGGGGAGAGGTAGCGAGCGGGGCTTGGCCAGGTTCCATGCTGAGCTCAGTGCTCTTGGATATGTTTATTGATGAGGAAGAACAGTGGGTAACTATCAGATTTGCAGATGACACAAATTTGGGGGGGATGGCTAATATCCCAGAGGAGAGGTGATTCAAGGTGGGGGGTGGGGTAACCTAAAATGCATCCTCACAAGATGGAGAATACGTGGCTCAGCCAGACTGCAATTGGGAAGGACCTTGGAATTGTTTTAGATCACAGGCCGAATATGAGACAACCAAGCGATGTGGCTGCAAGAAGGGCAAATGCTATTTTGGGCTGTACTAATAGGAGTCATCAGTTCCAAATCCTGGGGGGTGCTAGTTCCCCTCTTCTCAGCATCGCTTGGGCATCATCTGGAGTGCTGTGTCCAGTTCTGGGCACCACAGGTGAAGAAAGATGCAGGCAAGCTGGGAAGGGAGCAGAGGAGGGCGACGAGGACGACCTGGGGACCGGAGCCCAAGGAAAGGCTGAGAGGGCAAGGCATGTTCAGCCTCGAGAAGAGGAGACGGGGGCACTCTACATGTCCCTGAAGGAGGACGGGGTCTCTTCTCGATTATCCCAGAGCACAGGACACAGAATCATGGGCTGAAGTTACAGGAAGCCACCTTCTGACTAGATACCAGGAAAAATGACTGTGGAAGCCATTTCCTTGGGAGGCGGTGGGCTCTCCCACACTGGAGGCATTCAAGATGTAGCCAGATGGGCATCTGAGGGGAATGGTTCAGCTGGGAGTCCTGCACTGCAGAGGGTTTGGCCCAGTGGTCTTCTGGCCCCTTCCAACTCTACCATGAGTCTATCTCAAGCTAGAGAGAGGGTGCCTCCTTTTTTGCCAAATGCAGAATGCAATGTGCAAAAATTCAAATGTGGGTTGGGGGTTAGTCTGAATGACCTTTCCGTGCCAGGGATAGCAGAGAGATTCAGAAATCGTTTCGGTTGTCTAGCCCTGGATTTTAGCTTGATGATATTGGGCAAAGGAGTCCTTGCAGTGGCTGCAAAACCGAGCGTCTAGCATAGCGGGGATGCACAGGCAGAAGCACGCTGGATTAGCCGGGCAATAAATCCTCGGTTCAGTTAAGCCTGCTTGTGGCTGCTGGAAGGGATGATTCATTGCCTTCTTTCTGAATGACTCTGTTTCTAAAAGGCTGGAGGTGCCTCCTTGCTGCAATTCAAGCTGCTGGAGAGCAAGGAGCGATTCTGGTCAGGCAGCTGACCTGCTCGCGAAAGCTGTGGGGCAGCCCGGCGGCGGCAGCTGCTCTGTTCTGGAGAACCCCTTCCGATCACAGCGCCAGTGGCTCCACCGGGAGGAGCACAAGGTGCCCGGAGGGCCTGGCAAGGCCATTGTTCACCTTCCATCTACCCCAGTGCTCTGGGGAGAAGCAGCAACTACCCGTACAAATGCTGCTTCTGAGGCGGAGGAAATAAACCTTCAGAAAGGATTAAGTTACCACTGTCATGCATGGCGCATATTGCTTAGAAATATGTCCCGGAATCATAGAAGAGTCGAGTTGGAAGGGGCTGCGAAGGCCATCAAGTCCATCCCCTGCTGCTGCAGGACACCAGGTCAGACCACCCCACTCAGAGGGCTGCCCAGGTCCTTTCTGGATGTCTCACTTGTGGGAGAGCCCGCTGTGTATTACCAGCTGCTCCCGAGTCGATTTAACTTCTCACAACACCCACTGGCAGTGGAAATTCTGTCCCGGCTGCTAAAGAGAACTTGGCTTGCATCGCTGGCCCCTAGAATGGCAAAGGCGTTGTGAGATGTGGTATCCTCTTAAATGGGTTTGTGCGTAGGCCCAGAGGGAGACCCTGGTCTCTTCCGAGATGAACTTGGGTGGGGTGCATGAAAAGCCCCCTCTGCTCGGGCCACCGGCGCTGAGTGCGGCGACCCAGCCATCCCCGGTGTTCTTTTGCCATCGCTGGTCTGATGTGCTGCCGCCTGGATCCAGTCATGATGTTGTACCACAAGAAGTCTGATCTTTCGGAACCGTGATAAAGAACAAGTTTGTTCATAGAAACAGAGAAACATAAAAACAGAGCGAGTCAGAAGGGGTCTCCCGGGCCATCTAGTCTGACCCCAGCTCCAGCCAGCTCCACTCATGACATGCCCACCATGCGCATGTCCAAACTGTCCTTGAACACCCGCACCCTGGAGCACTGGTGGGGCTTCTTCGTCGTGGCCTCTGTGCATCACACATATGGGTTCTGCGCCTGCACAGTGCCTTTGGCCGGAAGATTAACAGCGAACGGTTTTTGGCGGGAACTCCACTCCCCCTCCCCCCTAGCAGTATATAAGGAGCGGAGCGTCCGCCATTTTCCAGTCTTTGCGACCGCCGTTCGTTGTGCCTCGTGCCGCTTCGCTCTCGCTAAGATTATTACTTACCTTCTTGCTCGTTCGAAAATCTCTCCTTTTTCCTACCAAGTTTGTATCCCTTGTTCTTGTTGTTAGTACTCACTTATATTTCTTCTTAACTTTGCACCATTTTTTCCTCTTTATCATTCCTATAAAAACAAAAAAAACAAAACAAAAAATATTACTTTCCTGCTTTACTATCTCCTTTTTTCTTCTTTCTACGATGGCACAACGGGTGGCGTTCCGCAAGTGCGGAAAATGCGGCTCCAAAATGCCCGCCGCGGACCCACATGATCTGTGCCTCCTTTGTTTGGGGGAAGGGCACAGAACCGATGAGTGTGGCCATTGCTTGGCCTTCTCTAAACAGGCGAGGAAGAACAGGGAGAACCGCCTCCGCAAACTCTTGTGGGACCAGGCTCTCCTCCAGTCGGACCGGCTGGTGGCTAAGCCTCCCACTGTTGTGGCCCCACCTGAAGGCCGTCAACTTCGGCTGACCTGCCACAACGCCCGGCCTCCTCCTCCATTGCTTCGCCCTCATGCCCTTCTGAAGAAGGCGCTCATACCATGGCCGACCAGTCTGTTTCCCTGCCGAGGAAACAAAAGGAAAAAAGAAAGCACAGCGACTCAGATAAATATCCTGCGCATAAGAAGGCCAAGAAAGATAAGACGGGCAAGCCGGTTAAGAAGCCGAAGAACCCCGAGCAGGCGAAACACCGCCACTCGGGCTCGGACTCGATCACCTTTCGAACCCATGGCGACAATCGATCTACGCCTTGCCTCATGGAAGACTGCCTTCCCTGTTGCAGTGACTTCAGCCCATAGATCCTCTGAACTCTGCACCCTTCGGGTAGACCCCCCTTTTCTAAATTTTCATAAGGAAAAAGTGGTTCTTCGGCTGGATCCGTCTTTCCTTCCAAAAGACGCTACTTCGTTTCACATGCAACAGGAGATTGTTTTACCGGCATTCTTTCCGACCGCTTCGAATCCGATAGAGCGATCTCTACATATGCTGGACGTTCGTCGTTGCTTAGCCTTTTACAGGTCCAGGACTGAGTCTGTTCGGTGTTCCAATAGACTTTTTGTGAAATATTCGGAACATGACCGAGGCTGTCCAGTCACTTCACAATGTCTTTCGAAATGGATAGTCAATACAATTGTCCTGTCTTATCAGTTAGCTAAGTTGGACTTGCCAGCTACTCCAAGAGGTTATTCTACAAGAGCTGTTGCTGCTTCTTCGGCCTTTGCATCAGGGGTCCCGATAGAAGATGTGTGCATGACGGCCATTTGGGCTACCCCATGTACCTTCGCCAGACATTATAGACTTGATGTCCATGCCAGGCAGGATTGCTCTTTTGGCAGAGCTGTCCTTTCTTCTGTCCTTCGCTGATGACACCTCCCTCCTCCATTTGGGGTAAGCTTGTTATTCTATCCATATGTGTGATGCACAGAGGCCACGATGAAGAAGAGCGGGTTGCTTACCTGTAACTGATATTCTTCGAGTGGCCATCTGTGCAGTCACACAACCCACCCTCCGACCCCGCTTGGTGTCATGGGTGGTCCGACTATTTCTTTCAATACTATGATCTTTTTGCTATGTGTCGCACCACTACTGAATTTGGCTATCTTGTCATACTGACAAACCTTATTATAAGAACAAACGTCGGTCTTTCAAAGATTGGAAAATGGCGGACGCTCCGCTCCTTATATACTGCTAGGGGGGAGGGGGAGCGGAGTTCCCGCCAAAAACCGTTAGCTGTTAATCTTCCGGCCAAAGGCACTGCGCAGGCGCAGAACCCATATGTGTGACTGCACAGATGGCCACTCGAAGAACATCAGTTACAGGTAAGCAACCTGCTCTTCAACCACCTCCCGTGGAAGTCCTTCCTGACATCTAAATTGAGCCTTGGTTCCCGGAGCTTTGCTCCCTTGGAACACGTCCTGCCCTCCTCTGCAGGGGAGAACATGCCTGTCATGTTGTAAGAACTCAGCCGCTTATTAGCCAGACAAGACTCAGGAATGCCAGCCCCTTTCCTGCGCAGGGCCATGCCCTTCCTGATCAGAAAACCCGTGAGCCAGCTGTCAAGCTGCACGGTGCCTTCGCGGCTGTGGTGGGATCAGCTGGAGCTGCAGTGGCGACTCCTTGGGAGCAGCTCCACTGGTCGGCCGTCTCTGCCCCTGCCTGGGGAGGGCAGGACCAGCTCCAAACGCGAACTGGCCGAGCCCCCGGAAGGCGACTACAGACCCGCCGGGCTCCCCCTGTAAAGCGCCCCAGCTGCCTCTCCACACCCATTCCTGAACCCGGCAAGGGCAGCCGAAGCCAAAGGAGCCGTCCATCTCCATTCCAGTACACAATCAACTCTGCGTCGGCAAAAATGATTTCCTTTATAATTTCTAGTGAATTTTTGCCTTTGTTAACTGCCCAGCTATTAAGCAGTATAGAAATGAAATGAATGCATATTGCTCTCTGCATTTTATTGACTTTAATGTGTTGTGGACCTCCCAGAATGCTTTGGCTATTGGGCAGTACAGAATAAAATGAATCATCATCATCATCTCTGAAGCAAAATATTATGGTCTGACCTCAGTAGAAGCTCCACGGAGTCAGCTTTTACCATCTCTCTGCCCACCTCAAGAGCTGGCGCTCTACCAAGATGACGCCAGTTTTTCAGGCTAACTGGTGGTCTGTGTGCAGGCCAGAACTTTGTAGTAACTTAAGACAAAACCAAATAATTTTACACAAGGGGAAAGTAGGATATTAGCTCAGGGTCTGGAGAAATGCAAGACATGCAGTGGCCCGAAATACTGTCTTAGCTTGGATCCTAAAGAAGATGCCAGCCCTGTTCCCGAAGGGCTGAAAGTTGCCAGCATGAAGAAACTCCCTCTCATCTCCAGATGGCTGTGCAGATCTGTCCCAGTGAACGAGGTCGCGCTCTTGCACAGAGATGGAGCTGGATGGTATCACGGCTTCATGACACATCGCGTAGGCATTGGGCCTTTATGTTTCAAGTGTGTCTGTGGAAATCAAGAAAGTCACAGGATAGTTAATAACCAGCCCAGAAAGGGCTTATTGCTAAGTTTTCTTGTCACCTTCCTCCGTTCTGCACCTCCCTCGGCTCCACGTGGCAGTGGAGTCCCACTTGTGCCGTCTTTGACACTCGGCCACGTGAAGGGATGTGTAACATGGATGCAGCTGGTCTCCAGTCTCCAGGTGTGCAGCAGCCACCTTGGGAGCATGACTGGAGGGCAGGGTGCTTCTCATTAGGAAGCACTTGCAGGCGTGGGGTGAGCCCCTTGGCCTGTGCTGAAGATGCCATCTCACAGGAAACATAGAAACAGCGCGAGTCAGAAGGGGCCTCCCGGGCCATCTAGTCTGACCCTGGCTCCAGCCGGATCCGCTCACGACATGCCCACCATGTGCACGTCCAGCCTGTCCTTGAACACCCGCACCGATGGGGCCTCGACCACCCCCCGTGGAAGCCCCTTCCACAAGGAAGACATGCGGCAGCCTTCCGGGTGTGGGACCAACCTCCTACCAGCAGGCGGCCTTCTGAGAGGGATGGGTCACATGAAGCCCTGCACTGAGCAGGGGCTGCACCCTCTGGCCCCTCTAGCACTACTCTTCTATGGTCCCGCCACCTTGGCCTTCAGCCCAACCCAGCCCAGCCTGCTGCACATGTTTGGAGGGGCACTCCGGGGCCGCAGGAGGGGCTGCTGAGCGGCCTGGGCAGCACCGTTTCCAGGCACAGGCCAGGCTGGGCTTCAGGGCAAATGGCACCCTGCCCACGCCTGACCTCCCTCAGGGGCAGCAGCAGAGGGGCCCCATCTGTGGGCCGAGAGCACAGAGGCCCCAGAGCAACACAGGGCAACCTGCCTGCTCCTGGGAGGCAGCAGCACGGGGCTGAAGGAAGATGCGTGGCTGAAGCTCTGGGTGGCAGCTGGGGCCTTTCACTGGGAGACGGGCCAGGCCGTGCACTGGCGTCCTAGCAAGGAGCTCTCCCCCACTCTCCCCGCCTCCTCCTGCACCCACAAGAGCTGTGGCTGATGGCGAGGTCAGAGCTGGCCTCCCGGGCGGACCTGGCCCTGCGGCCTCCCGATGCTGCCCCAGCTGGCAGAAATGGAGGGCCACGCAAGCCCCTGCTGCTCTGTGGGCTGGGCCACGCACCTCGCAAGATCACAGGCTGGCTGGGAAGGGGCCACCGAGACCCAAAGCCTGCGAGGGTCTTTCCTGCTGCCACCCAAAACCAAACGACCTCGGAGGTCTTGGCAGGGCATCAGGGCACTACTGGCTTTAAGTGCTGGTCATTCTTTCTAAAGGTGCACATATACATTGTTAGCATTACTTCCATCACTGTTGTGATGTTGTCCTCTGGGCCGCAGAAAACGGATCGGTCAGGCAGCCAGCAGTGCCCCTCCTGGCAAAGGAGGCTGCTGTGGGGGACACCCGAGGGCCAGTGGTCCCATGAGTGGCCGGCCAGCTCAGGCCACGCGCACCGGGCAAGAGGCCTTGGTGCAGGTGGGGGTGCCCCCCCTTCTGCCTGGCCAAGTTGTGTCAGCCCTGACAGAGGGCTGGCCAGCCGGGATCAGGCCGGACTCACAGCCCTCCTCTGCAGCTGTCCACGAGCCGTCTGACAGGGATTCTCCTCCAGGTAGCGACTACCCAGAAGGCCTTGCCCAGCGCAGGCACCGGGCTTCTGCTTACACTGACAGTCTGCAGCAGGTGAATCACGCAGCCGGCTGCTTCTGCCCCCCCCCCCCCATGCAAATCAGATGCCCTTCAGACCCAGGGCTTGGGGAGGCCAAGGACACCCTGCACAGCACCAGCAGGCCGTGGAAGGAGGGCTGCGAAGCCGCAGGAGGCGCTCCAAGCATGCAGCCGTTTCCACGTCTTTCCCCTGCAGGAACTCACTCAGGGCCTGCCTGTGCTGGGACGCCGCTCTCTGCAGGCCTCAGGAGGCCTTGCCAGTGCAGCACACCTGGCACCACCGGGCACCCAAATGGCAAACCCCGGAAGAAAGTCCCCCTGAAAGGGCTGACCCCACAGCCCCGCTTGACTGTCCACACCTGAGGCCCACGCCTCCAGCACAGGGTGCAGCCACGGCACCAGGCCACGAAGCGAGAGGCACTGGGCGTGGCAGGAAGAGGCCAGACATGGAGAGCCAGCCCCCTGGGCGGGTGAGGGCCTGGACCCCTTTCACCAGAGGTGGGCAACTTCAGGAGGGCAGAACCTGCATGGCCCTCGCGGAGAGCCCCGTCATCTGGAAACGGATGTCGGGCGGAAAAAGCTTCTGAGCCTCGGCACAAGTTGCAATGGCTGAACGGAACTCGTAATCTTTGTGCCAAAAACGCCATGCAAGCTTATCCCAGCCAGGTTTTCCCGAAGGGAAATGAGAACAGGGCCGGGGATGGGAACAGGCCAGGGGCTTCTGGGTCCCCCTCTCCGCCTCTGGCTTGAAGAAGCAGGTTGTGGCAAGGGCAGACGTGGCACCCGGGTGTCCAGCTGCCTTTTCTCCAGGTGTACTGGGTGGGGCAGGACCCGGCCAGTCCTGCGGGCTCAGTGGGTACCTGTCTGCAGGCAGCACACCTGGGCCTTTCCGGGGCCTCCTGTCTCTGCCTGGTGCTTCCGCACAAGGAGGAGACACGATGGGGTTGCCTGAGGGGCACGTGTGGTGCCTCCTGCTTTGTCAAGGCGATGCCTCCCAGGCAGTCCAAGCTCCCAGACAGGACCAGGAGCCGCATTCCGGAGCTGAGCAAAGGCCCGGCCATCCCGCTGTGTGTGTGCATGGCAGAGGGAGGGAGCGAGAAACGGAGACAAAAATAGTCTCTAAAGAAAGGAAAATATGGAGCTGCGTTGCAGAGCTGGAATGTCTCCTGGACAGGGGGAGGTGAAGATGCTGGCTGGGCTGGGTGGGGACGAGGCATTTGGGGTGGGGAGGAAGGCCAGGCCTGGCCTGCTCGGAGGGACTACTGGGTCACGATGCATGGGGCACACCGGGCGCTGCCCTCACACCTAAAGCAAGCACTGCATCCCGAGACTGGAGCGTTTGTGGCCCTGCTTGGGAGCAGGGGCGATGGTGACGGGCCAGAGAGAGCAGAGGGGCTGCGGGGATGGGCCTGGGGGTGCAGCGACGGGGGGGGGATGCTTGGGAAGAGAGCGGCCCCGGCCCCGGTGGGGGCTGGGCGGGCAGGCGAGGACGGCGCTGTTGGCTCTCGGGGGGCAGGCCCGACCCGTGCGCAGGGCTGCCGCAGGCGCGCGGAGGAGGGGAGCGCCGCGCAGGGCCCGGCCAGCTTGGCCGGCCGCCCGCCCGCGTCCCTCCCGCGCCGCCCGCCGGCCCGTCTCCGTCAGCCTGTCCCTAAAAGGTGCTGCTCGGCCGGCGAGGGAGGGACTGGCCCCTCCCCGGCTTTTAGGCAGAGCGAGCGGCTTGGGGCGCCCAGCCAGTACCGCCGCTCCCGACCCCGCTCGCCTCTCCGGCTCTCGCGCTCCCGCCAGTCGCCCGTCCAGCTCGTCGAGTCCTGCACTCGCCCGACCGCAGCCATGGAAGCCATCAAGAAGAAGATGCAGATGCTGAAGCTGGACAAGGAGAACGCCATCGACCGAGCGGAGCAGGCCGAGGGCGACAAGAAGCAGGCCGAGGACCGCTGCAAGCAGGTGACCCCCGGCCCCTTCCACACCGCCCCCTGGGCCGCAGCCTCGCCGGGAACAGTCCCCCCCCCCCCCCTCGCCCGCCGCCCCCGGCCCGGGAGGGGAGCTGGGAAGCACGCGGAGCCCTGCGGGGGTCCTCGCCGGGCGGCGGCGGCGGCTGGAGGGTCCCCCGCGGGGCGGGTGCCGAGACGTCCGCCCTGCCCGCAGGGACAGGGGAAGAAGCCCCTTCCCCGTAGTCCCGGCAGCCACCCTCCCGCCCTGCCCTCCGCGGGTCCGCCCGGCCGCTCGCGCATCCCTTCCCGGGCGCGATGCCGGCTGCGCCCTCGCCTGACTGCTCGTCCCCTTCCCCGCCGCGCAGCTGGAGGAGGAGAAGCAGGGGCTGCAGAAGAAGCTGAAGGGCACCGAGGATGAGGTGGACAAGTACTCGGAGGCCGTCAAGGAGGCCCAGGAGAAGCTGGAGCTGGCCGAGAAGAAGGCGGCGGACGTGAGTGCCTCGGCCGCGGCGCCTGCGGGGGGCGGGGGGGGGCGCCGAGGGGGTGTCGGGGGACCGGTCCGACCGGTCCTGGGCGGCGGGGTCCCTTCGCGGGGCGCGGGAGCGCGTGCGCCGGCGGGCGCCGCGGATGCTCAGGCTCGCGAAGACGCGCCCGCTGCCCGCGCCGGGCCCCTCCGGGCTGCGGGCGCGCGGGCGGATTGAGCCGTCACGGGCCCGTCGGGGTGGAGCGGGGCGCGGGAGCGGGCCCGGCATGCGCTGGCCCCGGCCCAGCTCCGCGCCGCCGCCCGCTCGGGCTCCGGGCGCACCAGTCCCCTCGAAGGTGGCGGCTGCGGAGGGACAGGTGGCTCCCGGCGAGGGCGGGCGGCAAGAGGCCCTCGGGCGCCCCCGGGCGCGGGAGGGGGAGGCGATGACAGGCCGCAAGCGCGGGCCAGGCCGGCGTCGAGGAAGCGGCAGCTGCCTCGCTGGAAAGACGAGCCCGCGCGGGGGACGCGCGGCTGGATGTCCGCGGGTATTTGGCACCCTATAAATAAATGCGCCTTCCGAACCGGCTGAGTTTCGGGTGACAGCCCATCTGGGGAACTGGAGGAGCCACTGAAAGGAGCCGCCGCCCGCCCGCCTGGAGCGTGGCCAGACGGGAGCGCCATGGGTCCGGGCAGCGGACTTGGAGGGGCTTGGGTGACCGAGCCCGCTGGCAGGCCACCCCGGAGTGTGGGCCCTGCGGGGCGCCCGTCTTGGGGAGCACCCCTCCTCGCTCTGCCCTGGGCCTGACCTCCAGCCCTGGCCTGGGCTGCTCAGGGTCCCCCCCCCCCCCCCCCCGCTTGGCCCCCTTGGACTGAGCTGCGGCTCGGAAGCCCCGGGCTCCCAGAGGCCTGGGGGCAAGCAAGGGCAGGTGCCACTGGCTGCCCACTGGGCACACAAGGCTCTGGCCATGACTAGAAACAGAGCCTCATGGGGAGAGAGGGAAAGCGTGGGGCACGAGGAGAGCAGGCTGTGGGGAGAGGCAGCTGCCACGAGAGCAAGGCCCGGACCTCTGCTCATTCATCGCGGGGTGTGGGACACAGAATCATGGGCTCCGGCTGCAGGAAGCCACGTCCCGGCTGGATACCCTCAGGTCCCTTCCAACTCTGTCGTCCATGGTATTCTGTGTCTCTGCCGCTGCCTTCCTGGCACTCGCCTTCTGGAGCAAGGGGCCGTCCTGGGAGGCACCTGGGCAAGGGGGTGCCAGGCTGAGGGCAGAGTCTTCTTCCAGCCACATGCTAATGGGCACAGTGTAGGGGTACCGCCCCCCACAGGCCCCATAGGAAAAGGTCCCTCCTGTGGCCCTCTGCTCTTGCTGAGGCCTGTGTGGGCCCACAGACTCTTCCACACACGACGGGAGCGTTGGAGAGGCACTGGCCAGACCTGCTCCAGCCAGGCCTGCTGCCTGGAAGGCGCTAATGTGAGCCAAGCTGGTGCTGATGGGTTTTGGCGGGATCCCTCCCTCCCTCCCTCACTCTGGGAGCCACCTTCCACCGCAGGCTTGCCTGGAAAGAGCACCAGCCCCTGCCGTGCTGCACCCGCTGGGAGCCATTGTCTGCCACCCTCCCTCCTGAGTTGCGGGGCACTGTCTAGCGGGCGACAGGGCTGGTGATCTTTAATGCCCGGCTCTTTCCAAGCTGCCTCGCCTTGCATCAGACCCAGAACGCACTGCAGAGAAGGACCTTCTGGAGGACCTCTGCTGGCCCTCCCCCCCTTCCTCCCCAGCCCCAAAGACAGCTGGAGGAGGGCCAAGGCTCATGCCCTGTGGGCCTGGGGAACCGGGGCGCTGGCCACTCCACCAAGAACAGCACAGACCCAGAACTTTGCTTGCAGTCCTTGCCTTGTGGAGCTGATGATTCCCAGCCCCTCCTGGGGAGGCGACTGCACATCACCCCTCCCCGTTGGCCGATCAGGCCCCAGCGCTGCTCTGCATCATTCCCTGCCTTTGCTCTTATTTGGCGATTCCCTGAGCAGGAGGAGGAGACTGGACAGCTGCTTGGCAATCCCGCAGCCCCTTCATCCATCCCCCCCCCCCCCGGGGTGGGGCTGGCACTGAAGCCACTGTGGGGACACTTGCCTGAGAATGCAACTGCCCTGCTGCCCCAGCCCGTGCGGGACCACCCGCCCCCACCTCCCCATTCGACACACAGGCTTTCCCCCCATGCCCCCCTCCCGCATCAGAGGGACACTGGCTCCTTCTCATGCATCGAGGTGCCCTGGAGAGCCCCAGTCTGCCTCGGACATCACGCTTCCGGCCACGTCCCTGGGCAGGGGCTGCAGGGGCTTGCGGAGCCACAGTGCTCGGGGGGGGGGGTCTTGGCACCGGTCAGGACTGCTGCAATGCCGTGGGAGTCCCAGGGTGCACCCCCCAGACCAGGGGGCATGGCTGGAAGCGCCCCCAGAATCCTCAGTGATGCCTTTGCCAGGCCTGCCCCACCCCCACCCCTCTCCAGAGCACATCCTCCCGGGCAGCTGCATCGCGGCCCAGCTCAGGGGGGGACGTCACTGCCTCATGGCTGGCGGGCCCCAGTCTGGGCAAAGGGAATCCAGGGAGCCTGGCCTTGGCAGGGGTTGGAGCCCCGCCTGGCCAGGTCCTGCTTGAGGCAGGGAGGGAGGGTGTTCCCAAGAGGCACCTTTGGGCGGCTGGCCCCTCGTGGGAGTGCTGCCCTCAGGCGGCCTTGGTCAGCAGCTCAGTCTCTTCATGCTCAAGGCATTCCCTGCAGTAAGACAGGCTGAGGAAGGGGTGGGGCGGCGGGGGGGGGCCGTGGCAGCAGACTCCCGGCCGAGGCAGAGCTTGTGCCTGCAAGAAGGCCAAGTCCCTGCCCAGGCCGGCCAGGCTCCCCTGCGACAGGCCCTGCCTCTTGTCCCGGGACACTTTTGCCCTCTGGAAGGGGGCCCCCAGGCAAAGGAGAAACCACAGCTCAGAGGAGGAGAGCGAGCCCATGCCTCAGCACTGCCTCGCCACCGCTCAGGTCACCCACAGTGCCTGCTCCGCTTCCCAAGGCGCTTTGTTCCGGGGTGCCAGCACGTTGCAGACCAGCCTGTGTGCCCCCCCAGGCACCTCACCCCTACAGCCACTCCCGTCCTGGACTGCCACCTGGGAAGGGCCGCAGCTTGGCAGTTGGCAAGCTGCCTGTGAGGCACCCTAAGCAGAAGAGGCAGGATCAGAGAGAGGCAGGAGGCAGGCAGAGTGGCGATGCAGCAGGAGCCAGCCGCTAGCGTGTGGGCAGCCTGGGGCAGCAGTGGGCTTGGGGCCCTTAATGGCTGCGGAGGCAAAGCGAGCCAAACAGAGCTGGGAGCTCCACGTCTCGGGCCCTGCCCCTTGTCAAGGGATGGACAGCACACTGACCTGGCCTGGGAAGCTGCAGTTTGTGGGGGGGGGTCCCCTTCTTCTCGCAGCTGCAGACAGAAGGAATCCTGGAAGTCTCCAGAGGCCTTCCCAAACTCCAGCTGCCAAAAGAAGGTGCGTGCTGGAGGCACTGCCCCCAACACTCCAGTGCAGAAAGGCAGCTGCTGCCACAAAGCACCCCCCGGCCCCGGCCGCCAGAGGCAGGTGGCCGGTCCTGGCAGCCTCCTCTTGCCTGTGCCCAGAAGTGGCCCATGGAGAGGAGCGGGGCTTCCCTCCCCACCCCAGCTAATCATGCCGGGGCGCCCACCTCTACCGCTTCAGTGGCACATGGAAGGACTCCTGGGTTCCGTGACGTCCCTGCTTTATCGGGTCATTCCCATGTGTTTGGTTTGTGGATCACTTCCTCATCCTTCATCTCTGCTTTTGGCAGCCAGCTCAGGCTCTTCTCACCTGTGACCACAAAGCACGATACCAGCATTTGATAGGAATGTGGCTACCCAATGTAAAGGCTACGTAAGTTCCAGGAAATGTTTCAGTTGGTCACGAAGATCAGCACTTTCCCACAAAGCCTCGCAATGCAAGCAGATGCGCGCAGCTTATCTGGTGTGGCAGCTTTAAAGCGTGCTGCACGTTCCTCTCTAAGACGCACCCGAAAATGATCTGAACCAGTCCAGACGGCTGCCTGTGGAAGCCCAGAAGTTCCAGGAACACTTAACAACGCTGTGCGGGAGCGAAGTGGCCCACGCTGCTTCGGGGTGACACAGGCCATCTTGCTGGCCACGGCAAACAGTGCTGGGCACAGAGCGGGACAGGGCTGCAGCGCCACCAGCTCTCGGGAGCAGCCCTCTTCTGAGGGGGCAATGGGGCTCCCAGACAGGGCGCTTCGCCATACCTCAGGAACATCGCTGGACCCCGGGAAGACGGGTGCCATAGCAAGCCCCTCTCAGTCTCCGTGGCAAGTGCTGTGTGGCCACTTACTCCCAGGGAGCACAAGGGCCAGGCCTGGATGGCTGCCAGACACAACGACCGGGCCCTCTCACAGATGGACGAATGCCACGGGCAAGGGGCCGCAAGTGAGGAAGCCACGTGGTGCCCTGGGGAGGCTCTGAAGGCCAGGCGCCTTGCACCAGCTCCTGGAAGTCTGCCTTGCGCTTCCTGACTAGCTGGCTTTTCCCACCCCGTTTTGGGGTGTGCTACTGAGTTTGCCTCTGGCACTGACCCCGATTCCCTAGATCCTTGCATCACAGTGAGGACACGTGGTCTGCGAGGGAAGAGAATGCAGCCCTTGCCCAACGTGGGCATCAAGGTCTATCCAGATGTCATGAGCAAGGAAGCAGGCCGCATGGGGGACTGCGGAAAACACAACCTCTTATCTGTGAGCACTGCCCAAGGACCCGGCGAGCATAGGGGAAAGGACCTTTAATTGGGATGCTATTTGCTGGTAGCCACTGGAAGAGCCTCGCTCGGCCACTGATTTGGCTCAGTCGTAGGATGCCCACCAAGTCACATCTCTTTAGATTGCTTGGGGAGTCATTCAAAACTCCCATCACATCAGTTCAGCAGGAATGTTGTGCTGCGGATCAGGAATGGTACCACCAAGTCCATGAAGTCACCAGCATGGTTAAGGAGCAGTGTCAAGGTAGCTGTCAGAGAAATGAAGGCTCCCCAAAGAAACCAGGTGTCTTATCCTAATGAGGAGAACGAAAGGGAACACCAATGCAAGCATCAGGAGCTGGAAACTAGCTTGGGAAGCAGGTGGCCTGCGGAAAGATGGTGGAGTTAAAGGTGTTCTACAGGAGGATGAAGAGAACTTCAATGGGTTAGAATCAGAATAGTAGAGCTGGAGGGGTTCATGAAGACCATCAAGTCCAACCCCTTGCTGATGCAGGACACCGATTTACAGCATCCCACAGTTACTTGGGTCTGTCTTCATAGTACAAGGTTTCACAGAGCTGCCCATGCCAGAAATTATATTTTCAGGCAGGAAGTCTGAGGAAGTCAGGCAAGCAACTTTATTGACAAATTGAAATACCTCAAATTACTGGCTCCAAATGGTATCCCTCTGTGGAGAAGGGCCAGGCCTTCTTTTCACAGGTGAAGAAGCTGCTCCCATAAATCAGAGAGATAATGACTTTGATTTAAGCAACTTGTTAACAGCTCTCAGAGAAAACACTCTGTTACATAGCTAAACTCACTGAGCTTTTCTTTCTGAACTGCTGAAAAGGGGGGAGCATATTCTCATCACCGAACAAGTATTTTTAAGAATCATAAGTGAAATTATTGATCTTTGCATGGAAATACATAACTTTTCTCCAAGATCATCTGGGCCTTGTGTTCCTGGGGTCCACTGAGATTCCCTTTCCTGATATTTTCTGCCATAACTGCATTATACAACCCAGGAATGCCTCTCTGTTTTGCCATTCCACCTGAACGTGTGTCGGACAATGAAACCCAATTAAAGGCAGCGGAATTCTAGTCATTCTGGACAATGTACAGCCTCCGTTTCCCAGGCAAGAAGGAGCAGCTCAGGCTGCAATCTTGGTCCTCGCTCATTCTTTTAAACTGCAGCTTAATTAACCAGAGAGGGCAAAACTGCACCTGCGATCCAGCGCCAAGGAAGAACATTCTCCTCGAAGTGTGGCCAGAGGCGGGCAATGCTTTCCGGGCCAGAGAATCCAGCGGGCTTGGCTTCCCGGGCGCGACTTCTCGCGCAATTCCGTGCCGAAGAACTGTGCCCGAAGCCGCAGGGAGAGCGGCCGCGAAGGCTCGGCGCAGGCGGCGGCCGCGCGAGGCGCGCAGATGGCGCGCCGGGGGCCTATTCCGCGGAGAAGGACTGGCCGGCCCGCGTCCTGCCCCTGGGTGCCTGCAGTGCCTGCCTGAGCGCCGCGCCGGCGGGCGGGCGGAGGCGTCGCGGGGTCCGCGGGGCCGCCTGTGCGCCTCGCTCCGCAGGCAAGCCGGGGAAGTCCGCGCGGGGGGCCGGTGGCACGTGAGTGGCGTCGCCCGGCCGCGGGGGGGCGCGGGCTCAGGTGTGTCCCGGCGCGGCCGGGCGCCTCCGCGGCGGTTCTGCGAGCGGTGCCCCGGCCGGCCGGCCGGCCGGCCGGCCAGCGGGCGGGCGAGCTTCACTTCACTTCAGGCTGCCGACGGGGGCGGCAGCCGGGGACGAGCCCGACGACGCGGGCCTCCGGGGCGGCTGCTCGAGGGGAGCCGAGAGCGGGCAGCGGAGCAGAGGGGAGGCTCCGGCGGGGAGAGCCAGCGCTCGGCCGCGTCCCCGGGAGGCGCCCGGCCGGGGGCTCGGGGGTCTCCTCCCGAGGCGGGCATCGCGCGTGGACTTGGCCTGCACGGGCCCGCGGGGGCTCTCCGGACGCGCGCTCTCGTCCGCGCCTGCCGGACACCTGGGCGCTCTGCGGGCGGGCAGCGCGGAGGTGGCCCGCAGCCGCAGCGGCGGGCTCTTTAAGGGAAAGGCCGCGCTGCCTGCGCCGGAGGAGGCGGAGGCGGAGGCGGCGCGCAATGGGCCGAGCCGGCGGGGAAGGAAGGAAGGAAGGAAGGCGGAGGAGGAGGAGCCGCGCTGGGCCGCCGCGCTTCCCAGCCTGAGCGCGTCTTCCTGCTGGGCGGGCGGCGAGCGAGCGAGCGAGAGAGACGGGCGCAGGACACCGGGCCGGGAGGCAGCCAGCCAGCCAGCCCCGCAGCCAGTGGGCCGATCGCCCCCCGCGTCGCCAGGGGCCCCGCCGACCGCGCGCCGTGTGCCGGGAAGATGGCCGGGAGCAGCTCCATCGAGGCGGTCAAGAAGAAGATCCAGACGCTGCAGCAAGTGGCCGACGAGGCCGAGGAGCGGGCCGAGCACCTGCAGCGGGAGGCGGACGCCGAGCGCCAAGCCCGGGAGCGGGTGAGGACCGGTTCGCCGCGGCCGGGGCTCTGCGCCGCCACCGCCGCCGCCAGGCTCGCCCGCCGCCGCCCTTCCCGAGGGGCGCGTCGCGGCGCTTTCCGAGGATGCTCGCCTGGAACGGGCGCCCGGGAGGGCTCGTGCTGGGGCTGCAGCGCCCCGGGGGGGCGGGGTTCTCCGAGCATGTGCAGAGCGCCTTGCCTCGCGCCTCCCCTCAGCCCCCTTGCAGAAGGCCTGGCTTTGGAGCGGGCGGGGGAGGGGGAGTTCCTGGCGCAGCCCAGGCCCGGACGCGGGGCGGCGGCCCCCGCAGGGGCCCCCGCCTGCCCCGGGTTCCTTCGCGCGGCGCTCCGCGGCTGCTCCTGCAGCAGCGCGCTTCGCCGGAGCCTCGGCCCATCCGGCTGGGGGGCAGCGCGGGGAGGAGGGGGCATCCGCGCCCATCTCTCTGCCCCTCCCCACTTCCTTACGCAGAGCTTTCCGTTTTCGAGGCCAGGCCCCACTCGCGTGGGGCTGCCCTGGGCGAGCGGCGGAGTCCCGCCTCGCGCGTGAAGATGCAGCCTTGCACGCCAGCGGCCCCCCCCCCCCCCCCCCAGCCCCCCCCCCCTTTTTTTTTTCCACCCTGGCCCCCCCCCTTTTCCCGGCGGGAGGGCTCCCACTTCGCATGTGGAAGCCACATGGAGAGCGCCGGTGGTGTTGGGCGGGCGGGCGGGCAGCCCCTGCAGACACCAGTCCTGGGTGGTCCGGCCTGGCTGTCACGCTTCAAAGGCGGCGGCCTCCTGCATGTAACAGGTAGCTCTTGCTTCTAGGCACCTGCACAGAGCCCTTTTGGCACTGTTCTTTGGTTGGGTTGGTAAAAGAGCCCCTGTGCCCATTGCGTAGATGGGAGAGCTGAGGCCAGGAGTGTGGGATGGCGCTGGGTCTGCATGCAGCTGCGTTGAGGTCTGAGTTTTGGATCCCCCCTCCTCCTCCGGGGGCCGCTGCTCATACCAGCCCTCAGGCATCTGCTGCCTCCATTTGCTGATTGCACCTTTGCTTGGCAACCTCGGGCGGAGGAGCGGTTGCTTGAGCTTGCTGTTGGCCTTCGATGGGGAAAGGGTCCCCAGGTTGTCCCTGTGGATTTGGGCTTGGACGGACTGGCCAACTGCCGGATAAGTGCCTGCCTTTTGATCCTTGGTGGGGGGCAGGGCTATGTTTGGGGGACAGTATCTTATGGGGGTGGGGATAATAGTAGTTTGGCCTCTAGCAAGAGGAGAGGGTTGGACCTGAGGGGGGTACTTGGGCAGCACTTTCTCCTTGCGGCCCCTTGGAGCCACTCCACCCCCCACATGGGCCTGGATTGCTCCTCCGGCCCAGACAGTAGAGGAAGATCAAATACACGGACCCTTCAGAAAGGGCCTGGTTGGCTGGTCGTGGCACCAAAGGCGTTGTGCAGCAGGAGGGGAAGCCGGGAGGACTCCTTTGCCTGCCAGCGTGCGGAGCAGGGTGTGCTCTGCTGGAGCGGGCTGGGCTGGGCTGGGCTGGGCTGGGCTGGGGGCGGGGGCCCTTGTGGGCGCCTCTCCCCTCATCCTTGGGATGCTTTCATCTGCAGGCTGGGAGGACTTTCCCAGCCAGGCCGGCAGGGAGGTTGGCCGTAAGGGGCCGAGCAGAAGAAATGGCCGGGAGCTGTCCTGGAGACAGAGCGAGTGCCCCCGAGAGCAGCTGAGGGGGGCGGCTGTTGCGTGGGCCGGCCTGCAAGCGTGCAGCCTTCCTGCTCCAGCGGCTTCATCCAGAACGGCCAGCATGGGCGCCGGGGCCGGGCTGCTTCACTGGGGCCTTCCCGCTGAGCCACGGCGAGGGCCCTCGCCTGCTGCCTGGCCAGGGCCTCGGTCGTCCAAACGTGGGTTGTTCTGCTCCTGCGGTGGTGCAGTCCCTGTGCAGCCTCCCTGGCCTTGGTCTCCTGCCGCGTCCTTGGAAGATTGGGTGAAGTGGTGTCTCCAAGCGCCCGGTGGCGGTGAGCCGTGGGGCCAGGGCAGCCGGTTCCAGCAGCTGGGCACTCTTCCATTGCCCTGGGGGGCTCGCAGCCTCCCTCCTGGCCCTGGGCACCCCCCCACCCCGCACAGGGGCAACAGCAGGGGCCGCATCCCCCAGGGAGGACATGGGTCCTGCCGGCTGGCTTGTCCTCCCGTCATCCCCGCTTCCTTCCCCAAGCCCAGCGTGTGCCCTCCCAGGCCTGGGAAGCGGCTGGCTCTTGACCCCGGCCGCCTGCAGGCTGGGCCTGGCTCTGCTCGGGGCTCACGCAGGCTGTGGCGGCGCCTCTTTGTGGGCCTCCCCGCCCAGCCCATCCTGGCCATCCCGGCAGAACGTTCCTCCCTTGCCTGGAATGTGGGGGAAGGAGGAAAGCCGCCCAGGCTCCTCCCTCCCCTTCAGTGGGGGGTGGGGGAATCCCACCTCAGTGCTTGCTGTGGCAATAAACAGGAAATCCAGCCCCCGCCCGCCTGCCCGCCCGCTCTCCGGTCCGTCCATCTCCTTTTTGGGAGTCAGGCTGCTCCGAGGCATTCCTGCCGGTTTAGTCACCGCGGCGCATCCTGCTCCTTGTGCCCCACGGGTGGCGCGGCTGCTCCCTGCGCCTGGTGGGGCTGCTGCAGCCCGGCGGCCCCTGCGAGGGAGCGAGATGCCCCGCAGGGCAGGACTCGAGGCGGCCGGCAGCATGGACGGGCCGAGGGCCGGCGGCAGGGCAGGGCAGGCGACTCACGCCTCTCAGGGGCCTGGCTGCCTGCCCCCCAGCCCCAGCCTGCGCCGCCAGTGGGGAGGAGCGCTGGCAGCTGGGCAGGACTTCGGGCGGGCTGCTGCCGGGGGCGGCCATGCAGAGAGCTTCGGACCCAGTGGGCCACGTGCGGCGGCCGTGCTTTCCTGCCGCTTCCCAGGACTTCCGCTTGCTCCCGGAGTCACGGGTCTTGCGGGCTGGAAGGGCGGCTTTCAGGGCGAGGGTAACTCCCTGGTGGGAGCTGCTGGGTGGAGGCCGTGGCAGGGGCAGCATCACCTGCGTGGCCTCCAGCAGGGCGGCCAGGGTGGGCTGTGCTGGGCGGAGCACAGGGGGCGTGGGGGCAGCAGGACGGCATGGAGGCCCCTGGCAGGACTCTGCATCCGTGCTCTGGGGTGGCGCTCAGCCCCTGGGCCCTTCGTCCCCTGCAGGCGGAGTCTGATGTGGCATCACTGAACCGGCGCATCCAGCTGGTAGAGGAGGAGCTGGACCGTGCGCAGGAGCGCCTGGCCACCGCGCTGCAGAAGCTGGAGGAGACAGAGAAGATGGCTGACGAGAGCGAGAGGTAGTGGGCCATGGGTGGTGTGGCTGGAGAGGCCAGGGGTGTGCGGGCAGCAGCACCTCCTGGGTCTCTTCAGGCGAGGGTGGGCCACCGCGGTCCGCGCCTTTGCTAGCCCTTGTGCTGGGCCACTTGTCTGGGGCTAGCCCGACACACGTGCTTGACAAAGCGGGGACGGACGGTGGATGCTGCATTGACCCCTCGGACCCGAGCGCGGCCACCACCAGCTCCCTGCTCGGAAAAGCGCACTTGTAGGTCAGAGCAGGAAAATGCCCGTGCCGGGTTGCGGTGGATCCTGGGTGAGCCTTTAAGGGCAGCACCGGGCACGACTGGGAGTGCAGGAGGAGCTGGATCGGGCCCTTCCTGCCTGGGCTTCTGTTCACACTGTGGCCAACCAGCTGCCACAGAAATGTGCCAGCAGGACAGGAGTGGAACAGCACCCTGCTGCCCACGTTCCCCAGCGGCTGCAGTACATCGGCACACTGCCTCTGATACTGGAGGCACCATGTACTTATCAGGATTAGTAGCCGTGAGGAGCCGCCTCCTCCAAGCAGATTCCACCATATAGCTTGACGCTGTGTGAAGAAGCCCCCTCTTGCCTGCCCTGGCCTCCCATCCTTCAGCTTCACAAGAGGACCCCCTCGTGTTCCGGTGTCATGGAAAGACAGAAATGCCCCTGTATGTTTCGGATCGTTCACCCCTCCTCATGGTGCTTCTCCTTGCCTTTTTCTGCTTTTCCCACCTCTCCCGGCAGTGTCCTGCTAGCAGCGCCGGCTGTTGGGAAAGGCTCCAGCCCCTCCTCCCTCTGAGCTGCCCTTCAGATCGGAAGTGGATCCCTGCCCATCCGCCTATCCCACTTTACGGCCAAAGGGAGCCTCTGGACATCCTTTATGTGCTGTCCGCCCTGAGGCGCAGCAGATGGAGGGAGGGCTCCAGGGGGTGAGAGGGGGGCCTGCTGCTGAAGGATGCAGAACGTAGGCACAGGCCCAGGGCCAAAGCAGAGGCCCAAACCTGGGCAGGAGCATCTGGCGCCTGACCTGCGGCTCCAGTGCACACGAGAGCAGCCGGGAGCCAGAGGAGCCAGCCAGAGTCCCTCCTGGCAGGCAGAAGCAGGCCAGGAAGCAGCCGGTTTTCGGCCACATTAGTGAATAAAGAGAAGTGAAGCAGAGAGAGGACCCAGGGGAGAACTGGAAAGGCAGGGTTCGGTGTCACCTGTTTCGAAAGGGCAGAGCTGCTGTGGGGATGGAAGGAAGGGCTACATGACGTAATTTCTGGGCCTAGAATTTTTCTTTCTAGTCTAGCAGTGAACTTCTTAGTTCTGACAAGACTATTTGGGCAGGTAGCCTAGTAAGTGCTTCAGAGGGCTTGGGCCAGACATGTCCTGGGGCGGAGCATCAGCCCTTCGCAGGTGGGGGGAGAGCCAGGTGACTCAGGTGGTGAAACCTTTGCCTTGTCTGCTGAGTGCTGCCTTGGGCAGCGGGCACGCAGCCGTTGTGCTGGGGCTGGCACCGCTCAAGTGCCACGAGGCTCCGTGGCCTCCCCGCAGGTTGGGCACCACTGCCATCACCTTTGCGGCAGCGGCCAGGAGAGCAGCGGCTTCCCGGGGGCTCGAGGCAGGTGGGGAGAGTGGCCCGTGCTGCCGGGCAGCATCCCTCTCCCAGGAAGCCTCCGGGAGCCCAGGTTGGCTCACCAAGGGGTACCTGCTCGGCACGCGCATTTCCGTGTGCGAAGGCCGTGCTGCTTTCACCACTCCCGCCAAACGGATGGGCGAGGGTGCAGCGAGGGCCTTCTCTCCGGGCTGCGGTTCTGGTGGCCGTGGTCGAGGCGCCTGGGCAGTGTCCACACCCGGAGTGTGGGAGTGTGGGCAGCGTCAGTGGCACAGGAGCCTCCATGGCTCTGGAGGGGCAGAGGTGGGGCTTGCGGCCCCTCGCCCGGCCCGGCCCTGTGCAGCGCATGAGGTGGCAACCCGGCCTCCTTCACGTGTGTGGGGGGGCTGCGGCAGCAGCAGCTGCGAGCAGAATGAGCGAGGGGGTCCATCTTCAGCCGTGGCTTGAAGCCCTTCGGAAGGGGAGGGGAAGCGCCGGCTGGGCCAGACCTATTGTCCGTCTGGGCCAGCATTCCACGCACACAGTGGCAAACCAGCTGCCCGCAGGACGGGTGCAGGGCCCCCCTGCCCAAGCCACTCAGCGGCAGCCGCCACCTCTGGTGAAGGAGGTAGCCCATAGCCAGCAAGGCTAGTGGTCACTGACGGCTTCCGGCCTCGTGAATCTGTCCCGTCCCTCTAAAGCTGCCCAGATAGGTGGCCATCACCGCTTCCCATGGGGCGGGGCAGGGCGGGGAAGGGGCCTGCAGCCCGAGGGAGCAGCGCAGGGAGGAGCTAGGCGCCATGAGTGCCCGCGCTTCCTCGGCTGGCGTGCGGAGGGCTGTGCCAGGCCGGAGGGCTGATCCCTTGGCTCATCTCCTGGTTGTTGCCCCCAGAGGAATGAAAGTCATCGAGAACCGAGCCATGAAGGATGAGGAGAAAATGGAGCTCCAGGAGATGCAGCTGAAGGAAGCCAAGCACATTGCGGAAGAGGCGGACCGCAAATACGAAGAGGTGAGGTGGGGCTGGCCGGCCGGCCGGCTGCAGATCTGCGCCGGGGCAGGAAAGTGGGGGGAACACAGCCGCATCAGCTGCCTCCGGTGCCGCCCGCCTGTCCCCGTGGCTTCCCGCTGACCGGCCTCTGCTTGACTTGGCAGGTTGCTCGTAAGCTGGTGATCCTGGAGGGAGACCTGGAGCGCTCTGAAGAGAGGGCAGAGGTGGCCGAGAGGTGAGTGTGGCCCCCGGTTCGCTCCTTCCCGGGCGGGCCAGCCGTGCCCCAGGGCTGATGCTGCTAGCCAGTCCGGGCTCCCGAGCGTGCGTTTTGCTGGGAGCGCCAGCCGTCTTCGCCCCAGGAGCCCTTGCCCATCCCTGCGCACCTAGCACGTCTTGCTGCCCTGGGGGTCGCGGGCTGGGCTGGGGGCCGGGATCTCCCTCTTCTGCCTCCAGGGCCGTCTCCTTCGAGCCATTTGTGGCAGAGCCGGGCCCACAGCTCCGGCCTCCTGCCCGTCTGCTCCCTCGCTGGTCCAGAGGGAGGCCTTCCCGCCGTGTCGGGGGCAAAGCGCCCGCCTGGAGCACACAAAGGCGTCCGGCTCCTCCCCTGTTCTGTAGGGCCCTGCTTGCGGGAAGCTGCCGGGCGGCCAGTCTTCCTGCGGTGGCCGCCCCTCTCCCCGTGTACCATCAGGGGGGCTGCAGGGGTTGCCTGGCCTGGCGTGCCCCAGGTCCTCCCTCCCCCTGCTCTAAAACAGACCCCTTTCGGTTGCAGAATCAAGGGGGCCAGCGGGAGCCAGGTTCATTTTGCCCGCTAGCCATTTCTTGTAAATGTAGCTCCCAGTATTTCACCGGGCCATTCCCGCAACCCCCACGGTGCCTCCTTGGTGTCCCGCCCCCTTCGGGGTGGCCAGGCCCGAACACGCGGGCCCCTCCGAGAGCTAAATGTTCCTGCCCCGCCTTGCCTTCCCAGCCGCATGAGGCAGCTCGAAGAAGAGCTCCGCACCATGGATCAGGCCCTCAAATCCCTGATGGCTGCCGAGGAAGAGGTACTGAGCGGGGGCCCCTTGCCCCCATCTCTCCCCCACTCGCCCCGTCTCAGCTGCATACGCCTCTGCCTGCTCTCTGTCCTGCTCGTCCTTCTCTGGAGCGCTTCCTTTCGCTGTGCCGCCGGTGCCACTCGGTCCCTGGGCCGCCAGGCGCCCCTCGCCCCGCACCAAAGCGGCTGGGCTGCCGGGACACGTGAGGAGCCAGCTGCCCCAGCTGCCCACCTTCGGAAGCGCTGTGCCTGCTGCCCCGGCTGGTCGCTGGGGAAGCCGCTCACGGGACACAGGTGGCCCTCCTGGCTGGGCCCCGGCGGAGATGCGGCCACGGCCCACCGTGGGCCCTTTCTCGGGCTTCTGTCCCTCAGAGCAGCTGCTGGGCTGAGGCTCCGCTTGCAACAAGCCGGCGGGTCACCCAGGGGGCCTGCCCACCCCAAGGCCGAGGCCAAGGAGACGGTGCTCTGGCGGGCACGGGCGCCCCAGCGGTACTCCTTTCACACCCCTAAAGAGGAGCCCGGCCTTCTCGCCCTTCCTCCTGCTCTGCCTCTCCTGCTCCTGCTCCTCCTGCTCCTCGGGCATTTCTCTGCTCTCTCATCTGGTTCTCCCCTCTTCCTTTCTCTTCCGCCTTCTGCCCTCCCTCCTCACCCTGGCTCTGCTGTTCACCTGCCTCTCTCTCTGGCTGGGACACAGTAAATGTGGTGACCTTGAGGAAGAACTGAAAATTGTCACCAACAACCTCAAGTCTCTGGAAGCTCAGGCAGACAAGGTAGGGGGCCAGGCCAGGCCTGGGAGTGGGCTGGGGCTGAGAGAGGAGCCCCACAGTGGCCCCAGAGCCAAAGGAAGGCCTTCCCGGGAGGGCTGGGGAGAGGGAGGGATGCAGGTGGGAGATGAGGTCCACGGCGGCGGGAGGGGGTGTTCCAGGGGAAGTGGCAAAGCATGGCCACCCTTGACATGTTTTCCTTCTCCCCCACCTCAGTATTCCACCAAGGAAGACAAATATGAGGAGGAGATCAAGCTGCTGACAGACAAGCTCAAAGAGGTAAGAAGCGCTGGAGGGGCTGCCAGGGGCAGCCATTTCAGGTGCATGTGCGGTGGGGACACAACATCCCTCCCACTGTGTCCATCCTGCTGGGCTGAGAGCCACAGTTCTTCCTCCAGGCTCATTCCCCAGCTGCAGATGTTGCCAGGATCCAGGCTGGGACCTCCTCCATGCATGTGCCCTCCTGGGGGAGGGACAGTGAGACGGATTGGCTAGACTTGGATTAACTAGGCACACTGAGGTGCGGCCGGATCAGGTTGCACATCACAAGCCAGCGAGGTTGGCGAGCGTAGCCCCTTCCTCCCACCCCACCCCACCCCACCCCAAACTCTTCCTCCCCAGCTGTTCTTTCCACCGTGAGGGGGTGGAAGACCCCTTCCATGCCTCCCCCACCCCCGCCACCAGTGTGCCAAATAGCAGCATTTCGGAGTTTGTGCTTTGGGGCATTGGGCGTCCATGCACTGCAGGCCCAGCTCCAGGGACCAGGCGGAGGCCGCCAGGTTGATGGACAAGTGCGGTGGACACGCACGTGAGCAGGAGCTTGTGCCAGCGTCCCGCAGTGATGGCTGTCCCCTGAGCTCAGGTCGCGTGTGATGGGTCCGCAGGCGCGATTGGCCCTGGCCTGGCCTGGCCTGGCCTCAGTCTCCCCTCCGCAGCATCCCCTCTCAGACCTAGGCTGCAGTGTCCGGTTGGCGTGGCCACCAGGGCACTGAGCCTCCACGGTCTCTGCTGTCAGGCCAGGCACTGATGCTGCCTCCTTGTCCCCCAAAGGGGCGTGGAGGGGCACTTCTTGCATGTGCCCCAGGCGGCTCCTGGAAGGAGCAGCACTTCCACGGCCGGCTTTGCAGCAGGAAACTGCTGAACTGTGGTGAGCTAGTGAGGTTTTATTCTGGCCATATTTTTTAGCATTTCCCAGAACTTTTCCAGTTGAAAATAGCAACATGGAGAAAGTTTTTCTTTCCAAATGCACCAAACAAAGCTTTCACGGCCGAGCTCTTTACAGCTGTGAATGGGAGCAGACCTGTTTGCTGTTCATCCGGCTGTGGCCTGCAGAGGGAGGCTGCCGCTTGCCCGAGACTCTGCTCTGGGCTTGTGCCACACTGCGGTCCTTTCTGCAGCCAGCCCTGGTGCAGTGTGGAAATCAGTGTTGCCTCGAGGAAGAGTTTCCGTTCCCCATTTGTCATCACTTTCCCTGCCGAGTCTTCCACGGCACTTGCTCTGTGGAATTCCCCCCCCTTCCTTCACCTGTGCCATGTCAGCAGCCCTTTTAGAAACTGGCCTTTCACCCCATGGCAGCTGTTGCCCTCACAAAAACGAAACATCGGGGTGGGAGGCTGCTCAGAGGTGCAAGCCTTCCCCAGCACACCCGGCGGAGGTCTGGGAGCTGCCCGGCCCCTGTGCAGCCGCACACTTGTGCGGGTTTGCAGGCCACTTCCAGGCCTGGGGACGGCCGTCCTTGCGCTTTCTCTCCCCCCTCCGGGAGGCAGCGGGTGCAGCCTGTCGCCGGAACAGCAGGGCTCTCTTGCCAGCAGGAAACCGCAGCTTCGCTCGAGCAAGGGGCAATCTGGGCTTTCTGTGCGTGTGCACTTCCTGCACCAAGATCTGTGCAGGGTTTGTGCTGTAGCGTCGTCTGTGACTTACGGCAGCCTTACGAATGGAAGCCCCGCAGGTGCCTTGTCCGTGACAGCCCCACGCAGCTCTTCCGAGCTCACGCCTGCGGCTTCGCTGAGGGAGTCAAGCCATCTCATATTCAGCCGTCTTTTTCTTCTGCCTCCGGCTTTCCTCTTGCATGAGGGAGTTCTGCCCTCCTCTGCAGGGAGTTCTGCTTTCTCATGATGTGCCCAAGGTGCAACAGCCCCAGTGCCGTCACCTTTGCTTCTGAGGAACCCTCTGTCTCGATTTGACCCATGTCGCACTTGCTCCTTTCTGTCGGTTCGAGGTTTTCACGGACCTTTCCTCCAGCATCATGCCTTGACTACTCCACTTTCCTTCTGCACTCTCTGGGTTCCTCATCCAAGCATCCAGTATTCGGGAAGCCAATAATGTGGACAATCTTGGCCTTGGTCTCCAGTGAAACACCCCTGCCTTTGGTTATCTTTCCTAGTTCCTTCCTTAGTGTCCTTCCCAGTTTCAGTGTTTGAATTTCTTGGCTGCAGGCTCCCTTTGAACTGACCACTGAGCCAAGCTATGCAAAAGCTGTAATTCTTCTGCAGTCGTGCTTTTTGTTTTAATATTTCACTGCAGTCCTGCTCCTCTTTCACTTTGTGTCAGGAGTCATTCCGATTTGCTCTGCCAGTGCTATGGTAGCAGCTGCTTATCTTAACTTACTGATGTGCCTTCACCAATTTTCACTCCTTCCTCGGAACCTAATCCAGTTTTCCTTGTGATACATTCTGCATACATACTGAACGGGGGGATAAAAGAACCCTTGCCCGATGCCTTTGCCTATGGAAAACAGTTCTGCCGCTCTGCACGTGGCTCTCGCCATCCTGAGTTTCTCATGGGCCACACAGCTAAAGCCTTCCTCGTAGACCAGAAAGCAAGGACTGATCAGCTGCTGAAATTCTTCGGTGCATATTTGCCAGGAAATCCTGGGAGGCTGTTACTTTTTGGAATCCAGCTTGAGCATCAGGGATTTCTCTCTCCGTGTAGGGTCATTCCATTCTGTGAGGTGTGAGGTGGTATAGAAATGGGAATAACAACAACATTGCATCACTTTGCTTGCGTGGGAAACTGGTGCAAAGGTGCGGTGCTTGCTGTACCCTTTTGCGTCTCCTTTCTTGGTGACTGGAACGTGCGTGGACATCGCAAACGGGCAGGTTTCCTTTTGCATCTTGTTGGGTCTCCCAGATCAGCACAGACATCCAAAGGATGTTGGCTCGCAGCGAAGCACCTCCTGCTGTCAAACCCGGAGGCACAACTGCTCTGCCTGTGAGCTTCCTTCCTGCGTCTTCTGCACTGTGGCGTTACGCATTGGCCGTCCTGGGCAGGTTCACTTGAAATTCCACCTCACTGGACAAAATGCAACCCACATCCAAAGAACTGCACATAGGATCAGGTTGTGAGTGCCCAGAACCTTCTAGAAGCAAAGGCCAGACCTTACTAGGCAAAAGATTGTTCCTTATTCATTAGTGGTGCTAAAGTATTTTGTTTTGCTGCCATTTGACCCCAGAGATCCCCAAATTGCATATCAGCATATTAAAAGGCAGTAAAATAAGACAGAATAAAAGAACAGGAAAGAAGTCATCAGTCGTCAGGTGGAATCACTATAGGACAGTGAAAAGAGGGGTGAGGATTACAAATTCTTCCCAGCCAGAAGCGTGAAGGAGAGTTGTGCCAACCCTGCAGGCACGGCAGGAAAGCTAAGCGGCCCTCCCCGTTGGAAGCATCACAGGGTCCCCCCGGCCTCAACGCATGTCGGGCTGTTGTCTGTCGGGGCAGGTGGCTTCACTGCCGTCCCTGGGGGCAGCCCGCCGATGCAGCGGGGGGGGGGCACTGGGGCAGTCGCTCCACGCCCCTGAGTCCACTTCTCTCCCCCCCCCCCTTTTCTGCTGCCCACCCCAGGCTGAGACCCGGGCAGAGTTTGCTGAGAGGTCTGTGGCGAAGCTGGAGAAGACCATCGATGACTTGGAAGGTGAGGAGTCCCACCCGTGCCGAGGCCTTGGTGTGGGATGGGCGAGCTGGGGGGAAGGGGGGGCCGTGCGGGGAGATGCCTTTGTGTGACACCCCCATGCCTTTCCATCTAGCCCTGTCTTCCTTTCTCTTTCCCCCTCTCACATTCACTCTTTTCTCCTCCCGCCTCACTGCTCTGCTCGGCCCGTGCCTCACGCCCCACCTCCATCCTCCTGCCCCGCTGCAGACGAAGTCTATGCCCAGAAGATGAAGTATAAGGCCATCAGCGAGGAGCTGGACAATGCTCTGAATGACATCACCTCCCTCTGAGCCCCCCGCACGGCCGCTTCCTCCCCCCCGCCCCCCCACCGTTGCCTCATCTGTCTGTCCATCCCCGTTCACCCCCCCGTCCTCTCCACACACGCTCCCTGGCCGCTTCCCGTGTGCCTCCAAGTGTCCTTATGTGCGTGTCTGAGGGGCAGGGGGCTCCGTGTCTTCTTTGGGGAGCCCCCACTATGTGAGGAGCGATGCGGCTTCTCCATGCCAGAAGTGCCTTTGCAGGCAGAGCTGAGAGGAGGCCGCGGGGCTCCTTGGGGCTTCGGGGCCAGGCTGTCCCGCGGGGGCAGGAGCAGGTGGGAAGGGCTCCGAGCTCCTTGTGGCGGGGGGAGGGCAGCCCGGGGGAGCCTCCAGATCCCTGCTGTGCCCCCGCCGTGCGCTCTGCTTGTCTGTCCATCCATCCGTCTGTCTGTCCTCGCACTCGCACGGTCCATTTCATGATGCTGTTCTCTTCTCCTCCAGCTTTTGGGTCAATAAACGGTCTCCACCAAGCTGCCTCTCTCCTCCACGCCTTCCTTTCTCTGCGCTGTTCCGGCCATGCGCCTTGCACACCCCTCGCCATGCCCGGCCGGCGCCGCCTCTGCTGCGAGCCCCTCCCGGGGTGGGGTGGGGTGGGGGGCGCATCCCTGCCTGTTCTGGGAACCTTGCAGCTGGCGGCCTGGGGGGTGGAAGAGCTGGGAGAGTGCCCCCCTCAGCCAAGCTTGATCCCCCCATGTGGTTGGGGCCAGGCACCCATCTGGTGCAGTCCACGGGCCTCTGGCAAGCGTGGGCCCCCGCACCCACTGCCTCTGAGACTGGGGGCGGTGCTTGTGGGCCTTTCCTCGGGGGCCTGAGGAGCAGCTGGACCCACTGGCCTTCCGAGGGCCAACTGCGTCCCCCCCACGCTCCCGCGTCCCCTGGGCCGGCTGCTCCCGGGTGCCTTCCCTGGTGTCCTGGGGCCAAGGGGGCTCCGGCTGCGGCCTGGGCCTTCTGGCTTTGTTCCTGGGGGCAGGTGGGAGCTCCCCAGGTGCCGGGAGGGGCGGCCAGAGGCAGCAGGGGGCGGCTGGCGGCGGCCTCAAAGCCAAGGGGCTGCTCTGCACTGATGGCTCTTTCCTCCTCCTTTCTCTCTCCCTTTTCTTCCTGCTGCGCGGACGTCTCTCCCCTCTAGAGCGCTCCCGGCGGGAGGCGGAGAAAAACCGTCTCCTGGCCAGCAGACTGCAGGGGGTCCTGCACGGCCTCCACCACCAAGCCTGAGTGGCCCGGCTTGCTGCCCGCTGCCGGGCCGGCTCCCCCCCGCCCAGGGCCCCCGTCACAGGGAGGGGCTGCCCCAGCCCCGCTCCTTTCCGTGGGAGTGGATGGGCCGGGGGGCGACTAGGGTGGGGGGGATGTGACCGCCCTGGAGAGCCTGCCCCGGTGCTCCCAGAAGGGGGGGGCTGGCCCCAGCCTGAGCCGGGGGAGGGGCTGGGCTGGGCCGCCCTCACACATGCTCCCTCGGCACGTGCTGGGCAGGGTGTGGGGGGAAGCGGCTCTCTTGCGCGTCCTCCTGCCACTGCCACCCCCCACTCCTGTTGGTCACGGGTGGGCCCCCGCCGCGGGGCTGCATTGCCGGCAGCCAGGGCTGGCGGCTCTGGGCAGGGCCACACGGCCGGGCGGGCTCCGGGCCCTGGGCCTGGCCTCCCGTCCAGTGCCAGCCACGCGTTCTGGCAGCCGTGGGGAGGGAAGGGGCAATTCCCAGCCACGGAGCTGCCGAACTGAACCGCCCTTCGGCGCGTGCGTGCGTGCGTGTGTGTGTGCATCTCTTCCTCTCCCTCCGCTGCCTCCTCGTACTCCTCCCCTTGGTGGCGGCGGCCTCCTTCTCGCTGTGGATGTGCCTGGGTGCCTGGGTGCCTTGTGTTTGCAGAGAACCTGGCCAGTGCCAAAGAGGAGAGTGTCAGCATCCACCAGGTCCTAGACCAGACGCTGCTGGAACTGAACAACCTGTGAGGGCTGGCGCGGCGGCCCCCGGCCTCTCCAGCCACGCAGCGGCCCCACCAGCCCCACCAGGAGAAGGGCGGTCCCCGGCCCCAGGCCTGCGCAGGCCCCTCTGGGGCTCTGCCTCTGCACTGCCCCCCAGCCCACACATTAAAGCAAGCTGAACGGACACGGTCTGCGCACGTCTGGTCTTTGGGGCATGGCGACGTGGCTGGCTTGGGGGGGCGGAGCTGGGGGGGCGGAGCAGCGCCTCGACGGCACACGGGCAGCTGCTTCCTCACGTGGCGGCTGGCCTGGCTGCCCTCCCCGTAGGGGCTCTGCCCGTGCTGGAGGCCCCCGCCCGGGCGCAGGGCACTGCGGTGGCTGCCCGTGTGGAGCCCTCGCGAAGAGGCGCATCCCTTTCTGCTCATCCTCCCAGGGCTCCCCAAGGAGCCTTTACCGCTTGGCAGAAGAGCTGGCAGCTGCAGGCAAGAGGGACCTGAGGCCTAAAGCTGGAGGGGGCCCAGGGGTGATCTAGCCCAGCCTTCCCTCGCTTGCTGCCTTCGGGGGCTTGCAGGACAGCTTCGGGGACCATGGTCCACTAGTGGAGCTGCTTGGGGCTGCAGGAGGAGGCCCCAGTCGGGAGGGCTGGGCTCGTGCAGCGCAGGGTGCCGCTGCGCATGGCGGATTTGCACCTGTAGCCGCTCTAGTCAGCGGTGCTCGGAGGCCTCCGGCACAGGGTGGCGCCTGGGAAAAAGAGGAATGCGGCTGAGTGACGTGGGGGGGGCGGGGGCGGTACAGAACGCCTGCCCCAGCGCCGCCTCACACCGTGGGCCACGTCTGCAGGGGCTTCCTGTCTTCATGTGAGACATCTTGGCCCGGCTGATTGGGCCCCAGGGCAGATTAAGCGGCTGGGGCTGCTTCCTGATCCAAGCTGCTTCCCCAGAGGGGCCCTTGGGGCAGGCTGCCCGTTTTCCCTCACCTGCCTGCACCCCTGGTCCTCCTGAGCTGCGCATGTGCACCCACTGGGTAGCCCTGCTCCCAGTTACAAGGGGCTGCATCAGGCAGGGCAGACCTTGGCCTAGGAAGGCAGGTTGTCTTGTACTTCTCCCTGCCCCAAGTATTTTTCAGCAGGATCTAGTCATTGCCAGAAGCCCCCTTCTAACTGGCCACGTGTGCGTGTGTGCATGTGCGTGCACACCGCATTCTTGGTGGCAGACTGTTCACAAATGCTCGGTGATATTGAGATGGAAAATGAAATCAGGGAGGCCTAAAAAACCAAGTACTGCAGTGCTGTAATAATGGGGGATTTCAACTGCCCCCACATTGACAGGGCAAATGCAAGGAGGGGGCCTTTCGCAGTGCGCTAAATAGCTCTGCCCGAGGACGGCTGTTCTGGCACCAACCAGAGGGGAGGCGATCCCCGGTGGGCGCACCCAGTGCCGCATGGGATGCAAATGCTGCTGAACCGATTGGGAAGGATGACCCCGGAGCTGCCAGGTTCAATCTGCACTTCAGTGGGACGTGCCAAGGTGGCGCGGCACGGCCACGTTGGAATCGAAAAGCAGAAGCCTCTAACCTGAGGGAAGTGGTTAAACAGAGGTTGAAAGGGAAAGTCGAAGGGGTGATCCCTGGAAAATGCTTGGAGAACGCCCTAAACCATAATAACATGCTCAAAACATGCATACTATACTGCAAGTTAGGAACAGGAGGACAAAGTCCACGAGGTCAGCAGCACGGGGATCAGGGGAGCTATTAGGCGGCTTCCTTCAGGAAATGACTGGCACAAACTTGGACGTAGGCAATGAGAGAAGCAAAGGAACGTCTCAAAGAGCAAGGCCAGCAATATGGCCTTATTGTCCTTAAACACATAAACTCCTTTCATCTGTTGTCATTGCAGAGATACAGGAGACATTAGCGTTCCTGGACATGCAGGAAGAGGCATGAGAAGCTAAGGCTGAGAGTCATGATTAAACGTGACATTCTCAACTTTCGTGAACTGAAAGTTACTAAATCACGAGCTCCAGACGATACCCACGCGAGGTTCTTGAAGACCTCAACATTGGTGGAGAATCATTGGGGTGGGGGCCAGTGACGAGCAGGGTCCCCCTGGGCTCAGTCCCGGGACTGATCCTGTTCAATCTTTTCATCAGTGACCTGGAGGAGGGGATGACCAGTCTGCGGATCAGATGCAAAGATGATACTAAGACGGGGCAGTGGCCACAACTGAGGAGCAAGTACTCCGGATCCAGAAGGATCTGGACAGACTATGGAAGTGGGCAGGGGACAACAGGATGGTGTTCAATGTGGATAAGTGCAAGGTCTTGCCCTTGGGGGATAGGATGGGTGTCATAAGTACAGGTTAGGGTTTGGGTTAGGGTTTGGGTTTGGGCTGGAGAGCAGCAGGGATCTCCCAAAAGGAATCTTGGGGTACTGGTTGACTGCAGACTAAACATGAGTCAGGAGTGCAAGGCCAGGAGGGCGAATAGGGATTGATGTCAGAATGACTAGCCTGTTGTTCTCAGGGTCCTCTTTTTTGCATTTTTAAAGATATTATTATTATTATTATTAACATTTCTATGCTGCCCCTTGCCGAAGCCTCTTCCAGTAATCTGGCAAACTCATCAAACATGGCATTTCTGTTTTAGCATGATAAAGCATGCCTTTATTTCACTGATACAAAACGCAGACCATGTGCCTCAAATAGTAGGCATGTCCTGAGCAGAGCTGGCTGGAGCTGGGGCTCACACTCGATGGCCAGGAGGCCTCTTCCGACTCACGCTATTTCTAAATCATTGGTGCGGTTTAATCCCAAACACGCAATAATCAGGTAGAATTATGCTGAGATCCTGCACTTGCTCACTGGAAGTATGTCCCACTGAATCCAGTGTAGCTTCATGGAAATTAAGAAAACTGCGCAGCTTTCATCCAGTGCCTCATTCGGCGATCCCACTGCCGCCTCGTGATGTTTCAATTCATTTTCCAGCACTGCCTTAAGACTGTAATCCTGTGCTTATTCAGACAGACGACCTACCTATTGGCTAGGGAATGACTGAAGGTGTAGGACATTCCTGTCCCACTGTGCTCTGGAATTATTTAGCCCTGTTTGGACTGACACACTCTAAGCAGTTCCTGTCTTTTCTGAATGTACCCTGTGACGGTGGTGCGACAATCAAATGCCACTGAGCCTCTGCATGACTGTGACCTCACAGTAAAACTTTGAAGACGATCCTTTCTGGAACTACATTTAATTGTCCCGTCTGAAGTACAAATTAAAGCACTTGGCTCTTTAATACTGTACATGTAAATAAGCAAAACGAAAATGGAAGGTGTAAGAACCGCGGCACTTCAGGCCGTGGCTGGTGGGACTCGGCCCATGGGCCTCCGTGAGCGGAGCGCAGCGCCACTTTGCCCTGCGGGAGGAACCTGCGGGAAGGCCCAGGGGGTTCAGCCGCACGTGAAGCACCGTACGCGCGAGTCCAGAAGCTTGGCCCGCGGCGGATCAGCGCAGCCGCTGACGCCGCCGTGATTCCGTGGGGACCCTCGGCGACGCCGCGCGGAAGCAAAGGGAGGCGTCCCGCGGTCGCCTCTACGGTTCGGCCCCAGGGAGCAGGCGGGACCCGCGGTCGCCCCCGAAGCCCGCGGCACGGCGAGCGTCGCCGCGGCGACCCCCTGCGCCGCGCGCTCCCGCCGCGCGCGCCCCCGAGGCGGCG
>NW_025335985.1:8380614-8393583 GCF_004798865.1 Varanus komodoensis
CTCCTTGAAACACTGGCGATTCGCTTTTCACAAGTTTCATCTTCATCCTCTCCTTGACTGGTTGGTCAGTAACAGAGTCTAACCACTGAGCTCCTTTTATTCCTGCTCCACTTATATTAGTCCAGATCCTCTTGATGGAGCCTCTAAGCTCATCCTCCCGTATTTCTGCGCAGAGATATGGATGTCTAAACAGTGTGACTCTGCCTCCTGCTCTGTTCCTTCTGCTCTTCTTGAACAAGTTACATCCTTCAGCTGCTGAATTCCAGTCCTGGGAGTCATCTCACCAGGTTTCAGTTAATACCTATCAGGTTGTATTCCCCCTCCTCTATTAAGAGGTCAAGTTCATGCTGTTTCTTTCCCATACGCTGGGCATCGCATATCATGAGCTTTGTACTGTCGCTTTCTTCGTGCATTTTTTGAAAGACTGCTACCGGGTACTGTCAGAGCTGGTCTCCCGGCTCGGTGCATAGGCCGTTATGCCCAGGTGTGCTTCTCCCTCCCCTGTGGGATTCAGTTTAAAGCCCCTCCTGATAAACCTCTTCATGCTGTGGCCAAATGCCTCCTGTCCAGTCCTTGCAAGGAGCAGCCCAGCCCTTGCCAGCAGCCCGTCTTCCCGGAAGTGCAGCCTGTGGGCCCAGAATTCAGCTCTCTCATGTCACGGCCACCTTCATAGCCAGGCATTCACTTTGAGTATTTTTCTTTCCCTGTCTATTCATTTTCCAAGAACTGGAAGGATTGAAGAGAAAACTATCTGGACCCCAAGTTCTTGCTCTCCTCTCTGCAGCGTCCGTATCTGTTGTGTTTCCTTCTACGCTCTGCTTGGTGGTATCACTTGTTCAGGCATGAATCAGGAGGGAGGGATACCTGTTAGGGGCTTCTCTGAGCCTTGGCAATTTGCCAGTTATGTCAACTTGCTTGTTTGAGTCTGTGGGCCTTCCTCACGTACATGCGTTTCCGTCCCACATGGCAGGGAGTCCCCCAAACGAGCACTGTTCCTTGGGTCTCATGGCCACCACTTGGTTGATCTTTAGCCTCTTGTTCAGCGTTGCATGGGATGGCCTGTACTTCTTGCCCTGGTGTAGAGCGTTGCCTAGTTCTTGGAGCTCTCCTGCACCTGTCGCCCGTTTCCAGGGAGGCTGCTCCTCCTCCTCCCTTCCCTCAGGAGCCTCTTCCTCTGCCTCCGTTCGCTGTCGTACTTCTTGCGCTGTACTGCTCTTAGTTGTTCCAGTTCCACTGCTCTGTCTAAAAACAGCGTCTTCTCTTATTGTTTTGTGGGTGGGCAGCCGCTGCTCCAGTGCTTTCTTCTGACGTGGCTGCTAGATTGCACTTGCTGCCCTCGCAGGCCTTGTTGCCCTCGCCAAGAAAACAAACGTCGTGCGGACGTTGCACGTGGTCAGCACCGCGGCGCCTTCTTGGTCCGCTCTTTCTGCTAGTCTGGGGCCTGTTGTAACAACCAGCGCTTTCTCCTGTCTTCCAACAACACAGTTCAGCCAGGAAATGGGAGCATGCAACAGGGAGGAAGCTACGTGTGGGGAGGAACTACGGGGGGAAAAGGAAAAAAAAAGTTAGGGGCCTCTCCCTTGACCTCCCCTGCTGAACTCCCATCGTCGGGATACCCCGGCCGCTCGCCGCCTGGGGACATGGCTGCTTCTGTCCTGGAGGCCCTTGACCAGCTGCGGCAGCTTCCTCATCTGTTCTGATCTGCTCAGCTGTGAGTCAGGAACCAGAGTGACCCCATTTCCTGAACAACAGACATTGCTCTTTTCTTGGAAAAGGTGTGGGAGGAGAGTGCAAAGGTCCTTTCATTTTTTAATGGGTTCTCACGCAGGAAGGCCTGAATGCACTTTTCTTCTAACTCGAAAAGGCTCCCTCTTAGTGGCGGAGCAGTGGCATCCTTTTCTTTCGATCTAAGAATGCAAAGCTACATACATACAATATCTGCGCAGAAATCTTAGCCCGATTGAGTTCCACAGGACTTCCTCTCAGGTTATATTGATCTTCCTTCTAGCCAGTGTGTATGTGTGTATGGGGGGATTTCTTTGTTGTGGCCATTCAGGCATTTTTTTCCTCTTTTGGGGTGGATGAAAATGGAAGATAGAAGGCTGTGCTCTTCTTAGGAAGGACAGGGAGGGAAAGGGGAGTGGTGCAATGCTATATGTTAAGGAAGGGGGAGGGTGCAATGAGAGAGGGAGCAGGATAGAAGGGGACCAGAAAGAGGCGGTGTGGGAAAGATTGAGGGATTCCTTCGACACAGATCCTGCCAAAAGAACCTTGCGGGGTTCCGTGATAGGGTCCCGCAGTGGCTAGACAGGAGAGGCAGTGGATGTGGTTTGCCTGGATTTCAGCAGGGCCTTTGACAAAGTGCTGCACAATATCTTGGTCAAGAAATTATTGAGCTTTGGGATAAATCGATGCACTGTCTGATGGATTAGGGCAGTGGTGGCGAACCTGTGCCACGCGTGCCACACCAGGCACTCTGTCGGCATGCGGGCCAAGTCGCCCCAGCATCGCCCCAGCAGCCAAGCACCGGATAGCAGCACCCATAGGGGCCATGGGCATGCTCGGAAAGGAGTAGCGGTGCCAGACGATGGCATCATGACCCGTGACTCATTAGCCACAACTCGTCCGAGCTTTCGCATGGCTGGTCAGTGTGCTGCCAAGGAGATATGTGTGTGTGCTTGGACTAGCTGTGAGTTGTTTTTCTAAACTAAACCCTCAGTTTTCAGGTTTTGTTGCCGCGTTGGCACTTTACAATAAGTGGGTTTTGGGTTGCAGTTTGGGCACTTGGTCTCTAAAAGGTTCACCATCACTGGGTTAGGGTTAGGAAAACGAGGTGTCCTGGCTTGATTTTGATGGTTGGGATGTGTGTAGAATGGGTATAAATGATGAGCAGTGCACAAAAATCTCCTCAAGGAAGGCTTTTTGAAATTGCATTATTTTCGATGGAACTTTAGCCCTATATTAGGGTTAGGGGTGTGCACCAGAGTAGGGTTAGGGTTAGAAAAACGAGGTGTCCTGGCATGTTTTTGATGGTTGGGATGTGTTTAGAATGGGTAGAAATAATGAGCAGTGCTGGAAAAGCTACTTAATGAAGGCTTTTTCAAAATCACCCTCTTTTCAATGACACTTAAGCTCAATATTAGGGTTAGGCAGTGGTGGTGAACCTATGGTACGTGTTCCACAGTGGGCCAAGTCACCCCAGCAGCCGAGCATCGGATAACGACACACATAGGGGCCATGCGCATGCTCGGAAAGCATTTCATCACGGGCCACGACTCATTAGCCCTGCTTTGTCTGAGCTTTCGCCTGGCCGGTCAGTGCACTGCCAAGGATATTTGTATATTTTTTTGCTTGGACAGGCTGTGAGTTGTTTTTTCTAAACTAAAACCTCAGTTTTCAGGTTTTATTGCAGCGTTGGCACTTTACGATAAATAAGTGGGCTTTGGGTTGCAGTTTGGGCACTCGGTCTCTAAAAGGTTCGCCATCACTGGATTGGGGCCTGGTCGTCAGGCTGCAAGGCTGAGGGTGGCTGTCAGTGGGGAATCACCTGGATGGCAGCCGGTGACAAGCGGAGTCCCCCGGGCTCAGCTCTGGGTCCAGTTCTGTTCGACCTTCTTATCATTGCCTTGCAGGAGGGGGTAGCCGGCCTGCTGACTAAATTCAGGGATGAGATCTAAGTGGGGGCAGTGGCCACAACTGATGGGCAGGTGATCCAGAGCCAGAAGAAACTGGGCAGGCTGTGGAAGTGGGCGGGGGGCAACCGTAGGAGGGCCTTCAGTGCGGATGGGTGCAAGGTCTTGCACCTGGGACACAGGAAAAGGCGTCACTGGTAGAGGATGGGGGACAAGTGGCTGGAGAGCAGCACTTCTGAAAGGGACCTTGGGGTGCTGGTTGACAGCAGGCCGAACAGGAGCCAGCAGGAGGTTAAGAGGGCAAGTGCCACACTCAGCTTCCAGATATAGGGAGATGCTGATACTCCTCTACACGATTCTGGGACGCCCACAGCTGAAGCAATGCGGCCAGTGCTGGGCTCCACATTATGGGAGAGACATCTCTAGGTTGCAATCGGTTCCATGCGGGGTCACAAGAATGGTAGCCGGGCTGGGAGGGATGGCGTGTGAGGAGAGATGGAGGGTATTGGGCCTTTTCAGCCTGGAGAAGAGGAGACTCCGAGGGGGTCTTTTAGCGACTTCTAGGTATGTGAGGGGATGTCAGGTGGAGGAGGGCCATGGCCTGTTCTTCCCTGCCGTGGAGGGCAGGACACGTTCCCGTGGGGCAAAGCTCAAGGAACCAGGCTTCATGTTGGATGTCAGGAAGTCTTGCCTGGCAGTTAGGACCCCTAGGAGATGGACTGGGCTTCCATCCAGGAGGGTGTCCAAGGACAGGCTGGACATGCACATGAGTGGACCCAGGTGGAGCCTGGGGTCAGACTAGATGGCCTGGGAGTCCCCTTCTGACTCACTTTGCTTTCCTGTTTCTATGTTTTTGGGATGTTTCATGGATGTGGAAAGGGATGGCTTCTGAGTGCTCAAACCTAGCCTATCGAATGCAGTAATTGGGTTTATTAGAGGTATGCATTGTAGCGGAAAGCGAACCAGGATACCCCAGTCCCATGGCCACCTGGGCTGGAATCTTGACCAGTATCTTTGTGGTCCCATAGCCCTGGTTCAGACACCAGGTTCCACATATGCCAAACCCAAGCTTTGGGGGAAATAGCTTTATTAATAGGATAAAATATAGTGGCACTAAAAACACGGCTGAAAGGGATAAAAAGGGGAAAGGGAGAGAGGAGTAAGGGAAGGGGAATTTGGGAAGCAGCAACGGCAGGTTTGCAGCCAGCCGAGAATCTCCAGCTCCCAGGCTCCGTTGGCGCACTTGGAAGCAGAACATAACGAAAGTCATCCTAGCCTCAGCTGTGCACTCAAAATACGACACCTGCCCCAGGCACAGGCAGTGCAGGGTAGCAGCGTTGTTCAGCATGGGCAGTGGCAACAAAAGCAGAGCCGCTCCCCAAGCCTCTCCCCGCCCTGAGCGTCATAACCCCCAGGCCCAGGTCCGCAGGCCCCTGGTGCCGGCCAGTCCTCGCACCTCACTGCGACTCTCTCCGGGTTCCTTGGGCATAATTTCTGGTGTTTCCTGCTCAGAATAAGCAGAATCGTTCCTGGTCTCCTGCAAACTTGGGTACCAGCTTCCTGCTGCACTGGCACCTGGGATTTTCCCACATTCACCCTGCATGTCAGTTAACCCTTCCCTGCCTCCCAGGGTTACCAACTGGTTCATTTACATGCAGTGTGGAATGTGGGAATGGTCTTGGAAAGAGATGGGTTTTGGATGCCTGAAATCTGGTGGCTGTCCTGAGCAGCATTTTGGATGCAGTTCTGTGGCTCTGAAGATGATGGGGACGGGGCGGCCTTCCCTCTACGTCCCTTTTGCAGCGAGTTGCTTCGGTGTTCCAGAGTCCGCCCTTCTGCTTGGCTCTGAGGATGTTGCCCTTAGCTGCCCTCCACTCTTCTACCAAAAATGGCAAGAGCTTATAATTGCTAGTTAAACTTGCTAAAAACAATAACAAGCAAAATCTATTAAACACAAAATAAGTATCTGAAAATGACTGCTAGGCGCAGAAGGCATGCCCTTGCTGATTTACTGAGAACGTGCGCAATTGCTCGTGCCACGCGGCATTACTGGTTTAGTTATCATTAATGTTTATTGCTGTTACTACTTAGGTTTAAATACTCAATAACCGCTGCATATTTCCTTTGGTGTGAATGTAATTGCGTACATGTGAAAGACTTTGACATAAAGTTTCTGTCTTGAGTTGGACTCTTTCATTAACAAGCAAAGCTAAAATGGCTCAGTCGTGATCAAGCCTGTATTTTCCACTTGTCAGAATTGGTTTATAACTGGCTTAGGAAGGACTTCCTGCGCTTGCACGAGGGAGACCTCCTTTCAGAAGATGGGCATGTTTTGGCACAGGTCAAAAGAGTGGCAAGCGGGAAAAGGTAACCTCCAGGGCACGTGCTGTGCAGCCTCATGTGCTCCGGAGGAAGATGCTCCAGCAATTAAGCCCAATAATCCTAAACAACCTCGATCAGTACAAACGTTCGTTAAATTAAAAGGTGGTATCAAATTTTAATTTGTGTCTAAATTTCGACTTGATTTGTATGAGCTTTTACAGTGTGTAAGCAACTCAGACGGGCCTGTCACTCCAGATGTTTCTGTATGCGTGTGCTGTACAGTGTTTCAGGGAACGCCTGAATGGATGTTCAGCGCTATCCTGGTGTTTCTTGTGAATAATGTGAGCGGCACCCGCATTGCTGCTGCTTCTCTGAAACATGCACAGTCGTTGCAGAAGCTGAGGTCTCTTGCTGTGTTACTGCTAGTGAATGTTGGAAGGATTCTGACTGCTGCCATCCAGCTCCTTGCCGCATTCTGTAATGCTTCTGTTTTGCTTTGTTCCCTCCTGTCCAGGAAGGCGATGGAGGGGCTGTTGGCCCTTAGTGACGATGGCTGTTCTCCCATTTCCATCCAGCAGATGGCCTACGGTGTGTTTATGGGGCGGGGGGGGACTGATGGGACAGGCGTGGGAGGAGGAAGAATCCCCCCCCCCAGTTCCTTGAGGTTGAGAGACTCAGTCAGAGAGGATCTGTGTCTCTCACGCTCGCACACTGTGTGTGTCCAGGGATTCCAAGCCTGTGTAGCTTCTGGAGAGGAGAGGGAGGGAAAGGTGGCTTGTGGAGCAGGGCGCCTGTGCAAAGATGCTGCTGAGGGGCTCGGGTGACGGGTGTGGGCTTCCTTGGTTCAGACAAGCAGGGTATTTCAAGCTAGTCGGGCAGCTTGTGGCTGGCGGGGACTGGGCTGGCTGCTGCTGACCATGCTGGCGAGGGAGACCAGAAAGCAGGGCCAGCTGGGTGGTCTCACAGGCAGCGGACATCGAGCCACTTTGCCCATGGTCTGGTCCGGGGCCTCCCTCGCCCAAGTGCAGCCTCCACTGCGGAGCCACCAAGCGGAGCCTGGGGACAGTGTTCTTCCAGCCTGCTTCTGATGTTGTTGCTCCCCCTTCCTGCCCATGGGGGGCTTCCTGAAGCTTGCTTTGACTGAGTTCTTGCAGGGTGCTGCTAAGGCAGGTTGGAGGAAGCGCAGCCCCTGCAGAAGCCCCCAGGTCAGTCCCTGCTACCTCCGAGTAGCTGAGAAGGGCCCCTGCTAGCAACCCTGGGGAACCATGGCCGCCACTCAGCGCTACAGGCGAGGCTGGGTTCAGTGGCCAGGAGCCGACAACGGGAGGCAGGCTCTGTGCTCTGGGCCTTTGCTTTGGGAGCAAGAGTGCAGTGCAGTGCAGTGCAGTGCAGTGGCACAGGAGCATTCTGCACGCCGGAGCTCCCGGGCTGGACCCACAGCCTCACCCAAAGAGCCTCTTGGCCTCGTGGGCGCCCAGTCTGGGGCCGCGTGGACTGGCTCAGAGGCCGGGCCTGAGTGCTGTGCTCTGTCCCCAGTGGCTGGCCTAGGCTTCGGGCTCATGAGCGGGGCCTTCTCCATGATCAACCTGCTGGCAGACTCCCTTGGACCGGGCACGGTGGGCATCCACGGGGACTCCGAGCTCTACTTCCTGACTTCAGGTAAAGGCGCCCGTGGCCCCAGGCGCCACCCTGTCCCTGGCCCCCCGCCCGGTTCCCTCTAACCAGCCGTGTGTCCTGCAGCCTTTATGACGCTAGCCATGATCCTTCTGCACACCTTCTGGGGAATCATCTTCTTCCACGGCTGCGAGACCCGGCGGTGGTGGGAAGTCGGCGCGGTTGTGCTCGCTCACCTCGTCGTCTCTTGCCTCGTAAGTAGTGTCAGGCTGTGCGGCAGGGAGAGGCCAGCAGGGCAGGCACGCCTGCAGCTCTTCTCCAGTTACCTGACGGCCTCTGCCCATGTCAGCACACCTGGGACCAATGGCCGAAGCCCAGGTGAGGGTTCGTGGGGCGGTGGGGCGGGAGCGATGCCAGGAGGACTTGCTGTCCAGCCGGCCAGAACGGAGGGGGCGCCATGCAGCACGTGTGGCCCTCTTTTCGGCTGCAGAAGAAGCGGGCCCCCGCCTGGCGGGTGCTCAGCCTCTCCGAATGTCCCACACCGAACGAAGGTTAGAGTACAGTTCGTGCCTTGAGCAGACCTGCTTATGCTGCAGCTGCAAGAGAGATCGTATGAACATCGGAGGAGCCCTGCAGCCAGAGCAGACCCAGAAGTCGTAAGAGCAGCCCTGCTGGGTCCGACCAAGGGCCCATCCAGTCCAGCACTCTGTTCACGTGGGGGCCAACTGGCTGCCCGCAGGATCCCTCCAGCAGGAGGGGTGCAAGAGCTCCTCCTGCCCAGCCCCTCAGCGGCTGGTGCGTGCAGGCATGCCATATCTGGGGAAGCAGGTAGCCCATAGCCAGCAAGGCCAGGAGCCACCGATAGCTACTTGCTCATGAATCTGTCCAACCCCGTTTTAAACCCATCCGGATTGGCAGCCATCACCACTCCCCATAAGAGCGGATTCCATAGTTGAACCACACACCGTGCGAAGAAGTTCCATCGTCCGTCCGTCCATCTGCCCTAAGCCTCCTCCCAGGCGGCCCCGTGCTTCTGGTGTTGTGGGAGAGGCTTCGTTGTCTCCAGTCTCGTGACAGCAGCCTGCTTCCCGTAGTGGCCAGCAAGGTCTCCCTGGGCAGGCCCCAAACGGCACATGGGGGTATCAGCTCTCCCCTTCCTGTGGGGTTCCAAGTAGTCGGCGTTCTCAGCCACCCTGGGAATAGCGTGCGATCATTTAAAGGGAAGCTTCTTGTTCTTTGTATCAATTTGAACATCCTAAGCAATGAGGAAATTATTGTTAATCATGCAGAAGGAGTCATGCTCAGAATAACACCATTCCTCCTCTTAGCGGAGGAACAAGTTGGTCCAGCAGAAGCCCAGGAAAGTAAATAGAGCACGTCAGAAACGCAGCATGGTACCTTCAGGAGTTCTGGCAGAGGGCAAGTTAAACGACCTGCCAGAACGACGCAGCTGGTTACAAACCTGTCGGTGCAAAGTTGGGCAGCGGCTTTGCTGAGGTAGGCAGCCCTGCAGTCAGCGCTCAGCAAAGGGTTGGTGGCAGGAGCCGTTGCGAGCTGCGTGTCTGGAGCTGCCCGGGCCTGAAGGCTATCACGGCACGGCATAGAAACGAAAATTGCCTCCGTCCCTCTGTAAACGGAACAGCGGGCCTGACTGGGAGGGCTGCTTCTCCAGCCGAGGAGGGAAGCCCAGTAGGCACCCGCAGGATGGACACCTCGGGTACGAAATGGGGGAGGGAGGCGTGTCTGCACTTCCAGTTAGCGTGACTGTAGATTGTTCTTCAGCCAAACTACTCTCAAAGCAATTTCTGATACAATACATGCAACAGTAAAGTCAGTGCTGCCAGTACAATGCAGCAGAGCAAATCAGTCCTAATAGAGCCAGCAGAAAGGCTGCGTTTAAGACCGACAGGGTAAAAGCCCGAAGAACAGAAGAGCTTTTCTTTCTCCCCACTCTCCTGAGGATGGCTGAAGCAGCTGACCTGACGGTTGGGGTGGACGGAGCAGCCCAAGCGGGAGTGGGGGGGAGCTCCCTGGGCTGCTGTGGTGCCGGCAGAGCCCAGAAGTGGGGGGCCTCCCCCAGATGCCGCCGCTGCTGCTGCAAGCTGCGTGTCTGTCTGCCTGAAGCACTTGTGTGCCGCCTGTTGTGCGCAGCCAGCGTCTCTTGCTCTCCGCAGACCTTCTGGAATCCGTTTTACGTGGGCAGCCTCCTCCCCGCCTACCTGATCATGGCAGCGGCAGCAGTGTGGGCCTACCTGCTCTCCGGGGGCTCGAAGCAGAACCTGCGCCACTTCCTCTTATGTGAGTATGGTTCCAGACGCCTGCAGACCCTCGCCCGCCGGCCCCCCACTGCGCTTGGGCTGCTAAGTGGGGAGAGGCTGGCCGCCTGCCCTTCCGGGGAGGGCTCTTCCCACGCCATCGCTCCCCCCCGCCTGCTCTTCAGGGCCGCCGCAGCTCGGTCTGATGCGCCTCTTCTGCCCACAGGCCTGCGGAGTGGGGTGATGACACAGCCGGGATCCTGAGCCCTCTGCGCCCCGCAGCTGCCGTGCCTTCAGAAGCGATTCTCAGCCTCGCAGGGGCCAACATGTGGGGCCTGGGATCAAGGGGAGACGGGACTTGCACCCCCAACCGCTTTTGGGGACCACTGTGTTGAGGCTCTTGGGCGCCTGCCCCCAAACCACAGGAGGCCCTGCAGCCCTCCCGAATTCTGCTGGTGGCTGCCCCCCAGTCTTGGGGATCAGGAAGCGGGAGGGGGAGGGGAGGAGGTTTCTGGCAGGCGTGGGGCTGGGCCTCTGCTTGTTTCTGCTGTGCGCCCCTGGAGAGCCCCCTGGAAGGTGCGGGGCCTTGCCTGGCGCGCCAGAGGCGGGCTTCCCCCCACCGGCCCCTTGGCTTTATGGCTGGCAAAGCAGCTCTACACGCCGATACGAATAAAGGAAGCCTGGACAAGGGATGCCGTGTGAGCTTGTGCGCCTCCAGTGGGGCGCGTGGTGGCCGGAGGCAGCCCAGCAGGGTGCTCCCGGGGTGCGAGCTGCATGGGGCTGGGGCTGGGCTGGGGCGGCAGCCGCCCAGGAGAAGCCCCCCTTCCTTGGTGCCGCCGCTTCTGCAGCGGAGAGCCTCCGTCGTCTTGGGAGGGAGGTGCACTCCGGGTGGCTGCCTGCAGCTAGTCCGTGGTGGGGCCTCTGAGGGCTGTGCTGACGTGCCAGTGGGGAGAGGCCGTGGTGCTGCGTCGCCGCCCCCAGGAGAGCTCGGCGCAGCTGGGGCAGCCAAGGTCCTGGGGCCAGCTCAGGGGAAGGCTGCTCGGCGGCCACCAGGGCAGCCCGCAGGGGTGGTGGGGCAGAGGAGCTGCTGGGACCTGGCGCCGGGCGTGGGGCAGGGCTGGAGGCCCCTGCTATCCCGCTCGGTGGCTGGCTCTGCAGGCACTCAAGGTGCCTGAGCAGTGCATGTCACTTGTGCTACTCCCATTGGTTCCTGGGCATGTCAATCGCTACTGGAGGGAGGGCGTGGGGACTCGTGGCTCTGCTTTGAAGGAGGAGGGCTTGAACTGGCTGGTCTCTGGAGTCCTTCCGGCGTGCAGAGCGGGTGCGCCTGTGAGTGCGCAGCCTGGCCGTGCGCACGAACCAGGGCTGGCCCTCATCCGGGTGGCAGAGGGAGCTGCCTGCCTGTTCCCTCCAGTCCCATGCGGTGTTCGTAGCGAGCGTGGTCTGACAGGAAGAATTCCCGGCCATGCAGTACCTGAGCCCCTGGGGCTTCGGGGGAAGTAATAAAAGGCAAACAAGGGGGGGGGGGGAGGGAAGGAGAAGCACTTGGAATTTCATGATCCTAGAGCTGGAAAAGGCCAAACACCCTTGCTCAAGGGACAGATCCCTTTTCTAATATCTCTGGCTGGCAACTGACCAGTCTCGCTGGAAGACCTCTGGTGATGGAGAGCCCCCCCCCCCCCCCCGGCATGGACCCCCCACTGCCTGACTGCTCTGACTTGGGCTGTTTTTCTCGAGGCTGCCAGAATCGGCCTTCCTGGGGCTTGAGCCTGTCGGGTTACATCCTGCAGTCTTTGTGGACCGAGCACAGCCAGTGGTGCTTCGCTTGCTTGGGGGGCCCTGCCGTGTCCTCTGCACAAGGCTGAATGCACTCCTCCCCTCTTTCCTCACAGGGCTTGGTTGCTAGTCCCCCATTTGTCTTTGCTGCCCTAGCCTGAAGTCCTCCCAGTTTATCTGTATCCCCCGTAAAGTGCCAGGCGCACTCCCGGAGGTGAGGCCTGGTCAGCAGAGTGGGGTGGGACTCCCCACGCTTTGCCAGCTGGACTTCTCTTGATGCAGCCTTGAGTAGCCACTGTTGTTTTTGCAGCCACGTTGTGTTGCTGAGGGAGCCAGAGCTCCCGAGAAGCTTTGCCAAGCCAGGTATCCCCCAAACTATGCCTGTGCTTTTTATTTACTTTTCCCAAATGAAGAATTCTGCACGTCTGCCTGTTAAATTACATTCTGCCAATTTCTGCTCAGTGTTCTATCACCATCATTTTGAATTTTGTTTCTGTTTGCTAAGGTTTTAGCTGTCTTACTTTGTGCTGCATTCAAATTGGATAAGTGTCCCTCCCAGTGCAGCTTTGTTCGGTGAAGCTGCTCGAAGCCACATTGGGTTCTCTTTCCTCTTTCCTCTGTTGCTCTTTCAGCAGTTGACGCATTTACGTTGCAGTGTGTGGAATTTTGCAGGGCCCAAATTACTTGGTCTTCCACACAGAACTACCCCATGCCCTGCCTGCTGCTGCTGCTCTTGCTTTTCGCCACCCAAAGCACCCAAACCCAAGAACCATGAAGAAAGAAAATGCCTGCGTGAGAGCTTTTAAATGGCCCAGGAGGCCCCTTCTGACTTGCCCTGTTTCTGTGTTTCTAAATGGTGGCGCTGGAGGCCTCCTTCCATCAGATGGTGAACCAGTGGGGATGGTGGTCTAAGCCCCTAGTGCTTAAAACAAGGCAAGCTGAATTCCAGGAAGGGGCCGTGGTGTAGGACCTCTGATGTGCCACAATCTTGGGGGTGGCCCCAGGGGACAGACGAGAAGGGCCCCTGCCTTTCCGCCCAGCTGCAAGGCCTTCCCAGGCCATCAGGCTGGCAGTCTTGTGAGTCTGTGGCCCCTTGCTCGCTTCAGAAGGACTCCTTCCCTTTGCAGTGAGTCGTGGAAGAGAGACAGGCAAGGGTGGGGAATGGAGGGGCTCAGTTGGGGTGAAGCCTTCCCTCCAGGGCAACCCCTCCTCCGCCATGGTTTGTGCTCCGGAGCTCCTCTTCTACAGCTTACTGCAGGCAGAAGATCCCAGGCGGACTGCCTACGCGGAGGGCAGTGCTGCTCCAACCTACCCGCTCGTGCTCATGCCCTTCCTGGATCTGGAGCCATTCCATTTTGCCACTGCGCTCA
>NW_025335985.1:8393683-8403980 GCF_004798865.1 Varanus komodoensis
CCCTCCCCCAGGCGGCCTACAGCACCTGCCTCCGCTGAAGGGAGCCTGCCCGCATCCTGCAGAGCCTGCCGCTGTGCTGCGCCCTGGCCCAGCTGTCCTGCCGTGGCTGCACTGCCTCCCTCCCTGGGTTGGGGCTGCCACTGTGCCCTCCGCCTTAGCGGGTGTTTCTGTCCACAGCCTCCCACGCTGCTGCTCCGAGATGAAGTCTCTTCCTTTCCTGGGCTTCCATTTTGAGGTCTTTGTGGGATGGAAGCTGGTTCTGACTGAACACCAGGAAATGCTTCTTGACTGTTTGAGCAGCACAGCAATGGAACCCGCGACCTCGGGAGGTGGTGGATCTCCCACACCGGAGGCATCTGAGGTTCAGCTGGACAGCCGTCTGAGGGGATGGTTTAACTGGGAGTCCTGGACTGAGCAGGGCATTGGGCCCAGTGGCCCTCTGGCTCCTTCCAACTCTACTGTAGTTTTATGATTCTCTGCTGGAGAGGTGACCATCCCAGGCTTCTCCACTGAGGAGCTCCTCATGCTTGGCTTGGGGGAAAGACTGGCAAGAGGACAGTGTAGCCGGTGGTGGGTAAACGGAAGCTGTACATCTGCCATGGGGGTTGCCACAAAGCCAGGGCCTACCTGCAGGCTCTTGTTGGGAAGGCTGGGGCTGATGGTGACCTGGGGCACCGGCCTGTTCGGGAACTCCGTCCTGGGGCCAGATTCTGTGAGGGGGGTGCTGCAAGATGGGGGATTGGATGAAGCTGGGGATTTAGGGGCACCCCTCTAGAAGCTGAGCTCCTCAGGGCACTGGATGTTACAAAGGCACCAGGCCCTGATGGGTTACACCTGAGGGTACTTTGGGTGTGGGCGGGGGTACTCTTGCACCCGTTGGCCGCCATTTTTGAGGCCTTGTGGAGAAAGGGTGAGGTTCCAGAGGCTTGGAGTGTGGTGTCAGTGGTCCCAATTTTCAAAAAGGGTAGTAGAAGGGACATGGGGAATTACAGACTGGTTAGCTTTATGCCCATTCTAAGACAATTGAAAGGCCTATAATAGTGAGAAACCCTAGATGGGGAAGGGAGGCTGGCAGCCACACAACCCGGCTTCCGCAAAAACAGGTCCTGCCAGATGAACCTTGTGGAATTCTATGACAAGGTTTCAAGATGGCTGGATGGAGGGGATGCAGTGGATGTGGTATACCTGGATTTCAGCAAGGCCTTTGGCAAAGTGCCACATGACATCCTGGTTGAGAAATTGAGGAATTTTGGGACAGACTCGTGCAATGTTCAGTGGATTAGGGCATGGTTGACTGACCAAAGGCAAAGGGTAACTATTAGTGTGGAATCATCAGGATGGCGGCCAGTGACAAGTGGTGTCCCCCAGGGTTCTGTCCTGGGACCGATCCTGTTTACTCTTTTCATCAATGACCTGGAAGAGGTGGTGACCTGGAAGAGGTGGTGACCAGTCTGCTGATCAAATTCGCAGACGACACTAAAACTGGAGCAGTGGCCACAACTGAGGAGCAGGTACTCAGGATCCAGAAGGATCTGGACAGACTATGGAAGTGGGCAGGAGACAACAGGATGGCGTTCAATGTGGAGAAGTGCAAGGTCTTGTACTTGGGGCATAGGAATGGGTGTCATAAATACAGGTTAGGGGACAAATGTGTGGAGAGCAGCACTTGTGAAAGGGACCTCGGGGTGCTGGTTGACTGCAGGCTGAACATGAGCCAGCCTTGTGATGCGGTGGTCAAGAGGGCGAACGCCACCCTTGGTTGCATAGCCAGAAGCGTGGCTTCTAGTTAGAGAGAGGCATTACTACCGCTCTGTATGACCCTGGTATGCCCACAACTGGAGTATTGTGTTGAGTGCTGAGCTTCACATTACAGGAAGGACATAGCCAGGTTGGAGTCAGTGCAGTGTAGGGCCACAAGGTTGGTGGCCGGTTTGCAGGGGAAGCCATATGAGGCGAGACTGAGGGAACTGGGTCTCTTCAGCCTGGAGAAGAGGAGACTCAGAGGGGATCTGTTGGCGACATACAAGTATGTGAGGGGATGTCACACGGAGGTGGATCGAGGCCTGTTTTCCCTTGCAGAAGAGGGCAGGATGTGTTCCAATAGAGCCAAGCTCAGGGAGCCAAGGTCCCATTTGGATGCCAGGAAGCACTTCCGGACAGTCGGGACCCCGAGGGTGTGGAATGGGCTTCCCCGGGAGGTGGTTGAGGCCCCATCGGTGCGGGTGTTCAAGGATAGGCTGGACGTCCACATGGTGGGCATGTCATGAGCGGAGTTGGCTGCGGCCAGGGGTCAGACTAGATGGCCCAGGAGACCCCTTCTGCCTCGCTCCGTTTCTGTGTTTTGTTGGAGCACAGTGACCCAGAAGGGACCTGAAATGCAAGCAGACAGATAATGTGTTCTGAATTTGGCCCCCTCGTGCCTTCAAGACACCTCCCAGCTGTCTCAGAAATGCCTCTGACCGTGAGAAGCCTCGCGACGTACAGCTGCTGCCCTGCCCCCAGCCCATGGCAGTGGCCCCCGTGCACCTTCCGTCTCTGCAGCTGCCTGCAGCCGCATGTGGGGCAGCGGCGCTTGTGCCACGGCATGGCTGCTGGTCCGCAAATCAGCCTTTGCACGGGACAGTTAAGGATTTGCAAGTCAATTTTAAAGCCCCGCCACCCTGGTCTGAAAGGATTCTCACAGAGTTCCCTCAACAGACACGAGAAGCTGCTTCCACTGGAATTGCCAGCGGTGGAAGAGGTGGGCAAGGTGCGTGACTGCTCGTCCTACCGCCTGCCCACGTGGTCCTTGCCCCTCACGGCCCATCGCCTGCTTGGGAGGGGAGGCTCCGGCCTCCTGAAGGGAAGCTGTGACGAGACCCCTCTTTAAAAGCCAGGTCTGCATCCAGGGATTGCTGCCAGCTGCTGGCCAGTGGTGGAGCTTCCCTTTTTGAGCAAGGTATTTGAGCGAGCGACGGTCAGACAGCTCCAGGCACCCGTGGAGGAGCAGATTCTCCAGACCCATTTCAATCTGGTTTCAGGCCAGGTTTGGGGCAGAGATGCCTTGGTTGCCCTGTGCACTGGCCGCTGTTGGGAGAGGGGGAGAGGGAGAGGGGAAGCGCGATGCTCTCGATTCCTCTAGACCTCTTGGTGGCCTTTGACACCAGTGACCATTCTGGACAGGTTGGCTGGGATGGCAGTTGGGGGCACTACCTGGCTGACCCTGCCAAAAGCTGGTGCTGGGTGATAGGTGCTCTGCCCGAGGGGGTTTGTGCCGTGGGACCCCTCAGGGCTGTGCTGCTCCCCTTCCTCTTAACACTCACATGAAGCTGCTGGGAGAGGTCGTCGGGAGGTTCGGGCCGAGGCGTCGGCAGGTATCAGCAGTGAATATGGCAGCTGCGGCCTCACCTGGACAGACAGCCTGGCCATGGTTACTCGTGCACTGGAATCATCCCGACTGTTCTCTACATAGGGCTGCCTTTGAAGGAGGTCCGGAGACTTCAGCTGGTCCACAAACGAGCTGTGCGGCTGTTGCCAGGTGTCGGTTCACGTGCCCACATGACGCCAGTATAAAGAACGTTGGTTGCCAGTTGAAGCCTGGGCCCATTTTAAAGTCCTTGTTTTAACATGTAAGGCCCTACATGGCTTGAGAACTGGTTACGCGAAGGATCCCCTTTTCCAAAGCACTCCTTTCAGTGCACCGAGATCTGGGAATGAGGGCCTGCTGAGACAGCCACCCCTACAGGAAGTGGAAACGATGGCGTTTAGCAGAAGGGCCTTCTTGGTGGCTGCCCCACCCTTTGGGATGGGCCCCTTGAAGAGGCCTGCCTGTTTTCATTTCGGCGCCAGGCAAACGCCGTCCTCTTTCACAGATTTTATGAATCCTGAATTTAAAACCTGGTTGTAAGGGCTCACTCTGCTCCAACCGACTCTCTCCCCTCGTCCCCCTGCACTTGAACTGTGAGCTGTATATTGATATTGTTAGCTGCTGAGAGAGGCCTATCGGGCTATTGAATGGCATATAATTTTGAAAGCGAACAGATAATAAACGATTACATTTTTCTCTCTCTCAATAGCCAAAGTGCTGTTTTTGTCAAGAAACTGGAGGAGCTCATGGGAAGTGGTGAAGGCTGCCAATCTGGTTGGCTTTAAAAAGGCCCTGCACAGATCCGTGAGGGAAGAGGCTCCCAGTGGCCACGGGCCTTGTGGACCACGTGCTCCCTCCGCTACAAGGGGTGGCTCGCCTGCATCCATCCGTTGCCAAGGAGCCTGGGCAGAAGGTCTTGCACCCATCCTGCTGGGGGGATCCTGTGAGCAGCCAGTTTGGCACCGTGTGGCCAGAGTGCCAGGCTAGATGGCCCTTGGGTCGGATTTCTTATGCTCCTACTGCGCTTGTGGGCTTCCCGCAGGTAGCTGGCCGCACACTCGTGAGAGCAGAATGCTGAGCTAGACAGAGCCCCCCCGGTTGCTCCAACCTGAGGTCCTGTCTAGTGGGGTCCCACAGAGTTCAGTCCTGGGCCCATGCGCTTCAACTGCTCTATTCATGATTTAGATGAGGAAGTACACGGGACGATAACCAGATTTGCAGATGATGCAAAACTGGGAAGTATAGCAAACACCCTAGAAGACAGAATGAAGCTCCATGGCGAATTTGATGAACGCTGGGCTGAAAGCAGCAGAATGAGATTCAACAGGGACAAACATGAGACACTGAAGGCAAAGCAAGTCTTCTGAGTGGGGTGGCGTTGCCGGGTGTCCTGCAACAGCAGGGGGTTGACCCGATGGCCTTACAGCCCCTACCCACTCTACTAGTCTGTGATTCTATAAATGAGGACAAGCACTGTTTGCAAGACTGGGAAATAGGATGGATCAGGTAAGGGGATAAGAGCAAAAGGACAGGCTGGACATGCACATGGTGGGCATGCCATGAGCAGAGCCGGCTGGAGCAGGGGGTCAGACTAGATGTCCTGGGAGGCCCCTTCCTACTATGTTTCTAAAGGATGGTAGAAGCCACCATTCTACCACCGTTTGGCAAGCTCCACCTGGCAGATCTAGCTAACCATGTTTTACCACCCCTACATTAGCACATTGGTTTGTGTGCACTTCTAGAATGCTACTTGGGAGCAACAGATAAATAAATAGGAGCCTTCCTACTGCAGGGGACTTTTTATTATATTTTTAGACCTCCCATCAGCCCAAAGGCTCCCTGGGTGGATCCCAGAATAAAGAATGCAGTAATTAATATGAAAGACACATGATCAAATAATAATACAATTAATAAATACAATAATTCAATACAATTAATAAATACAATGAGCCATCTTCCCCAATCATAGCTAATCACCTTATCGCAACCGTAGCTAAAACACCCTAGAAGTCAGAATGAAGCTCCAGGGTGATCTTGATAAACTTTAACACCGGGCTGAAAGCAACAGAGTGAGGTTCAATGGGGACAAGTGCCAAGTCCTCCACTTAGGAAAAAGAGACCAAAAGCAGCAGCACAAGATACAAGGCGAACAGCACCTGTGTCGTCCTGCAGCGGCTCGCCTGGACCCTGGAGCTGCCGAGGCATTCCTTCCTCTGTGGAGAGTGGGCCCTCAGCGCACAGGCCACATCTGCCAGGACGGCAGCCTCCTCCACAGCATAGGCCATCCTGAGGCGCCTCAGCCTCGTGGCCACCACGGTGGCTGCAGTGCGTTTCGCCCACCTCCACATGACACCACTCCAGCTATGCCTTGCGGACCCTTCACCACAGTGAAGGACCCTCAGTGATGCTGCCCCCTCCACAGATGGTTCCGCTCTCTCTTCGGCGCCGGTCCGACATAGACAACCTTGCCACAGGGGCTCCCTGCTCTCCCCCAGTGATGACAGATGTGTGAAACAGAGGCTGGGGTGCACACCATGGTGCCTCACGCACACAGGGCCTCTGGGACCACCAGGAGAAGCCCCTGCACAGTGACCCGAAGGCCCGGCCTCCTTGCAGGAGTCCATGAGAGGCTGCCACGTCCAAATACCAAAGGGCAATGCCGTCATTGTGTACTACCTAAACAAACAGTGGGACGCAATCCACCTGGCTAGCTACCCCGGCAGCCACCATCCGGGCATTAGCAGGGATGTTTTGCCCACAGCTGCCCACGTGGCAGGTCACTGCAACACCCTCCCTGCCACAAGAGGGCACTCCACAGCCCAGTCCTACAGGGTCTCTGTGACAGGTGGGGGATCTCTTCACCACTAACAAGGACTCCAAACCAGAACTCAACTCCAGGGCAGGATGGGGGCCCAACTCCTTGGGGAACACCGGCCTTCTGAAGTGGGAAGGAGCCCAGTTCTATGCCCTTTCCACGGATCACATAGAACCAGAGCGAGCCAGAAGGGGTCTCCCGGGCCATCTAGTCTGACCCTCGGCTCCAGCCAGCTCCACTCACGACATGCCCACCATGTGCATGTCAAAGGTGGTCTCCAAAATTCAGACAGACAAGATGAACGGTGTCCCCATCGCCCCCTGGTGGCCGAGGCAGCCATGGCTTCCCCTCCTCCTCCAGCTGTCCAACTGTCCCGCTGCTTCCTCCACCTACCACTGCACCACAACCTGACCCCCAGGAGAGGGGAAGGATACTGCACCCCAGCATCAGGACCCTCAATGTGATGGCCTGGAGGACGGCCTGGTAACGGGCCCTTACATGCCCCTTCCCCTGCGGCCTCCTCCATCCTTCAGGCTGCCCTGAACCCCCTTCTATCCACAGGCCCTGCCTGGTGAACCAGAGGGGCTTCACGCTCCTTGCCAGGGCAGTGGGGCTCAACCCCTCCCACGCCTCCATGGAACACATCGTCGCCCACCTGCAAACCCACTGCCGCGCAGGCCTCGCTTCGCCACGGAGGGCGCTCCTGGGGGCGATTTCACTCTTCCATGGGTCATCCGTTTTCACACTCCCACCAGTGCCTAGATTGCTTTGTGGCTTCTGGAACACTGCCCCACTTCCACAGCCCCGGAGTCTCTCCGTGGTCTTCCAATCCTCCAAGTGGCCTTTTGAACCCATGGCAACAAGGGACCTGCGGCTGCTTTCCTGGGAGACAGGGTTCCTTGCAGCCATCCCGTCCGCTCGCCACACCAACAAGCTACCAGCCCTACTCATCGATGCAGCCTGCCTCGCCTTTCACAGGGGCAAGGCCGAGCGCCACCGGTCAGGCCCAAGGTGTCCCTTCCTGCCACGTCCCCCCAGCCTTCTCCCCCCCCCCGTCCATTCCCACAGAGGCTGCGCTGCACCTGCGCGATGGATGCGGAGCCCTCGCCCTCCACAGGGCACAGGTGGAGTCCTTCAGACAAGCAAGCCGCCTCTTTGCCTGTCACGGCGGCCGAAGGGGGAGCCTGTCTCATCCCAGCAGCTCCAAAGGGCGTCCGGCGCCATTTCCCTGGCGTACGAAATGGCGGGGCTGCAACTCGCCGCGCCGCCAGGAGCGCACCCCACATGCTCACAGGGGACGTCAGCTGCTTCGTTAGCTGGCTTCTCGCTGCCACGTCATCTGCGCAGCGGGCTAGACGTCCGCCCAAGGCAGGACTGTGCCTTCGGCAGAGTGGCCCTCTCCGCTTCCTCCAAGGACGCCACGGGCAAGCGCACTAATCGCCCACGTGTGATGCGCAGAGACCACGACAGAGAACGGCAGGTTGCTCACCTGTAACTCTTGGTCTGGCAGTGGCCGTCAGTGCATTCACACAACCCACCTGCCACCCCGCTGGCTGGCGTCAGCTGGCTGCACCCCCTCCACGCCCTGGGGCACAGGACAAGGGTGCGTCCTGGGGCACTACCTTCACCTGCCTGGATAGGGTGCAGTCGCCAAGGCCGGTGAGGGAGTGGGTGGGAACCCCACCCCTTTTATCCCGGGACCCAGAAGGGGCGGGGGGCTTCTTCCCACTCTGTGGCACTAAGCTACGGACGTTTTTCCCAGTCTAGGTCACAGCAAAGCACACAGATGACCACTCGAAGAACAGGTAAGCAGTCTGCCCATGTCAGGAGAAGCTTCCTCACTGTCAGAGCAATGCGACCGTGGGGCCAGCTGCCTGGAGAGGTGGGGGGCGCTCCCACACTGGAGGCATTCAAGGTGGAACTGGACAGGCCTCTGACTGGGATGGTGGGACTTGGTGTCCTGCAACAGCAGGGGGGGGGGGGGTGGACCCGATGGCTTTCACAGCCCCTTCCAACTCTGCTATTCTATGATTCTATTCAATCAGTCTCAGAGGTACAGTAAAAATACAATTAAAAGTGGAGATAAAAATCTAACCATTAAAACACTGGGAAAATTAAAGTTTTCCCCTGGCGCCAAAAGGAACAAAGAATGGGCACCGGGTGCACCTCTTCGGGGAGCCGATTCCAGAGATGCAGAGGCGACCCCCCCCCCCCCCCGCCGCTTCCTGTGGAGGGGAGTCTGAGAAGGACCTTTGCTGTTGAGCTCAGGCGTTGGGCAGCCAATACAGGCGGAAGCATCCCTTCAGGTAGCCTGGCCCCAAATGGGTTTGCGCTCTAAATATCTGGATCCAGACTTCAATCAGTACCCAGTGCGATTGACGGAGGGCTGGTATGATGCGTTTGTGCCACCTGGTCCACATTAGTAGCCTCACTGCTCTGTTTGCAACCAGCTGAAGTCCCCAGGCTGCTTTCAAAGGCAGACCCATCTTCCAATGGTTTCCCAGAGCACGGATCACTGTGCTGGCTCTGCCTGTCCCGACAGGCTCGTAGTGGGTAAAGCAGCCCAGCTGATAAACCCAGGGCCAGTCGTGACTCCATCAGCGATTCAGGGCCCAGGAGCACCCCCAGACTATGAACTCGGGCCCTTTACACGGAGGACAGGCTGGATAGTTCCCAGCTGGACAGGTGACCCTCCTACCAAGAGCGCCCCTGCATTGCCTGGGCTGGGCAGAGTCGGTTCACTGGTCTTCGCACTCTCCGCACGTGTATTTTAGAAGCCTTTCCACCCTGGGAAAGGGCAGCACCCAGCTGAGCCTTGCTTCCGTTGTGGGTCGGGCGGGAAGGGCCCCCGGTGCCCTGAGTGGCCGCGTGCAGCCGCCCAGCCAGGCTTCAGCAACGTTCACTGGGCGGGAACGGCGCGGGGGAGGCCGCCACAGGCGCACGGATCTGCGGCTCGTGCACGCCATCAAAAAGCCATTCGCCAGCCCCCACCCCGCGGCTGCCAATCTGCTTGGGAGGGAGGGAACGGCGGGAAGAGAGCAGCTTGGCCACGGGACTGGGCTCCGGACACCCCTTTCCCGGGCTGCGGGAGCAAGGGAAGGAGCCCAGTCAGGCTGGGGCAGAGCAGCAGGGCAGCTTCGAGTCCCGCTTCCTTGCAGCGTTGTGCGCAACGATGCCGATCCAGGAAGGCACGTGGGCCACTCCTGCCGCAAGCGCAGAGGCAGCGAACGGGATTCCTGGCCGGCTGCTGCTTGGAACAACAGGTAGGCTGGGTCTTGGGCCGTGCGTGGGGCCCTCGGGCCGGGCAGTGGTGCTCCCTCTCCCGGGGAGCGGTGGGGGCCCCGCGACACGCAGTGGTGTGTCTGCTGCTGGCCGTCTGTTCAAAGCGAGACTGGACCCCCCCCGGGGGGGGTGGCTTCCAGCTTGATGCTTTGCTCTCCGCAGGGCCGGTCAGTGCTGTCCCCACGAGGCTTCCCGCTGCAACCGCCGAGTTGCCTTCTGCAGCAGCTCCGGGCACAACCTGCCGCCCCCGGGCCGGCCCCCTTGCCAGGACTGTGGCAAAGGAAGGCGCAGGCAGGGAATGGCCAGGTGGGGGTGGCGGTGGGCAGGGAGGGTCCTGGGCGTGCAGCAGGCAGCAGGTGCTCGGACAGCAAAGCAGGAAGTTGCCAGAGGGCACCCCCCCCCCCCGCCACAGCCCAGCCTCCACGTGGCTTCTAAGCAGCACTCTCCTTGGTCGCGACCGCTGCGTAGGCCGTGCTGGCCGTGCCCGCCTGAGCGTCCGTCCTGCAGGGGAGGGCAGAACAGAGCAGAAGGGGGTGAAGCAGCCCCACGCACAGCGCTCCCCCAGCCCGCCTGGCCCCAGCGGAGCTCCGCCGGGCTCCCTGATGCCCACGATCTGACTCGGGGGTGGGGGGGGGCAGCCAGTGGGATGCTGCCATGGTGGGCAGTGAGGCGGGCAGCAGCTCTGGCCTGAGCCTCCTCCCGCCCGGGGCCTCAAGGCAAGGATGGCCGGCACAGCGGCCCCCGGGGCTCCTGGCCAGGCGGCCCCCAGGCCTGGTGCTGCTGTCGGGCGTGTGCCCCTTGCGAGAGCCGCCCTCCACTGATCCGGGCAGGTGGCTGCCAGCCGGGGGGGGGGG
>NW_025335985.1:8404080-8408076 GCF_004798865.1 Varanus komodoensis
GGAGGCGCTTGCACCGAGCGGAGAAGGCGCCGGCCGGCCGCTTCTCCCCGGGGCGGGGGGCTGCCCCACGGAGCGGACAGGTGGGAGCCTTGGGGCCGTATCCGGGGCTGCTCAGGACGTCTCGGCCGCCACCTGGCAGCCATGGGCCGCCTCACCTGCCACTGCCCCTCCGCAGTGGATGTGGATGCGGTTTCCTCGACTGGGCAGAAGGGCGGCGATCTGGAAGTGGGGCATTACCATCGCCCCTCGGGCTCCCTTTCCCCTCTGTGGCGGGGGGGGGGGCTTTTAACGCGGTCCGCCCCCAGAAGCCAGTGGGTCCTGCTGGTTCCCAGAGGTCTCTGGGGAAGTTGCCAGCTGCTGCTCCTCTGGAATGCAGAGATGGCCGGGGCGGGGGGCACGGTCCTGCCCAAGCGCCCCCTCCCTCGAGCAGAGCCCCCGTCTCCGTGGGACACACCTGGGCTGGTGCGCCACGCGAGAGGGGAGAGGGCGGGAGGAGCACAGCGCGGAGCCCAATGAGCACGGCTTCGAGCTCCTTGGCGGTGGGGGTGGCCACGGGCAGTCCTTCCCCACCAGCAGCGCATCTTCTCAGTGGTGTCCCGCACTGAGGGCCCGGAGCCTCCCCAGGCGGTTCGTGGTCTGCTGTGCTCTGGGCCAGAGAAAGACCCGGCGTGGCCCTCGGTGGCTCCTCACTGAGGAACCCGAAGAGCGAGTTGCCTGCACTCCCCATGGATCCATGGAACACAATCATGGAACGCAGTGATGATGTTCTGCCGACAGGAATCCAAGCACCGCCTGGCCAGGTGTGCTGGGCGAGCGCCCGGCATCATTGAGGTCCGGGGAGGTGGGCGAGGTGCTTGGGTGGGACGGGCCCCTGCTTTGCCCGCCATGGCTTGCTGCAGCCACCAAGGCAGGGATTTCTGCCTGGGCCCAGGAGGCCACGAATGCCTCCTCGAGAGGAGGAGGGGCGCCACTCTCGGAAGAGGCTGCGATAAAGCCTCCCCTGAAGAGGCCTAGCGGGGACCCAGAGGGTGTTGAGAGCTATGGGCTGGCCCACCTCCCCCTCCTGGGCAAGACGCTTGAGTGGGGGGAGGTGGAACAGCTGCGGCCCCTCGGAGGAGGCGAAGCACACGCCCTGCTCTCTTTCAGCCAGGCTTCGGGCCTGCCTCTGGAGCAGAAGCTGCCTCCGTCGCCCGGTGGCATGAGCTCTGCCGGCGGGAGGCGGGAGCGCGTCCCTGTGGATTCGCCAGGCCCTCCCGGCGGCTGTCGGCACCCCGGCTGTGGCATCCCGTGGGTGGGCCACCGGGCGAAGAGCAGGGGGCCCTGCGTGGCAGGGGTGCCCCTGCCTGCCTGGCCGGTTCCAGACGGGGTGACGGGGTTACGGCTCCGTGCCGTGGCAGCCAGCCCATGGCGGCACTCTCTTTGTGCCCCAGGCCGTTCCGCATCTAGGGCAGACCACTGGGCGGGGGGAGGCTATTGGGAGGAACGGGCTGCGGTGCCACGCAGCTCCGCCTCTCTTTTCATCAGCAGGGACAGGAAAGTAAATATATACATGCCGCCTTAGCATGTGTTTAAAGCAGCTGCAAGTCACCCCAGGGCGGGGGACTGGTGTCCGGGCTGCCTGTACTTGAGCAGCGAGCCAAGCAACCGCGGCCAGACTGAAACGTTCCCTCTTTACCCAGATTCCCCCTCCTCCCCTGTGCCCACCGCCCCCTCCGTTCGCCTGCTGCTGGGCGAGGGAGCCACGGCGGCCGGGGAGTGCGAGCCCCGTCCTGCTGAGCTGCCCGGGCTGCCCTAGCCCCATGGCTGCGCGCAGGGACGCTCTCTGGGGAGCAAGGGGGCAGAGTGGAGGGCAGGAGACAGTGGCTCCTGTGGAGCAGTGGCCAAGAGGGATCCCGTCCCCGGATGCCACCTTCCGCGAGCCCAGCCCGCCCTTGCTAGGGGCCTCCCCGCGCGAGACCGGGGCTGCTGGTCCCCGGGCCAGGGTCCTGTGCCTCCAGAGCAGGCCTGGCCACCCCGGGGGCCACTGGGCCAGAGGGGCCACCCGCGCCCCTCCTGGCGTGAGCCGGACATGGGTGGCTCTCAGGCCTAGCCCAGCGGAGCCTTTGCCGCCCTTCCTGTCCCCATGCCAGGGGGAAAGGAGCCCGGTGCCCCGAGCCTCTTCGGCCAGCCGCCCCGTTCCAGGGCTCTGTCGGTCCCAGCTCCTCTGGGGGAGGGGGATGCAGTGGCCGCGAAGGGCAGCCTCGGTGCCGCTGGCCAGGCGGGGCAAGGGCCACTGCTGGGGGCCCCAAGGGCGCCGTTCGCTGTACAGGGCGAAGCGAACCTCCGGGGACCTTCAAGCAGGATGGGGCATTTGTGCCGGAACGCATTTCGGGCCTCTTTCTGGGCTCGGGCGGCAGTGCACGACTTGCAGGCGGATGCAGGCAGCGCCACACGAGCCGTTCGAGCAGATGGAGGAAGCCGTTCGTTCTTCACACGCCATTCGGGCTGTGGAAGCTCAGCGGAGGCCCTCGCGCGTGAGCGGCCAGGCCGAGAGGGCGCTCGGTCGCTCATCTGCAGGCGGCGGCCGCAGGAGCTGCGGAGCCCCAAGCGGGAAGCAGGGCCTGCGCCGGGCACGAGTGGGGGACCGGCGCCCACTGCCCCACCGATGGCCCACCCCACTGTTCCCCCCACAGTGGCACTCGGGCGTGCTCTGCTGTGCTCCAAGCAGGGGGAGTGGAAGCCCCTGGGGGCGGGGGGCGGGCTGGCCGCTCCCCTTGGACGGAAGTTGCTCGCCAGGAAGGGCAAGCGGATGGCTGGGGGCGGCCCCCTCCACACCACCCTCCTGGAACTGGCTCCGCAGAAGCAAGCCAGTTCTGCCCCCACCTGAGCCCCAGCAGCGGCCCCCTCCTCTCTCGGCAGCTCGTGATGTGGCAGAGGAGGGCAGGCAAGTGCAGCAGGCAGAAAGGGCTGGGGGCAGGCCACGCTTCACCCCATCAGGGAGCTGGCACTCCCCCCCAGCAGCACGCCTCCGCGGGGGCCCCTCCCAGCCCAGCCTGCCTTTAGGAGGCGTGGAAGACCCCTTGGCAAGCAGCCTTGAGGGCGTGCGCTCCCCCCCAGGAAGGCGGTGGGGAGACCCAGATGTGATGACACAGCCCCCCCCCCATGAACTGCAAGGCTCCGAGGTGAGCTTTGCTGCCTGCCACGCGAGAGGCTGGGCACCCCCCCCCCCCGCCGCCTGGCCCAGAGGGACTCTCGAGGGGCAGTCAGCTGGCAAGGAGGCTGCCCGGAAGCCAGCGCTGGCACGGCTCGCTGGCACGCAGGAGGCGGCTTGGGGGGGCATGGCCGCCAGGGGCCGGGGAGCGGTGGGCATGCTGGCCGCCCGCAGAGCCCCATGCAGCACTGCCAGGCCTTCCGGAAAGCCTGCCTGCCTTTGTGCTCGGTCGGGCAGCGCGGCGATTCTGAGCAGGCCAGCAACCGTGCAACAATGGCCGCTTGTGGTCACGGCTGCACCCCGCACGGCTCCCCACGGATCGGCGGCCAGCTGCCCTGCGCCCTCGGGAGGCAGCCGGCGGCAGTGAGGCAGCCCAGCCAGCTTCCACAGCCCCCACGTGCCTCGGGCAGGGCAGGCGAGTGGTGTCTGGCCGCTGAGCCCGAAGCTAACGACTTGACTGGCTGGGCTGGCGCTCAGCTGCAGTGCACAAGCAAAGGTGAAAAAGGTGAGGGCGCCTCTGGGCACACACGGAGCGTTTTTCTCCTGTGTGCAGGTTTGTGAGTCTTCTGGCAAAATTTGGACCAAAGCACTTTCCAGTGCTCTAAACCTGGGGGGCAGAAGCACTTGCAGCCAGTGGGCCGTCTTCTGCTTCGGAAAAGCCCTCTGGGCCACAGTGCAGAGTTGGGGGCATTGGAAGCCCAAGGGGCAGGGCCAAAGGCCGGGAACTCCCCCAGTGCACCGGGCCCTGCCCATGCCCCAGCGCCGCAGGAGGGGCCTTCCAGCGGCTAGAAAACTGCACAAAAGGC
>NW_025335985.1:8408176-8426385 GCF_004798865.1 Varanus komodoensis
CCGCCCTCCACTGATCCGGGCAGGTGGCTGCCAGCCGGGGGGGGGGGGGGGGCTCCCCTGAGGGTCTTGAGGCGGTGCTTGCAAACGTAGAGGAGGAACACGAGTGCCGTGGCGCCGAAGAGCACTCCGAAAAGGACAGCCAGCACGTCCCCTGTGGAAACAGCGGCATGGGGAGGGGGCTGCAGGGCGGGGCGGGGCAGGGCGGGGAGGGGGCCGAGCCACAGCGGCATTCCTGGGGGTCACCTTGCAAGGAGCCAGTGCTGGCATGGGGGCGGGGGCAGGAGCGCCGCAGGGAAGGGCGGGCTGAAAGGAGACATCCTGCGTCCTTGCACAGGCGTGGGGCCCCGTGTGGACGACTTCTGTGCGTCTGCCATCAAGCGCTCCTCCTGGGACTTGTGCTGAGGCCGGCGGTGTGGGGAGGGGGTGGGTTCGAGGCTGAAGGCGCTGCAGACCCACCCCAGTCATGGAGGGGGTCTCGTGCAAGCTGCCGGGAGCAGTGCTGGGGTCAGGGGGTCAGGGGCTTGTGACAAGGACGGGGTGATGCTGCTGCCCCTTGGATTGACCTGGGCACGCCCCGGACTGAAGCAGAACTGCAGAAGGGGAGCAGCCGCTTACCTGTGTGAAGAGAGGAGCCCTCCTGCCTGCCAGCACCTAGGAGCAAAGCACAGAGGGGAGGGAGCAGGTCAAATGCCAGGCAGAAGCACCCTCAGCTCCCCTCCTCCCCACACACTCCCCCAGCTGGCCTCCCCACACCAGGCATTCAGGGTGGGTCTGGACAGGGCGGCAAACCTCCCATCCACTCGCCGGACCCGAAGCAGCACAGAAGCGGCCTTCACGGAGGTGTGGTGGGGGGATAGAGGGGCACAGAGCTGGCAAGAAGGCAGCCTTCCCGTCTGCCCCGGCGTGTCCAGCTGCTTGCTGGGCCCGCCATGCTGCCATGGGTCAGGCCGGCGACCTGCACGTAGCTGGGCTGTCTGTTGCCCAAAGGCTGCTCAGCCCGCGTCCATTTTCTGGGAATAATTTGCTCCTGTCCCCAGAGCCTCAAAAGCTGCAGAGCCACCTGGCTCGTGTCGGCCAGGAATGCCCTCCTTGCCCCAGCATGAATGCCGCAAACGGTGGCGACCAGCCCTGCCGGGACTCCGAGCAGTGGCCTCTCTTGCACACCAGAGGGAACGGTGCGACCGTGGTGCCCCTGGGCCTGGAACACCAGGGGCAGGGAAGGATGGAGACTGACTGAAGGGCCGGGCATGCAGATGTCTCCTTCCGCTCCCCTTTTCACCCCCCACCAAGTTTTCCCCACAAAGGAGAGGGGAAAGAGGGGGCACAGGCTGCCCCTTCGGGTGCTGATGGCAGCCGTGGTGTGGCTATTAGACAAGGGGGCGCCTCTGTCCCACACAGGACGGATCCTGCAGCCAGCTCTCTGTCCCAGATAGAGGCTGGGCATGGGGCAAAGCCACCCAGAAAACGCAGCCGCGGTGTCACAGTTACATCCACTTGGAGTCAGGGGAATCGTGACTACTCCTTGTCTCCAAGGAGTCCCAGGAGTTCTCACCTTGCTCTGGAGTATCCACACTCTTGGGGAGGGGGAGAAACGGCCTGGAGCACACATCAGTCAAAAGCCCCTTGCCAAATTTAGCTTCCCAAGCCTCACAGATCTTCACCAGCTCAGACGGGCAGATCAGTGGTCAGTGGGAGCAGGGCAGGGGCCCTCCAAGCAGGGACACAGCCAGTCCCCTGTCCCCACCCCACTGATCTTGGGAAGGAGGGTCCAAAGGAAGAGCCAGATAGAGGCCAGCAAGGGAGCCACCCCGTACCTTCAGGCATCGCTGTCTTGGGGCCTCCTGCTGTGTCGTCATCAGGGGAAGAGGGACGCCTTCTGCCTGTTGCAAGACCAAAGGGGATTCGGCATCACGAGGGAGCGGCAGGCGCTGCCCCGCAGCCTGCTTCCCGCACAAGCCTCAGAGACCGATTGCCTTCAAGGGACGAAAGGGGCCCAAAAAAGCCACCCGCGCCTCACAAAGAGGAGTCCAGCAGGCCAGAGAGAAGGGCCTGCAGTAGCCACACTCCGGCTAGATCAGCTGCTGCTCCCGTCCATCTTCCCAAACCCAGAAACCCAGCGGCAGCCCTAGCCCTGCACAGCCAGGATGGCACGAATGCTTCAAGCCTCCCCGGAATGTTTCTCCTTCCGGAGATGTCTGGTGGGGAAGCGGCTGCCTTGCTACCAGGGACCAGCCTGTGCCCAACCCAGCGAGGCTCCAGACAGCCCGTAGCTCCCCACTACTGCCCGTGATCTCCCCAGAAGTATCTTGTAAAGGGGGAAGCGGCACACCACCCACTAGGCGCAGAATCACCCCCCAGGGCAGCCAGGGGCACTGAAAAGCTCTTGGCCTGGGCAGTACCTTCTCCGGGTGGCAGTCCACGTCCACGTCCACCTGTGGGCCCAGGTGGAACTGGGGTCCCGGGGGCCTCGCCGGCATCTGCAGTAGTTGATCACAGGGAACCCAATTACTCTCGCGCTTGCAGAGAGTGTGCGAGAGAGCAAGCTGAGCAAAGATTTTACACACACCCACAGGGATAATCGGAGATGCTCCGCAGGCCCTTCATGCCAACCATTTCTTCCCAGGGATTCTCCAGGCACCCAAGAGGAGCCGCATGCGACTCCGTGGGAGTCACCTTCTTTAAAGGTATGTAAGCAATTTGCTGCAGCTGGGAGGTGGACAGGATTTCTCAGGAGCTGGGGGACTCAGAAGAGGACAATGCCCCCCATGATCAGGCCCTGCAGTGTCCACCTCCACAATCTTCTGATTTCCCAGTGGACAACCCACAGATGCAACGGCGAAGAGGCTGGCAAGAGGCTCGCAATGGTCCTGCTGTTTTGGGTGATGCTGCTGTTTGGGGAATACAGACCAAAACGTACCGTTGTTTTTATTTATTGGCCTCCTCTTTCACTGCAAAAGATTCATAGGATCATAGTAGAGTGGGACGGGGCCATGAAGGCCATCGGGTCCACCCCCTGATGTTGCAGGACACCAGGTTACACCACCCGACTCAGAGGGCTGCCAGTTTCTTCTTGAATGCCTCCCGTGTGGGAGAGCCCCCACCTCTCCGGGCAGCTGGTGCCACTGTCACATTGCTCTGCCTGTGAGGAAGCTCTTCCTGATGTCCAGCCTGAACCTGGGTTGTTGCAACTTGACTTAATTATCCCTCATGAGAGGAGCTCTTGACCTTCCTCTTTGTGACAGCCTTTGAGGTATAGCGGGACATCATGTCCCTCCTCAGTCTTCTCTTCTCAAGGCTTAACATGCCCAGTTCCCTCAGTCTCTCCCCACAGGGCAGCATTTCCAAGCCCTGGATCATTTATGTTGCCCTCCTCTGACCCCTTCCTAATTTTTCTGCACCTTTCTGAAATCTCGGTGCCCAGAACTGGGCACAGCGTTCCAGGTGAGCCATTATCTACCAAGCTCCCAGTGAGCCCCTGCTCCTACAGATCCATCGGACACCCGACCAGTCCCTTGGCAAGGGAGCGCCAGTTACGGCAGGGCAGGGGTCCTGGGCGGGGTCTCTCTCCACTGCTGCTCATGGCTCCCCTGGAGGAATGGCACTGGCCTTCCAGCTGACCTGTCAACGAACCCCTCGTTCTGCTTGGTATCCGCGCCTTAGGCTCTCTTACCATCTCTCTGTCTGCCTGGCCTTTTAGGAAGGGCACACTGTGCCCCCCCCCACCCCCCGGACACACACTTCAGCATGGCGAGGGGGCTGGAGATTGGCAGAAAAGCTGAGAGCAATGCCCCCGGAGGCCAGGCTGTCTTGCTGGGCTGGCCTCCTGGTGGGGTCACACGCGGCAGGACGGTCAGAGCTGAGACAGCCGACTAAAAGGCATCCAGCCTCTTCAGCTCACATCAGCAAGAGAGAGTGGACTTCCCTGCTGGTGACGGGGGCAGAGAAATCCCCCAACCGCAGTTACTGGCAGGAGCAGCAGCTGCAGGTGGCACTGCCGGAAGACCTTCCACAGGCAACGGCAGGAACACTGCGCTCACTCTGGCTGCACTGAGCAGGTGGCGGCAGCGGTAAACCGCTTCTGTGTGTGTCTTACCTGGCAAAGCCTGCGATGAAACCCTTCAAAATGAAACAAGACAGAGCCAGAAGAGGAGGCTCCCAGGCCAGAAGGCACCGGGAACGAGCCAAGGGCGAGAGCAATCGTGCTGCGGCTAATGACAGAGTTGGATCGAGGCTGGAATGGAGCCACCAGGCTGCTGGGCACAGAGCCAAAAAGAAAACCCAGCACTGCCGCTGGAATACGGGAAGCTTGGGGCAAGGCAACTGGAAACTGTAAGGTGAGGAATGGAATGGATAAACAGTGCAGTATTCAGTGTTAGTGAACTGAAGCAGAATGGAAAGGGGCGCTATCAGTCAGGCAAAGTATGTTACTCTGGAAATGGAAAACTCAGGAGAAGCAGAGCAGCTCTCGGGCTGAGGCAAAATGTGGGATAGGCACGAAGGGTCCATCGTGCAAAGTCTAACCAAATCAGCCAGAATCTGTGGAAAACCTATCGGCATAGACATCATTTGAATCTATACTCCTGCAACAGGTGCTGATGAAGTTGAAAAATTTTAAGCAGGCAACCAAGATGATGTGGATAACACACCCAGATAAGACATGCTGAAAATCAAGGGTGACTGAGAAGCAGGTCAGAAAAAAACCAGAATTAAATGTTGTGGGAGAATTTAGAAACATGGAACATAGAAACAGAGCAAATCAGAAGGGGGACCCCGGGCCATCTAGTCTGACGCCTGGCTGCAGCCAGCTCATGACATGCCCACCATGTGCATGTCCAGTCTGTCCTTGAACACCCTCACCAATGGGGCCTCAACCACCTCCCGTGGGAGCCCATTCCATACCCTTGGGGACCTAACTGTCCGGAAGTGCTTCCTGGCATCCAAATTGAACCTTGGTTCCCTGAGCTTTGCTCCGTTGGAGCGCGTCCTGCCCTCCTCTGCAGGGGAGAAGAGGTCTCTACCCACCTCCATGTGACACCACCTCATGTACCTATATGTCAGCAACAGATCCCCATGGAGTCTCCTCTTCTCCAGGTGGAAAAGACCCAATTCCTTCTGTCGCACCTCATACGGCTTTCCCTGCAATCAGGCCACCGTCCTTCTGGCCCTGCGCCGCACCAGTTCCAGCCTGGCTAGTGTGGAGCCCAGAACTAAACACAATACTCCAGTTGCAGGCGCACCAGAGTCACATAGAATGGCAGTAATACCTCTAACTCTAGATGCCACGCTTCTGGCTATGCAACCAAGGGTGGCGTTCACCCTCTTGGCCACCGCATCACACGGCTGGCTCATGTTCAGCCTGCAGTCAACCAGCACCCCGAGGTCCCTTTCACAAGTGCTGCTCTCCAGCCACTTGTCCCCTAACCTGCACTTATGACACCCATTCCTGTGTCCCAGGTGTAAGACCTTGCAGTTATCTGCATTGAGCGCCATCCTATTGTCCCCTGCCCACTCCCATCTTCTGGCCAGATCCTTCTGGATCCGGAGTACCTGCTTCTCAGTGGTGGCCGCTGTCCCCATTTCGGTATCATCTGCGAATTTGAACAGCAGACTGGTCACCACCTCTTCCAGGTCATTGCCCCCTCCTCCAGGCCACTGATGAAAAGATTGAACAGGATTTGTCCCAGGACAGAGCCCTGGGGGGACCCCGCTCATCACTGGCCACCATCCTGGTGATTCCCCAGTAGGGGTATAAAAACGTTATTTTGCCTAGGGGTAAAAAAAAGCAAAGCAGGAGAGCAACTGTGAAGCCAACATGGTAACATCGCCAGCTGGCTGGTACTGAAATCAGACTAGATAGTTAGAAGTACAGGACAAAGCATCTGTATTCCTGCTGCCAAACCAAGACCAGGAGCAGGTCCCTGACAGAAGCACTGCATCAAAATGCAACTTGTATGCCACTGCTGAGAAATTTAACATCCACAGGAAAACAGATTCGCATTTCTGAAGTCAGTTGACTATGAACTAGAAGAAGTGTGGTCTGAAACCAGAGACATTATTAGCAAAGAATGAAGAAAGGGAATAAAGAAAGATAGTTCCTGCAGAAAAAAGAAAGAAAAAGCCCACGTGGATGAGAGAAGAAACACAATGGCTCAGACAAGTGGGAAGAAAAGCTGACAGGAGCAGAGTCAGAATCCCAACAGCAATTCTTCGGTGGTTTTCGCATACAGGCAAAAAGAGCTGCGCCCATGAAATAGCGCAATGAAATAGAAGAGAACAAGAAAGGGGGAAACGAAAGGGAAATTCACTCAGAAATGAGTAGATCAGAAATACTGAAAGACAAACAGTAGAACAGAGTATCTGACTTGGATAAAACAATGAGAATGTGGAAAGAAAATATGAAAGTGCTGTAAAAGATTAAAAGGTGAAGAATCCCTTTGGAGATGAATCCTATGAGGAAGAGCCTGACATTAGAAAGCAAAGAAAGCTGAACTAATAGCCCTCACAATGAGCAAGGAACCTGGAGTAGGACTTTTTGGTCGGTAGAATACGGAGAAACGGTTTGCTACAGGTGCATCAGAGATGGGTTTTCCGCATGCAGAACATGCCATAAAGACACTGGAGGCAATACCCTGTGACAAGGGAGAGCACCGGGCATGCTCGGTCTCAAGAAGAGAACACGGAGGGGACATAGGATAGCACTCTGCAAGTACTTGAAAGGCTGTCATGAAGGAGAACTGGGTCGCTTCTCATTCATCCCAGCGTGCAGGACACGGAAAAACAGGCAAGTCAAAAGAAGCCAGAATTAGGCTGGACACCAGGAAGAATTCCCTGACTGTCAGAGCAGCATGACCCTGGAACCTGTTAACTGGGGAAGGTGTGGGCTCCCCCTCGCTGGAGACATTCAAGAAGCACTCATCCGAATGGGTTGGTGTAACCTGGTTTTCTGAAACAGCTGCGGGTTGGATCCGATGGCCTGCATGGCCCCTTCCAACTCTACTGTTCTACGATTCTACAAATCTTTTTTGCAGTGAAAGAGGAGGCCAATAAACAACAACAACAGCAGCAGCACATTTTGATTTATATGATTCTACGAAAGCCTGATTATGATCAGAGGAAGGAGGTGTGAGAACTGGCAGAAGATACAGCAATAATTTTAAATACGTAGATGACACCATACAACTGGCGGAAAGTAGAAAGTTGAAATGACTCCTAATGCAAGTGAGAGAAAAAAGTACAAAAGAGGACAACAGCTGCAGATCAAGAAAACAAAAATCATGACTACAGAAGAATTACGCATCTTTAAAGTTAACACCCTGAGACACTGTAAAGGGTGGGATAGAAAAGCTGTAAATAAATAAAGTGAACAATGAAGAAATTGAAATTGTGAAAGGTTTAGCATACCTTAGCTCAGTCATCAACTCAGACAGAAACTGTAGACAAGAAATGAGAAGAGGACTGAGATGGAAGGGCAGCAATGAAGGAACTAGAAAAGATAATCAAGTGTAAGAACAGTTCACCGGAGACCAAGGCCGATACCATGCACATTGTTATATTCCTGGTTGCTGTGTATGGGTGTGGAAAGTGGACAATGAAGAAAGCTGACAGGAAGTCGCTAAAAGACCCCCTTGGAGTCTCCTCTTCTCCAGGCTGAAAGGACCCAGTTCCCACAAACTTTCCTCCTATGTCATCACAATTCCACAAGGTTTGTCTGGCAGGATCTGTTTTGATGGAAACCGTGCTGCGTGGCTGCTACCCTCTCATCCCCATCCAGGGTTTCTAGAGCTTTCCCACCATCTTTCCCAGAATGGGTGTAAGGCTAACTGCCCTGTAACTCCCCATACCCCCCCTGCTGCCCTTTCTGAAAACTGAGACCACTGGTGCCACCCTCCAGCCCTCTGCCACTTCTCCTGATTTCCAAATGGCCCCAGAACGAAGGCCAATGGACGTGAAGGTACCCACGCCAATTCCCAAAGTACCCATGCGCCTTTGCAACATCCAGGGCCCTGAGGAGCTCCTTGACTCCAATCTGTGCCCCCATAATTCCAACCTCACCTAGCCCCCCAGGTAGACCTCCCCGATCCACTCTGGGGAGAACACAGAAGCAAAATAATCATTTGACATCTGTGTCTTTCCCCCCAGATCAGTCACCAGGTCCCCTCCCGCCCTTTTAAGTGGTCCCACCGCCTGTCTCCCCTTCCTCGTCCTGTTTACATGAAGGTAGTGAGACATGTTTGGCAAGTCTCGGTTCATAATCAGCCTGAGCCTCGCAAATAATCCTTCTCCATTGTGCTGCACCCCAGCATGCCAGGGAAAGTTGAAGGCAGAAGGAGAAAGGAAGCCCAAATACGCGAAGGATCGTTTTGCAAAGGAAGCCACAGACTCGGGTTTACAAGAGCTGGGAAGGGGGCTTTGGAGGGCTTCCATCCACTGCTTTGCTACAAGCTAGAGGGACTTGATTGCACGTAACAGCAGCACGCAAAATGGAGGTGAGAGGGGCCGCCCATCCGTTGCGGAGGAGCCCACTCCACTCATGCACACAGTAGCATGCCCCTCCTGGCCCCAGCATGCGGATCCCATGCCCAGATGCAGCCTGGATAATCTCTGGGGAGAAGGAAAAGCCCCCTTCACTAAAGGGGGCTCCGCGGGACACGGTCGCACTGCAGCGCCAGTCAGCCCCGACGCCGGCTAGCGCAGCAGGAGCGATGCGAACAAGAGCTGCCAGACTCAGGTGGGCAGCAGGTCTGCTCCAGAGGAGCGGCAGGGATCTGATTCATAGCTCCAAGGCACGGCCCACCAGGCGAGCCCGTACCAGCTGGTGTAGCCCCTTCTCCGGGGTGGGGTATCTCGAAGCTTGCCAGGACGTGGCGGCCGTGCAGGCCTTGTGTCAGACGGAAGTTGCTCTGGAGGGGCTGGTCCTCATCTCCTTCAAGGGAGTCATCCAGCAATGCAATCTGAAGTGGGAAGGGGCACGGGCAGGTCACAAGACGGGCCATGGGTCAGGGACACCCGCCAAGATTCAGAGCGGGGAGCACTTGCAGAGGAAACCCAGAAGCCATGAGGGGGACCACCAGGGAACCCCCTCAAGCCACAGGCCACCTGGGCCAGCCACGGCTGCCGGCCGGACCCTCCTCCAGGGACCGCGCCCCCTGGGCCCGTCCCCCTCCTGCCTAGACAGACCTGCTCTTGGGACAGCCGAATTGTCTGGTTAAAGACCGTCCAGTTCACCGTCTGATAGCAGGGTGGCGTGGTCAGTGAGCCGTTGTAGCGGAAGTAGCGGTCAAGACTGCTAGGAAGCAGGGTGGCTACGTCAAAGGTGGCAATGGACGTTTCCTCCCCTGAGAAGGGAAAGCTTGCCGTGAGAGGAAGGCACAGTGCAGGCCAGAGGGTGCCGGGAAAGGAGCGGGAGGAGCCCACACTGACCGCCCACGATGGAGGGCACCATGCGGAGAACGCTGAAACTCCTCAGAGCAGCAAATGTTGCTAGAAGAGCCACCTAGAATGAGCTAGAACACCAGTTGGCAGTCTAGAACATCATGGACCCGGATGAACTAGAATCGCGGGAGCTGCAGTGCTGCAGCGCCTGCGCTGTTCACAAGCCAGCTGGAATTAAGACCATCTTTCAGAAAGTTTCATCCTCCTTGATCACTACTGGAGCACAGAAACAGTGTAAGTCAGAAGGCGCCTCCTGGGCCACCTAGTCTGACCCCCGGCTCCAGCCGGCTCCACTCCTGACATGCCCACCACGTGCATGTCAAGGGCTGTCCCATTCCGCCCCCCACCGGCCCCCTTGTGGGAGGGCAAAGCAGAACCTCTACTTCTTCTCATTACCTTTATCCTGGACGGCCTCCAGATGATTCAGGATGTGCTGATACGGTTTGTTTTCCTCTGGCCCAACCTGGAAGAGCCGTCGAAAAAGCACATTAGAGCCGTGCAAGAGTTGCTGACAGGGCTGGGCTGGGCTCTGCCTAGGCTACATCACGGGACGCCCACGTCGCCTCAGGGCAGACGGTGCCCCCACCCGACACGGCCCCGTGCCCCCCCCCCCCCGCCCCAGCTGCCAGCCCCTCCCAGGAGCATCACCTCAAGGAATGCCGCCAGCACAGCCAGGCCTCCCGGCTCACCCTGCGCCTCCTTGATGCTGGCAAAGCGGGAGCTGTAATGGACCACGTGGATCTAGAACCGAACAGGACAGGGAGACCTCCGTGAGCACCCCCGCCCGGGCGCCTGCTCCGGTCTCCGGGCAATGGCCCTGCATGCCCGCCCCCCACACCCCACACCACCCCTCCCTGCAGGGAGGCAGGACGTGAACAAGGGCGACAGCTGTGTGCAAGAAGGAAACCAGGGGCCATTTCGACCCACAGGGGCCCGAAGAACAGGAGCAGCTGGCGCTTGGAAAGGTTAATCTAATTCTAGCATATTTTGGAATGTCCACTTTCACCCCATTTCACTTCTTCCATCCATCCATCCATCCATCCGTCATTTCATTTTTATACTGCCCCAGTAGCAAAGGTTCTCTCTGCAGTCTTTTATAAAGATAAGAAAAATTTAAAACACACACACACAAGATAAGAGTAACAAAACAACAAAACTATAACAGCTATCGCAATTGAATCAGCATAGAAGCATAGCAATAAGAATAGCAACAGAATAAAATGCGGTATTAAACAATGAAGTTAGAAAGTTAAACTGTTGAAATGCTGGGAGAAACAGCAAATCTTCGCCTGGCAATGAAGAATACAAAGCAAGCACCAGATGCACCTTGAGCGCTCCTTCCACAACAGAAGGGCACACTCCCGCCACCCAGCCCCCTCACTGGAAGGGGCCCCCAACGATGACCTTAGGGCCTGGGTAGGTACATCACTTGCCCAAGCGAGAACACCGGGCAAAACGTTTCAGTTGTGCAAGCAAGACAGCACCAGCCTGTGGGGAAGGTCGAGAGGAGGACCCCGAGAAGCTCCTCTTGTGCTGCACTGCTGAGCGAAACCTCCCCACGTTTCACTCCAAAGCTCAGCGTGCAGGTGGAAGCCCATGACCTGGGGAGGGATGCCCAGGTGCCCTCCCAGAGCGCCACTGCCGAGAAGTCCTGCCTGCTGGCCAGAGCCTTTGCCTTGGCTCAGTACAAGTTCAGCTTCATTCTTTAAAGTTACATCCCGCTTTCTCACAGCTGCAAACGTCCAGGGTAGATTATGCACATGACTAAAATGGATCAGATGTTAAGAGACCATGTATTATTTTCTTATTTTTTCAAGCCACAAGCAGGGCTCCAAACAGTGATGATCATGTCAAATGGACATGTGGAGGGAGAAGAAATGGGTCTCCACTGAGACAGGGCGACCGCTTAAAAAGGAGCCATCCAGGAAAACAAAGCCAAAAGTGGAAAGTGCAACTTGTCCCCAGAATCAGTCGCCATTGAGCCTGAGGATTGGAAAGTACTAGGTCTTAAAATTTAAATTTAAAAATATACCCACAGGAATCCAGGAACTTGCCAACCAGGTGGCTAAGTGTTGTTCTGAGTAAACTAGGGGGAAACATTACTGCAGACCCACAGTGGAGACTGAAGGCTGGGCTTTGGAGTGGCTTTGGAGTGTGCCAGCGACCCAGGCTGCCAATGGGCCGAAAAGAGCAGTGTCCGTGGCCCTCAAAATGGCCCCTAATGGAGCCATAAAGGGCAAGTGAATAAACTCGGCAGGCCCAAGGCCCAGGGATCGGAAATGCTTAAAGGGCAGGGAGCAGAAAGAGGGTGGAGGGCCCCTTTGACGACGCTGTGCAGTGACCCCGGCTGTTCTGCCCCAACAGACTGTTTCTGACCAGGGGCAGAAGAAAAGCCCCTCTTTGGGGAGGGCGGAGCGGCAAGAGGCTGCAAGCCTGCATGGGGGCAGGCTGTTCCATGTGGGCACCACAGTGGGCAATGGCAGACTCCCAGCGTAAGGGGGAACTGGAGATTGTCCCGTAAGCCGGAGTACTTATGGCCACCTGGCAGCATCCAATCAAGGTAGGACGGTGAATGAAAGCAAGGAGGCATCCAAAAAGGAAGCACTGCGGTAAAGAGCAAATTCAACCCCTCCCCCATGCCACCCGCCAATCCACTGGGCAAATGCATTTTCTGATCACAATCGAGGAGCTGAATTTCCCCGTAACCTAACTAGCCAGGCCGTCAGGGCGCTGCGAACAGAAGCAGCCAGCAGGGGCAGTCCTGAATTTGATCCTGGGGGTGTTGCCCAGGCTGCAGTGTGAGGCCTGTTTTCCCCTGCAGAGGAGGCAGGCCATGTTCCAGCGGAGCCAAGCTCAGGGCACCAAGGTTCAGTTTGGACGCCAGGAAGCACTTCCTGACGGTTAGGACCCCCAGAGTACGGAATGGGCTCCCACGGGAGGTGGTTGAGGCCCCCTCGGTGCGGGTGTTCAAGGGCAGGCTGGACATGCACATGGTGGGCATGTCGTGAGCAGAGCCAGCTGGAGCTGGGGGTCAGACTAGATGACCTGGGAGACCCCACCCGACTCGCTCAGTTTCTATTTTTCTGTCAGTCCAAGCACAGATATCTGTCCTATATGTTCTGCAGTGAAGACAGAGGAAAACAAGTCATTTGGTTTCTCTACCATCTCCTTACCCAAGGATGATCCAACCTGGCCAAGCAGGCAAAGACAGCACAGCCAGCTGCAGCCTCGCAAGCAGAGGCAGAAGCGTGGGACTCACCTCCCCAGCATAGCGGTGTCCATCCACGGTGTGCTCAGAACCAGCCCGGGAATGCTCAGACCCCCAGTGCAGGTGCAGCTGGGCAGCCCGGTAAGCTTGTGGGAAGCCCCCGCCAGTGACCGTCATGCTCTCGGGCAGCTCCAGGACGACTGCAGGGGAGTGGAAAGGAAGAGATAAGGGGGTGCTTTCCATTGATTCTGCAAGTGCCGGGCAGTTTCTGCTCGGCGTCTTTGGTTTTCCAGAAGCTGCTCAGCTGCACGTCCCCCCGTGCCATATGGCGAGCGCTGACCACGGGGGTGGCCCTCGGGCTGTCTCCATGAGCACGTCCTTAAACGGTCCCCCCAGCCACCCACACGCACTCATGTCGCCTGCTCGGGCATATCTGGAAACAGCCACTGTAAAGCAACAAGTGCTGTGTTGTTTTCCGCTTAGGTTCAGTTGATTGAACCCAGTTTCACCAGCTCTCTTCTCTTCTCTTCTCTTCTCTTCTCTTCTCTTCTCTTCTCTTCTCTTCTCTTTTCTCTCCTCTCTCCTCTCCTCTCCTCTCCTCTCCTCTCCTCGCCTGCTTCCCTCTTTTCACAGACTTAACGAATGGCACTTGTTTGACAACAGTCCTTCCTTTCTGGGGTGACCCAGCCGGATGTTAGTGGCCCAGAGCTGGGCTCTTCTTGGCCAAACGCGGCTTGCAGCATCTGCCTCCTGGGCACCTCTCTGGGAAAGCACCAATCTTGGAGCCACCAATTATCTGGCTTCATAGGATGGTGCTGATATTGAGGCCCGTGGCATCCCTCAGGTTTTGATCTTATCCTCCATTTTATTATATATAATAAATATTTATAGTATAAGCTATATAGATAGACACATGGCACATAGATTAAATTAATTCTATTAAATATAATCTGCATTTACCAACGATCATGTTTAACTGTCATCCCCATGGCTCCTGGGTAGAGGGCCAGTTGCAGGCGGTGGGCCTAGAAGAATATTGTCCAGCCCTGCCGATTCTCCACTGAGATTTTATTTATTTTATTTTTTATTTATTTTTCAATTTATATCCTGCCTTTTTCCTACAAAGGGCTCAAGGCAGCTTACAGATGCCTCAGGGGCCGTGCCTGCCTGCCCACGCTATTCGACATCTGCCTGAAACTGCTACATGGGACCATCCGGTATATGTACTTCTGCCCAAGTAAGATACTGGTGGCACATGCCCTCATTTCTCTTTTTCGTCTTCATCAGGTAAGAGTCTGAATGGGCTAAGCTGGTGCCCAGCTGAGACAAGGGATTGGATGAGGACTAGTGACCTGGACTGCAATCCATGCAAAACTAAGCTGCCACTGCTGGGTGGTGCCTCTGGCCAGACGCACACGCTCATTGTGGTGGGGTTGGACAGGGGGGTGCTCCTTGGGCCATCTTTGTCACTTGAGGCCAGGTACCCTCGGTGGGACGGAGTGCCTTCTACCAGTTCGGCTGGTGGCCCAGCTATGCCATTCGCTGCCCAGGGTAGCCTGGTTTCAGTGATCCGCTACCTGGTTATCTTTCAGTTAGATTACTGCAATGACTTCTGCGTGGGGCTGCCCTTGAAGCACGTTCAGAAGCTGCAGCCTGTGCACAGCACAGCATCAGGCGAATGACTGGAGCCGGCGCACAAAGCGCCACGTCCGGTCCACCTGCCTTGGCCACCAGCACGGAGGCCTTCCGCTCAGCTCTGTGGCTGCCAGTCACTGGGCCTCCTTTGACTGCTCTGGTTGCATCGCTAGTGACAGCACTTCCCACATCTGCCCTCTGCTCTTCCCTGGTAGACGGTGCAGGGCCTCCCGGCCCGGGAGCCTCATCTTCAGGCACTGCCTCTTGTTTCATCTGAACCGCTTCATCGCAGGGTTTTCAAGGGAAGACGTATCCAGACCTGGCCAGCCCCTGCCTTCCTCTGCACAGCACTAGCCAGAGGTTGTTTCAGTGTTGCTGCCACTGTCTGTGAAAGAGCTTCCGCTGGTGCTGCCTTCGACGCCACTGCTGCCCCGCAGCTGCCCTTCGGGGGCTTCTCTACTCCCACCGCCACCAGAGACAGTCATTCTTTTCTGCTGTCGTGATTCCTCCTGAACAAAGTGGAAACTTCTCAGGCCGGTGTCTTCGCTTTGCCCATTCTGCCTTGGGTGCGCCTGCCAGGAGACCAGCCTAGTGAGACCACCTGCTTCCTGGCAGCTTGGCTCCTCTGACACTCCCAAACCGCCTCACCACGGTCAGCCGTGCATCCAGGAAGGGGAAATTGGCCTTCTGTGGCTGCCAAACCATCACACAGTCGGCCTCTCCTGAATAGCCGCAGGAAGATCATTCCGGACGCCTCCTGGTGGCGGCAACGTGTCAATCTGCTGACCGTGGTACCTCCAGCGACCGTGTGGGTGAAGGCAGTCCTCCAGGCGACTTGGCCCTGTGCTCCTCAGAGCTTTCCCTGCCAACAGCAAGACCCCGAACCTGCTTGCTAGCCAGCTGGCAGCCGGCCAGTGCAGTGGCTTCAATGCTGCTGCGATGCGTGTATAGCCAGGAGCCCACTCAGCATCCCGGCCGCTTCATTCTGCCCCAGCTGCAGCTTCCGGGCCAAGCGCACCTGCAGTGCTACACAGAGTACGGTGCAGCAATCCAGACGTGAGGATGCAGACGTGTGGGCAACACGGGCAGACTGCCTTTGTCCAGGAAGGGGCGCGGCTGCTATGCCCAACTGGGAAGTAAAGGCGCTCCGTCCACCTGGGCCTCCGATGGCAATGGTGAATCCAGCAGCACCCCCGGACTGCAGGCTGCCCGTTCTGAAGGCGTGCCGCCCCAACTACACCAGGCAAGCTGCACCGGTGCTGCGGCTGGGAGCCGCTCACCCTCCTGCTGGCTCGGCCCGCATGCTGCACATCTCTGCATTCAGGTACCAGCCCAGAGTGCGTGCAGCCTCTCCTATCCAGACATGACAAAGAAAGAGAGGAGGGTGTGCTGATGACACCTTGCCCCAAGGAACCCCAGAGTCAGACTAGACCCCAGGAAAAACTTCCTCACTGTCAGAGCAATATGACAGTGGAACCAGCTGCCAAGAGAACCAGTCGCCTGCTGGTGCAGGACACCGAGTTACACCATCCCGCACGTGACGGTCCCATTTCTCCTTGACTGTGGGAGAGCCCCTCCTCTCCAGGCAGCTGGTCCCCCTGTCTCATTGCTCCGGCAGTGAGGAAGCTTTTCCTGAAGTCCAGCCTGAATCTGAGTTGTCGCAGCTTGACCGGCTTATCCCGTGTCCTGCACTCGGGCATCAGCGAGAAGAGATCCTGACCTTCCCCTTTCCGACAGCCTTTCGGGTATTTTTAAAGAGGGGCACCGTGTCCCCTCTCAGTCTTCTCCTCCCAAGGCTGAACATGCCCGGCTCCCTCAGTCTCTCCTCCCAGGGCGGCGTTTCCCAAGCCTGGGTCATTTCTGGCGCCCTCCTCCAGACCCTGCCTAGTCTAGTCACAAGGCTGCTGCGCCTTCCCCTCGCCGTGTTGCCTCTTTCTCGCTTCCACGACACTGGCGGGTGTGGGAGAGGAGCCCCCTTGCCAGTCTCACACACCTGCTGCCTAGCGACCCGTTTCCTTTTGTTTCTGCATGGCAAAGAAAAAGTATCCATGACCTTGTATTCTCATGCCACCCTCACTTCACTTTTGGGAGCGTTTGTTCCCCACGTTTCTCCTGCAATGGCCTCTTTTCCAGGCCTCCAGTTTGTTTTTCAGCTGATGAGAGCACTGTGCACACAACTTTGCCTTATCCTCACAACAACCTTACGAGGCGGGCCGGTCCAGGTTGGCGTGCATGCCCAAGGCTCCCGGAGAGCTTCAGGGCTTGGTGCAGATTAAAGCCAGCCTCAGGCTTGCCCCTGCTGGAGGTGGCACAAGAGGCAGATGCCCCCTGGCAGGATCATCCAGCAGAGGGCCTGGTGCCTCTCGACAAAGGCTTGCAGGCGGACTGTGGCCGAAGGAGCCCACAGCTTCAGCTCCCAGGCTCCTGCTGCCTTGGCTGCCAAAACGGCTAAGGGGGCAGCCCTGCCTTCTTAGCCTAGCCTTGCCTTGCCTAGGGCTGCCTTGAGCGCACCCTGCTCAGCGGTGGCTTCCCCCGTCAGCCTCTCCTTCCCCCTTGATGCCTCTTCCTGGGCAGCAGGCCAGCCCTCCTGCCACGCGGGGCGGGCACTCACTCGTGTGTCCGTTGTTCCGGAGGCAGAGCGTCTCCCCCTGGGGCAGGTCATAGCCAGAAAGCAGCAGGGATGTCAGCTGAGGGCTGAAGCGTGTGGCTGCCGTGTCGATGTTGATGGGGGACTGCATGAGGCCCCCGCAGTGGGGGAAAGTGGAGGCCCAATCCGCCTTGTCTGGAAGAGGGAAAGAGAGATCAGGGAAGTCCCGGGATAATGCACCAAACCCGGACAGCCGGTGGCGGCCAGCAGGGGCGGGGGCACTGTGTGTGCTGCCAGAGGGGGCAGCAGCAGTGGAGCCGGGGGTGAGAAAAGCTCCCATGCCGTTTCCGGCCCTCGGCTGCTCGGGGACGCGAGGCCAGGCTCCGTCTTTCCCTCGCTGCCTTCTCGGCCGGCTCCCGCTGGGCTCTGTGTTGCCACTCGTGTTCTCACCGGAGGCACATGCCCAGGGCTGCTTTTCAGCCCTGGGCAAACCGGCTGGATCTTGGAGGCAGCTGGTTCCCACGGGGCAAAGTGCCAGCAAGCAGCTGGGGCTGGCCCAGGTGTGGCTGCAGGCCAGAGAGCAGCGTGCCTCGCAGGGCGGCAGAGCACCAGCAGGCCGGCAAGCTGGCCAAAGGGGGGGTGGCTGGTGGCCAGGGACCCTCGCCACAGGGGCCGCTGCTGCAGCTGCTGGCAGGGGATCCCCACCTTTGGCCACCTGGGTGAAAGGGAGGCCTGCGGAGCCCCGCAGAGGGTGGCACATGCGCCGGGGAAAGGGGCACAGGCAGCGGGGGGCCAGGGGGCACTAGTGCTTCCGAGAGAGCCGGGGGCAGGGGGGGTCTCCCCCTCTGTTGGGCAGGCTGCAGCAGGCGGTTCTGGGCCGCCAGAGGAAGCAGGCGTGGGCAGCCGGTTAATCATCCACCCAGCCATGTGCTCTGGCCAGGAGCCCAGGGAGAGGCGAGGGCAGGCTGCCGCAGGGGCCTTTACCTGCATAGCTCCAGTGGCCGGCTCCATGCTCAGGATGATGACCTTGGAGAGAAAAACAAGCCACTGAGCCCTCCGTGGAGCCCCCACACAATCAACCAAACTGTCAGCCCCCCCCCCCATCAGCAGCTCAGTGCTTCCGTGCCCTGCCCGGGATGCTCTGAGGGGCTCCCAGGCAAGCAAGGTCTGCAGAGTGGGCTGCTCTCCCTCCACCCCCATTCAGCTGGCAGGTGTGGGGCTGGAAAGCAAGGGGCGCAGGCCCAGGTTTACTTTATTTATCTGGATTTCAGCACCACCGTCTGCAAAAGCATGTGCTAATTTGCATATGCCCTAACTTCTCTGTGTATCACTGAACGATGCTGCCCC
>NW_025335985.1:8426485-8445962 GCF_004798865.1 Varanus komodoensis
CCGCCCGCCCGCGGCCCCGCGACCCACCTGCGCGGGAGGGCGGCTCGTCCGCGTGGCTGGCGGGGACGCACGCTCGCAGGGCGGCCAGCAGCAGCGGCAGCGCCAGGGGCCGGCGGGCGCGCATCCCGTCGCCTCGGCCGCGCCGCGCAGGCTGCGTGCAGGCGTTGCCGCGAGGACGCAAGTGCGGACGTGAGCCGGCGCGAAAGCGGCGGGGAGGGCGCGGCGGGGCTGGCCGGCGGCCGGCTCCGCGCTCCACCTGGAGGCCTCCCAGCGCCCTCTCCTGGCCCCCGGCCCGCGGAAGGGCTCGCCCGCCCCGTGCGTTTCGCCGGGCTTCCCCCGTGGCCGGAGACGCTCCTCTCGCGGCGGCCCCCACGCACTGGCTGCACCGCTCGTTCTCTGGGTGGGTCACAGCAACACACACAGACAAAACCGCAACAGAAAGAAACGTATTAGCAACTTGTGTAAATACTTTCGAAGTTTAAAGCAGCAGAAAAAAGCACAGCAAAACCCCAGTGCACTTGCGCCATTCTTTAAACCTGAAAGACTCAAAAGCCTGGGGAAATAAAGGGTTTGTGGAACAGGCCAAAAGGCAGGGACCAAGCAAGCCTGGAAGCCGTGGTCCTCGGAGCAGGGCTCTCCCACCTGACCGGCAGGTACCTGGGAACTCGAGAAGAGGCAGGCTCCATTGGGCTGAGGGTCCATCGAGGCCATTCCCTTCAAAAGGGCCAGCCAGCTGCCCGCAGGAAGTCCATAAACAGAAATGGAGGCCCACAGCGCCCCCCCCCCCCCCGTCCCCCAGCAACTGGTGCACACAGACTGGTATCCCAGAGCAGGCATTTTCCTCCAGAAATCATTTTCCTCCAAATTGGTGGTTACTGCTTCCCCCTGTTCCAGGGAACTCCAGTTTCACTATGGGCTTGGGACATGGCTAGCCAACTCCTGCCGAATGCCAGCCAGCCAGCCAGCCAGGCATGGCCTATAATTCTCCCCCTTCATCCGGCTTCTCCCCTACTCACTTCCACGGTGGGGCCAGATCCCATCGCGGAGTTTCTGCATCTCCCTGAAAGTCAGGCGGACGCTGCATTGTGTGGTGTGTGCGGCACACATGCTGGCTAGCAGGGCCAGGCACTGCACACCACAGCTGGCGTGGGCCAGGAGTGCCAACACACAAAGCAGGGCTCCTTTGATGGCATGGGTCACCGAGCCAAAAGCCAGGCAGCCAGGCCCACCAGCTTCCACCACCTGAGGGGGCCATATGGGAGGGGTCTGGGATCTGGTGCCCAGTCTGGGCTACCAACGTCCCGCTGTCATCCGTCTGGCAGCGGCATGTTCATGTCAGACGCAGGAAGCCACACACCACCCGTCCCTGCGACAGCCGTCCTGTGCACCATTGCATGCATCTTGTCCAGCTCCTGAATCGTGCACAGAAACCCCTCCTCCTGTCCCCTTAAAGATGAGCTCTACTTAGGCAGAGCGGCGCCAGGAGTACCCTAGGCTGCCATACATGGGGACGGAGGAGGCATAGCGCTACTGCATGGCATGCGGCTCAGCCTCCTGGATCTTTTCTCTGTATGATGTCCTCTGTGGAGGATGGGCATCGGGATGTTTTTGGAACTGTTATGCATGGAGAAGTAGCAGTTTCCCTATGCTCCTAACTAGTCAGACCCCACCTGGAATACTGTGTCCAGTTCTGGGGACCAGATTTAAGAAAGATGCAGAAAAATTAGAAAGGATCCAGAGGAGGGCAACAAAAATATAGAAACATAGAAGCAGAGCGAGTCAGAAGGGGTCTCCTGGACCATCTAGTCTGACCCCTGGCTCCAGCCGGCTCCGCTCATGTAATCCCCAATATGTGGTTGTCCAATCTTTTCATGAACATCCTCACTGATGGGGCCTCCGCCGCCTCTCTTGGAAGCCTATTCCATAACCTAGGGATCCTAACCATCAGGAAGTACTTCCTGACATCCATCCTGAAGCCTGGTTCCTTGAGCTTTGCTCCATTGGAATGCGTTCTGCCCTCCAGAGGGGACATGGTATCCCTCTGTAAGTACCTCAAAGGCTGTCACAAAGAAGAAGGTCAAGATTTCTTCTTGCTGATACCAGAGTGCAGGACACAGAATAATCAACTCAAGCTGTGACAACCCAGGTTCAGGCTAGATATCAGGACAAGCTTCCTCACTGTCAGCAATACAACAGTGGAATCAGGTGCCTAGAGAGGTTGTGGGCTCTCCCACATAAGAGGAATTCAGAAAGAAACTGGACAGCCATCAGAGTGTTGTTGTTGTTAGTTGCAAAGTCGTGTCCGACCCATCGCGACCCCATGGACAACATTCCTCCAGGCCCCCCTGTCCTCCACCGTCCCCCGGAGTCCACTCAAGCTCACACCAACTGCCCCAGTGACCCCCTCCAGCCACCTCATCCTCTGCCATCCCCTCCTTCTTTTGCCATCTATTGTGCCCAGCATCAGGGTCTTCTCCAGGGAGTCCTTCCTTCTCATTAGGTGGCCAAAGTATTTGAGTTTCATCTTCAGTATCTGGCCTTCTAAAGAGCAGCCAGGGTTGATCTCCTCTAGGACTGACCGGTTTGATCATCTTGTGGTCCAAGGGACTCACAGGAGTCTCCTCCAGCACCACAATTCAAAGACCTCAATCCTTCGGTGCTCAGTCTTCCTTATGGTCCAGCTTTCACAGCCATACATTGCACCTGGGAAAACCATAGCCTTGACTTCACACTCTTTTGTTGGCAGGGTGATGTCTCTGCTTTTTAGTATGCTGTCTAGATTTGCCATAGCTTTTCTCCCCAGGAGCAAGTTTCTTTTAATTTCTTGGTTGCAGTCCCCATCTGCGGTGATCTTGGAACCCAGGAAAATAAAAACTGTCACTACCTCCATTTCTTCCCCATCTGTTTGCCAGGAAGTGAGAGGACTGGATGCCATGATCTTAGTTTTCTTAATGTTGAGTTTCAAGCCAACTTTTGGGCTCTCCTCCTTCACCCACATCAAGAGGTCTTTAGTTCCTCTTCACTTTCTGCCATTAGAGTGGTACCATCTGCATATCTGAGGTCTCCTGGCAATCTTAATTCCAACTGGTGATTCATCTAGCCCCTCCTTTCTCAGGATGTGCTCTGCATATAAGTTAAATAGGCAGGACGACAGTATACAGTCTTGCTGAACTCCTTTCTCAATTTTGACCCAATCAGTGGTTCCGTGTCCAGTTCTCACTGTTGCTTCTTGACCCGCATATAGGTTTCTCAAGAGACAAATAAGGTGGTCTGGTATTCCCATCTCTTTAAGAGCTTGCCACAATTTGTTGTGATCCACACAATCAAAGGCTTTATCATAGTCAATGAAGCAGAAGTAGATGTTTTTCTGGAACTCCCTAGCTTTCTCCATGATCCAGCGTATGTTGGCAATTTGATATCTAGTTCCTCTCCCTGTTTGAAATCCTGCCTGTACTTCTGGTAGTTCTCGGTCCACATACTGCTGGAGCCTGGCTTGTAGGATTTTGAGCATAACTTTGTCACCGTGTTTAATGAGTGCAATGATGTGGTAGTTTGAACATTCTTTGGCATTGCCCTTCTTTGGGATGGGAATGTAAACTGACCTTTTCCAATCCTGTGACTACTGCTGAGTTTTCCAAATTTGCTGGCATATTGAGTGTAGCACTTTTACTGCATCGTCTTTTAGGATTTTGAATAGCTCAGCTGGAATTCTGTCACCTCCACTAGCTTTGTTGTTGCTCAGACTTCCTAAGGCCCGTTTGACTTCACATTCCAGGATGTTTGGCTCGAGGTCAGTGACCACCCCATCGTGGTTATCAGGGACATTAAGCTCTTTCTTGTCTAGCTCCTCTGTGTAATCTTGCCACCTCTTCTTAATCTCCTCTGCCTCTGTTAGGTCCCTGCCATTTTGGTCCTTTATCATGCCCATCTTTGCATGAAAGTTCCCTTCATATCTCCAGTTTTCTTGAAGAGATCTCTGGTCCTCCCTATTATTTGTGTCCTGCAGCAGCAGAGGGTTGGAGCCGATGGCCTTCCAATTCTACAATTCTATCATCCTGTGAGAAAGCTGGGCGTAAGATATCCAAGTAGCACAAACTATATCACTGTGGAGGAAGATTCTTGTAGACTTTGTGACCACATACAAAGTAATGACCCACCTCTGCCCTGTCTCTGAACCAACCCCTGGAGGAGGTGAAATTGTCAAAGGGCTGAGGCTCATCTTCAAAACAGGGACCAGAAGCCACAGGGTTTAGTTTAGCATTCTGTCCACCCGAGGCGCATCCTGTAACATCAAGACCAGGGTCAAGGAGTTTCTCTGGGCAAGAGTGACTGGCATGACCAGCTCAGGAGTTGGTGGGGGTTCACTAGGTTTAAACGCAGGGATTAAAGTCCTGTAGCTGTGCAGCCACCCTGGGACCTCCCTGGGTTGCCCTGGTTTGCCCTCTTTGTCAAACTGGAAGATCTCAGTGCATTGGATCTTCCCACAAATGGATCCTAATCCCCCCATGTGCATTTGACATTTCAGTGGCTCTTTTTTTGTGGGGGGGGGGCTGATTCCCAGCTGGGACCAGGTTAGATTTTTCCCTTGCTCTGGGAGGATTTTGGGGGATGCCAATAAGGGCATTTGGGGCATGACCCTGAAAGGAAAAGTTGTCTCTCCAGCATCTGAGGGGTGCAGACAGATCCAGCAACTGGTGAGGTTAAGGCTTCTCGGGGTCTGTCTGATTAGGAGGGTTGGGGCATTGCATCCTTGCCTATGAGTTCCTCCTTGAGCTCCTCCCCACTGATTTCCTGCCGTGAGACATCTAGACAGCAGGAGGAAGGTGTCCGACATGCATCCCATCGCTCCAGCCTCCCTACCAGGTAATGAATTGGTGTCCTGCACCAACAGGGGGTTGGACCCAACAGCCCTCCTGGCCCGTTCCAACTCTACTATTCTGTGATTTGTTCCCCTACCCACCACCCTCAAGTGTAATGCAGTCACAAAATGCAATGTGTGGTGAAGGTTTACAGTTCAGCATCAGACTGAGGTTCTTGCCCCTTTCGGAACAGAAACATCAGATCCTGGATGGGCTCACAGGTCCAATGCACCTGCTCCTGGGGGCCGGTTTCCCTGGCTCGATCTGCCGTGGAGTCCTCTGCGGTCTCAGATTTAGGTGCCTTCGGGTGGGATTGCTTCCGGTCCGGGAAGCCATCCCCTCAACTTTCACTGCACTGCAGGTGGTAAGCAGCACTTGGCGAGGTCTTGCCCATGTCTCCAGGAGGGGCTCTTTGGACCACTGCGGGGGGAACCCAGTCCCTGGCTCGAAGTCATGCACTGGCACATCCAATTTCGGGATGCATGTACCTGTAAAGAGATGTTAGAGCACACCGAAATGCAATGAGGTCGTCTCTCAGCGTGTGTTCCCCAACTGTCATGAGATCAGACACTCTCTCAGGGCAACCTCTCAGCCACCCAGGATATGTTTTCCCATTAACAGTTTTAAACGAGGATAATTTGGTCTGCTTTCGTGGGCAAAGCACCTCAGAAGCCTCAGAAGCACCAGAGGGAGTGCATCTGGCCACCAGCTTGGTCTCTTGACAGATCTTTGGCAGGCATGCTCTGAGAGCGCTGCTCATTTGCTTTGTAAGAGCGCTGGGCTGGGGTCTCCAGGTGGATGCAGGTGCCAGCCGACTGGAAGGGCTTTGCCCGCTTGCTGGGTTACTGCTGAGGTAAAATGCTTTCCTTGATCCAACTCTAACCAGCAGGGCGGTCCTGTTCTTGGGATAATGTCACTGGGGAGGTGTTTGGCCACTTCTCTGGCTTGGCGTGCAGGTGGCCAGGCCTTGGCCCATCGGAACATGGGGTCCATCATGACAAGGAGGTGTCTGTAGGGGCCAGCTCTGGGCAATTCTGGGAAGTTGATTTGCCAGGAGGAGAGGGGTAGCGGTTCTCTGGGTCGCTTCCCTGCTGGAACCTTCTTTCCTCTCTTGGAGTTGTTTTGTTGGCATAAGGTACAGGCTGAGGCTGAGATCTGGGAGAGTCCTGATTACATGAGCTGTCTGAGTAGGGCATCTCCCATAGCAGCCCCTCCTTGGTGGGTGCTTTGATGTCACTCTACTCCCCTGGCAACAGCTTCTGGGGCATACAGCCTTCCATCTGGTCGGCTCCACCATCTACCTTCTCTGGTACACTGGAATTCTCTGGTTTCGTGTTCTTCTTCATTGGAGTAGACCGGCTCTCCCAGCTGGCGGTTCTGACATGGGGCATGAGTGGTCCTTCCATTGTCTGCTGTCCATTGCCCTAGGCTTCTAGGCTGGATCCCTTTCGATGCCTTTGCAATGGATAACTGCCCCTTCCAAGGGGAGCACTGCTTTAAAATCTGAGCTCCGTTCTTGATCTCTCCTTCACTAGATGACGGGAATCCTCACTCCTTCCAGATGGTGCTGATGGCGTGGGCCCCAAAGGCGCAGCCAGAATCTGCGCAGGTGTCAGCTTGGCGGCCTTCTGGCAGCTGCTGGGCTCACATGCGGGCGACAAGTTGCTTTGGGCGGACAGGTCTGGGGGCAGAGGCACTGCTTGCATCCTCTTGTATCCAGTCACTCGTGGGCGTTCAGGGTTCTGCTGGGCCTGTCCACAAACAGATCTTTGCCTGAACTCCCCAACGTGGTGCCACACAAGCCTGCCCTCTTCGGGCACTCATTCTCCGGCAAGTCATCTGCCAAGCAGGGCAGCAGGGCAGCACAGTTTGGAGTCCCACACGTCTTTAGACTGGTGTCTGGGTGTTTCCAGGACTACAGTCCCTTGGGAACTACAATCCAGCTTTAGAAAGGGTGTTAAGGGCACACTGCTGGGGACTGTAGGATTATTCAGAGTCCCGTCTCAGGTCCTGCAGCTCTGGAGCTGGGACTCTGAATGCAGCGCCCCTGCCAGACCTCCCTCCCAGTGAGTACGGAAAGGAATGCACTGGCCACCCCTCTGACATTGGAAATTGCCTTCAGAGAGGCGCATACAGAGACGACCTTACACATATCGTACATGCTATCTGTAGAAGGCCGGGCAGGGAGAACTGGAAACATCAACATGCTAATGTTTGGGAGTCTGGTTCATTTATCTGCATGGACTTCCTGTTCATTGTCGATCTGGAGACTGGAAGGAGGCCAGGTTCCATTTCTAAGTTGGATTGCGGCACACGCATTTTTAAGATGCTAAGGAAAGCTGTACAAATTGCACTAGGATGGCATAGTTGATTTGCACAAATGTCCTGAGTCGTTTTTAATGCCAAAACCACACCCCATTTCAGAGAATGAGCAAGTCAGGGCCAGCAAGGGGCTAATGAACGAGGCTCATAGGGCCAAATAGGATCCTTTGCACATCCTTAAATGGGAGGTAAAGCTCTGGGAGTCAGGAATGGATGGATGGTCCTGTTCCCCTTTGGAAAGCGCAGTGTGGCTTTCACAAGCCTCCTGGTGGCCTTCCACCCAGACACTCTTGTCCCCTGCATACAGGCTGCATTAGCGCCTCAGAGCCTGGTCTTCTCCCAGGTGGAGATCTGGCTTTAAGGCTACCAGAACAAAGGCCTTGTGCAGCCGCTACCGTATTTTTCGCTCTACAAGATGCACCTGACCATAAGACGCACCTAGTGTTTAGAGGAGGAAAACAAGAAAAAAATATTCTGAATCAAATGGTTTACTAAACTATTTAATAAACTATAACAGAATACAGTAATACCGTATTTCAACCTTGTAAAGTGAACAGCAGTCAACAGTGGCATTAAGAACCATCATCACTGTCATTAACAAAAGAGAGACTTTAAAGTCCGAGTACTCTTCTAGTTTTCGTTGAACCCATAGAACTCATCATCGCTAGAGTCAGAATTTATGAAGCTCTGTTGCTCACAATCACTGACATCACTTTCTTAGTAGTGGAATTATTGAAGGAATCCACAATCTACACCAGTTATACAAGAGCTGCTGCAGACAATTCAATAACAAATCTAAAAAAGCCAGTAATGTCCACGCTGCCCTACTAGTAAATAATAGAAAAAAACTTCTGACAAAAAATGAGATATTGTACGGTAAATCAAACACACAGCGGACTAAGTAGCCTTTGAAGAATAAACTTCATACACGAAGGTAATGCTGTTCAAATATCCACTGATCCAAAAAAAAAAAAAAAGGTCCTAACAACCAAAAAAAAAACGAACCCATGGAAAGCTTCCTGATACTCACAGGCACATTCCCCATCACTTCCCCATGGGCTTCATTAAAAGACGGGCTGCCATTTGAAAACACACACCGACCTGTGATTCACAGCTCTCACCTGTGCCGGAGGAGGGGGGCGGAGCAGGGCACGTTGAGCGCGTGCCGGCCAGGTGGTGCCACGTGGCGCTGGCAGCTTGCCGGCGGTGGTCTTCCAGGTGGCGTGGCGGCGGCAGGTCTTCCCGGGCGGTGGGGGTCAGCAGTCCGTCTCTCCATGCGGCCGGCGGGTTAAAGCCCGCAGCTCCTCCTCCTCCGCACGCCTCCCCCTGAGCGGCACAGCTCTCACCTGCGCCGGAGGGGGGGCAGAGCAGGGGGCACCGAGCGCGTGCCGGCCAGGTGGTGCCACGTGGTGCAGGTGGCCGGCAGCGTCCCGGGCGTCGGGCACACCACACCTTCACTCTATAAGATGCACAGACATTTTCCCTTACTTTTGAGGGGGGGAAGTGCGTCTTATAGAGCGAAAAATACGGTACATTTTTCCTTATGCCTTTCCATAAGGAATCCTTTGTGGCAGGAAGGGATACACAGTGTGAAAGGACACAAAGGCTGCCAATGGAAGATGATGCCATCAGCACCCCCACCCCAAATGAGGCGTGGCAGCTGGGTAATCAAAGTCTCCCGAAGAGACTAATGGGGCCAACAGACGAGGCTCCTATTGTGCGTTTTCCTTGCCTCACCTGCAGAATTCCGCAAGGGATCCAGGCAGTCTCACTAGGCAGTTGCAACCCTCCCTTATTTTCCCATTGCTTGTTTCACATTTTGCCTTTCCACGAGAGAGAGAGAGAGAGAGAGAGAGAGAGAGCGAGCGAGCGAGCGAGCGAGCGAGCTTTTAAAAATCTGTAAGAAGAGAAAGTGGAAGGGGTCAGTAAACACCCTCTGTCCTTAAAGGCCTCGAAAGACCCCCTGTGGCACCACAAGGGGCATCATTCTTGCCAGTCCTGGTCCTCCTTCCTCAGGGGATCTGGTGCAAACTAGGCACACGCATTGTCTGCATACACAGTGCAGGTACATTCTCTGGAACGTGCCTCCTCAAACCACGGCCCACAGGCTGGATCCGGCCTGCCATGCCCATTTATCCAGCCTGCCTCAGAGGTTTTGGACTCGCTCAGAGAAAACGATCTCCGAGAGAGCAAGCTGCTGCCTCGCCGTGTGTGCACTCGCTGCCACCGCCTTGCTGCCTCACTGGCCCGCGCCCACCCTGCACTTGGGGCATAGGAATGGGTGTCAAAAGTGCAGGTTAGGGGACAAGTGGCTGGAGAGCAGCACTCGTGAAAGGGACCTCGGGGTGCTGGTCGACTGCAGGCTAAACGTGAGCCAGCCGTGTGATGCGGTGGCCAAGAGAGCGAACGCCACCCTTGGTTGCATAGCCGGAATCTAGAGTTAGAGGTATTACTGCCATTCTATGTGACTCTGGTGCGCCTGCAACTGGAGTATTGTGTTTAGTTCTGGGCTCCACACTAGCCAGGCTGGAACTGGTGCGGCGCAGGGCCAGAAGGACGGTGGCCTGATTGCAGGGAAAGCCGTATGAGGTGCGACAGAAGGAATTGGGTCTTTTCCACCTGGAGAAGAGGAGACTCCATGGGGATCTGTTGCTGACATATAGGTACATGAGGTGGTGTCACATGGAGGTGGGTAGAGACCTCTTCTCCCCTGCAGAGGAGGGCAGGACGCGCTCCAACGGAGCAAAGCTCAGGGAACCAAGGTTCAATTTGGATGCCAGGAAGCACTTCCGGACAGTTAGGTCCCCAAGGGTATGGAATGGGCTCCCACGGGAGGTGGTTGAGGCCCCATTGGTGAGGGTGTTCAAGGACAGACTGGACATGCACATGGTGGGCATGTCATGCACAGAGCTGGCTGGAGCCGGGGGTCAGACTAGATGGCCCAGGAGACCCCTTCTGACTTGCCCCGTTTCTATGTTTCTATGAATCCCTAACTATGTGTTCCAATGCAGAAAATTATTTCCTTGAGAAGTAGTGTGATAGCTGAGTGGAAAGATGACAGTCTGTCAGCCCCCAGCAGCCAGAGTGAAGGGAGCCGAGCTTGGCATCCGTGCTGGGTGCCTCCCCTCCCGCCCACTGGCCTGCTCTCTGCTGGTTTCTCTGCCAGACTCTCCCATGATCACCTTTTATGTCAGGTTGGTCATGCAACCCGAGGGAGCCATTTCCCTCTCCCTCTGAAAGTAAGAATTCTTGGAGTTGGGGAGGAAGCCCTGAGTTCTTACTCAAAGCCACATCCCCAGCTGGGAATGTGTCATGGGATTGTGGCTTTGGAGTCAGACAGCACTGCTTCCCCCAGGAAATCGGCACTGTAAGCACAGGGAGAAGGCCGTCCCGGGAGTGGGAGAGACCCCTGTGCAGGGGAGCGCTCTTGGCTGTCCTGATGGCCAAAGATGCTGCGGCTGCTAGTGCTCTGGGAGCCCCTGCCCTCCCACCCTCAACCCAAGGGGATGGGGCCCTTTGCCACGTGAAGAGAACAGATACACAACGGAGGAGGGAAGAGCAATGTAAACTTGATAGGACCATTTGGATGGATTTCTGGGTTAAGATGGGAGTATTGTGTTCCACATTCATGAGACAGATGCAACCACACTGAATCATAGAATAATAGAGTTGGAAGGGCCAGAAGGCCAGCGGGTCCACTCCTACCAACTTGCACCATCCTGTTAAGGTGACTGCTCAGATGCTTTTTCAGTATCTCCAGCGAGGGGGAGCCCACACCTTCCCCAGGTAACAGGTTCCAGGGTCATACTGCTCTGACAGTTAGGGAATTCTTCCTGGTGTCCAGCCTAATTCTGGCTTCTTTTAACTTAACTCCATAATTCCATGTCCTGTACTCCAGGAGGAACAAGAAGATATCTTGCCCTTCCTGTTTGTGACAGCCTTTCAGGTACATGTGCTATCATGCCCCCCCCCCCCTGCCTTCTTTCCCTGAAGAAGTCTGAGCTGAGCATGCCCGGTGCTCTCGCCCTCCCTCACGGGGCTCTGCCTCCGGTCCCTGAATCCTCCTCTGCACCTTTCTAGCTTGCCTGCACCTTTTTGAAACATAGGTGCCCAGAACGGGACCCAGCACTCCTGGCGAGGTTGGACTTGTGTCCCCCTTGCACTTGGTTCCGGAAGGCAAGCTCTCCTCCTTGCATGGCTGTTAGCATACAGCAAAAATAACTGCAAGATGGATCCCTATTCCTGAGAGGACTCACTCTTCCAGTCTGGAGGAAAGGAAGAAACCTCTTCACCGAATCCCCAGCAGAAGCCGGGCATGATGCCCGCTGGCTGCATCTGTTCCACAGACGGCACCGGAGCTGGTTGCAAACAGAGCCCATGGAAATGCCACGGAGGAACCCCAGAGCGCAACACGCAGTGAGCGCAAAGTGACCCCTCCTGCACTGGGCAGGGGTGGGGGCAAAGGGAATGAGAGGAGCACAGAGTGTGGCCCCCTTGCTCAGCCTAGGTCAGTTTGCTTCTTGCCCCAACACCGACAGGGCCCAAGGAGCTTGGCAAACCCAGGCTGGATGCAAACGGGGGTGCAGCTGGTGCGGCTGAAGCTCATGCTGCCACTGAGAACCCGCAGCAGCATCTCTCCCCTGACAGGACAGAGGAGGAGCTGCCTCTGCACAGGCACTTAAGGGGGCCTGTGGTCATTGTGCAGTCGTGGGGATTCAAAGGAGCCACGCACATCCTGTCCATCTTCCCATACAGATCATCCACCAGAACTACCAAGGCAGGTTCCAGCCATCTGGCCAGAATAGTCTTACTTCCGGCCAAAAGAAGCAGGTATTTTGTGCCATGGTCTGCCCTGCCATCTTGGCCAAGAATTGCGATGGAAAAAGTTGGTGTATAAGTCCCCAAAGCTAGCAGTCCAAGGAAGGTTTCTTTAACAACAAATTTATAGTTGGACAGCTACCATTAAACCGGAGATGTCTCATGGCCTCGGGCCAAACCTGGCCCAGCTGGGCTCCAAAAGGCCACCATGCTCAGTTCCCTGCATGCTTTCTTACTGGCAAAAAGAGACTCAAGCCAAAAGATGCTGGGAATTTGGTCCTGCCCCTTTTGCCTCAGCCTGACCAGCCAATGTGAAGGGGCCCACCAAGTCTTCTCCAGGAATCCAGCCCTCTGACTGGAGGCGTTCAACACTCCTGCTCTACCCCTCGAGCCAAGAGGGGTTTCTGCCTCAAAAGACTCCGTCAGTGCTGAGCGGAGCAGGGAGCACCAGGCACACTGTTCACAGCCTCGGATGTTAGCAACCGGAAGGTATCCAACAAAAACGTCCCAGGAAAGACACCAGATGCTTGCACTACATCCCATGGCTTGGTATCAGCTGTTAAAGTGCCTGGGCAAAAAGAAAGGATTTTGCTTGGCCCTAAAAGAAAACAGCTGGGGCCGGCTGGATCTCTGGAGCACGTCTAGAGTGGTGGGGGCTCCACAGAGGAGGCTTTAGGGGCTCCCGTGTATGTTCCCATTGCCGACGGGAGCCGCTATAATCCCTAACGCCTCGTTGCGATATGGTTCTGTGAATGAACCAGTCAGACTTCAGGCTGTGGGATTTTGTACCAAATGAGGCCCCTGGCCTATTTTCAAGTAAAACCCCATGTGCAAGCATTATAGTAATCCAACACGGGCATTCCCAGAGCCTGGATCTCCGTGGCAAGGATGTCGCTGTCCTGGACAGACGGCAGCTGAAGGTGGGCAAGCACCACTCCAGCAATTCTGCATCTAGGTGCAGCCTCCAAGGGCTGCACCGGCACTCTCAGGAGGAGCACAGCTCCGTCCAAAACAGGCCGGATGCCAACTTCCCAGGCCCAGGCCCACCAGCCCACACTGCTTCCCCTTCTCTCTGATCTCCTTTGCCCTCAGCCACCCCATGGACAAATGCAGAGGGCAGCTCAGCACTGCCACAGCCTCACCTGATCTGGCCCTCTGGTTTTCGCTTTTCAGTTTCCTTGTTGTCAGTCCCTTTTTTGGGAAGGTTCCTCTTTTGAAGTCAAATGTGGCTGCCAACGATTTCCTTGGCAATTCTCCTCTTACTTACAACATTGGATGATCCCACCGGGTTCTAGTATTAGGAGGCCTGGGAAAAGCTCTCCACTTTCTCCCCATGATGCACATTTCTCACATCCCACCTATGCTTGTCTGCCTCCTGGCTAAAGGGCTCTATGCTTCGCAGCCTTTCCTCACTGCAGGCTTGCTCCAGCCCTGTGTTGCTTTGGTCACCCTCTTCTGCACTTCCCCAGCTCCCCGGTGTTGCTTTTGAGAGAATCGGGCCAGGCTTGGGCACTGTATTCCGAGTGTGGTCGCACAGTGGATTGGTGTGAAGACACTGGGGCAATGCAGTCTCATTCTCTGCCCCTTCCCTGATGAACCTGGCAGGGACGTTAAGGCCCCATTGGGATGCCAGGAAGCACTTCCTGACAGTCGGGACCCCAAGGGGGTGGGATGGGCTTCCACGAGAGGTCGTTGAGGCCCCATCGGTGCGGGTGTTCAAGGACAGGCTGGACATGCACATGGTGGGCATGTCGTGAGCGGCACCGGCTGGAGCCGGGGGTCAGACTAGATGGCCTGGGAGACCCCTTCTGACTCGCTCTGTTTCTACGTTTCTATGTTTTTTCAGAACTGCTGCATGCTGGGGGGATGTTTTTGTCCTGCACACCCAATATCAGCTGCACATTCTCAAAAGAGCATGTGTCTTGCTCCTGCACCTGGAGAGGGAGATGCTGTAGGCCATGCGGGCCACTCACGGTAGCCCTGTCAGCTGAGGGCCACGCAGTTGCTGCATGCCGTTCCCACGCGGCTGGAAGCCCCTTGGCTTTGTCCCACCAGGTCCAGTAGCATGTGCACAACCCCACGCAGGTGTGTGGCCAGGAGCCACTCTGCCTGCTAACTGACATGCACAGCCAGGCACCTCCCTTGAGACTTCTGTGGGACTGGCATCCTTCTGCACTGCCAAGCCTCCCTCAGAAGGTCTTCCCAGGAAGACCTTTGCCTTCTTTCCGAGCATCCCTGCGGCAGATGGATTGTGCTCACACTGCGAAGCAGAAGTCACCTGCAGGCTGCATTCTGCCCGGAAAGCAAAGAATGGCACTTGGGCAGGGGAGCATCATGGCGAGAGCTGCCAGAGGAATGGAGGGTGGGGAGGGGGCACTTGGAAGGACAGCTGCAGAGCAGCCACACAGCACAAAAGGGAGGGGAAGGGGCCGTCATGGCCACTGTTGCTTTAAATTCACAGGAGCATTGCTACCTTTCCCAGGTGTTCCTCTGAACCCTTTAACTGCTCACCCAGATGTCTGTTCAAGCAACCCAGGCCCACCTGCCACAGCTCCAAGCAACTGGGTGGGCTACGGTCTGCCAGTGGCAGGAGCCGTGACCCTGCTGGTTCAGCAATAAGCACCTCGCTTCCTCGGCGCATGACTAACAGCAGCTGGTCAGCAGGAGGCAGGGACACCCTCCCCGCATGTGTGTACACAGGCCTGTGGGCTGCATGTCTGACTGAGTCCTTTGCTTGCAGCAGCAGCAGCAGCAGCACCGTCCCACAAGGGTTTCCAGCAAGGATGTAGACTTCCCTTCCCACGATCCTCTTTGTTTTGCCATATCCCGACTCCCACACTCCCCCACAGCCACGGTGCACTTCATCTGGATGGGCAGGCTGTGGCTGGCACACAGGCAGACGTCTTCCGTTGCAGCACTGCATAAGTCACCGGGGGTGGTGGCTTCCAGCCCTTGATGAGCCAGCTCTCCACCCACTGGAACCACCAGTTTGCCCTGGAGGTCTGCGAGGAATCAAATATTGCAACAGAGCAGTTCCAGCAAGCATGAATCATGGACCTGCTCATTGCTGCTTTGGCTTCTGCACTTCAGCCAGTTCCCTTAAAAGCCACAGAAGCAGCTTGGATGCATCATGCGCGCGGCCACTGCAGCCACGGTTTTCTGGTGTCCCTGAAGGCAGCAGCAGCTTCTCCTGCTGGAACAGCTCCAGCACGGAAATCAGCAGGGAAGTACGACATTCTGCCAGTTACGTGGGGTTGGAAAACCTCTCTCCCCTTTTTAAACCATGGCTAAGAAGCAGCTTAAACACTGAAATGATAAATGTCAAACTACTTTAACACCTCAGAGCATGTGCAAAGTGCTTTTCTCACACCACTGAATCTACAGGATTGTTTCCACAGGTGCAGGCTTGTGACTGAGTTCTAATCCTGCCTTCTTAACCTCATATTTGATTGGGACTCCTTAGTGCATCGCATCGCTAAAAAGTTCAACAAAGACATGGGAACACAAAAATTAGAGCTGGAGTGCGACTTGCAGATCATCTTGTCCAGTCCTCTGCTCAGGGCAGAAATCCTACACCTATTTATTATTATTATTATTATTATTATTATTATTATTATTATTATTATAACATTTCTATGCCGCCCCTTGCCGAAACCTCGGGGCGGCTTACAACATGATAAAATACATTGAAATACAATAGTACATAATAAATTACCATTAAATATAAAAATACAAAAAAATACATTGATTTACAAATACAAAATTAAAATTATCAGTATAAAATAAAAATATAGGATGAGAAAGACAAGGAAGAAGTTGCCCAGGCCAGATCATATGTTTTAACAATTGAAATGATGTTTGAATAAAAAGGTCTTTACCTGGCGCCGAAAAACCAGTAACGACGGTGCCAGGCGGACCTCTTTGGGGAGTGAATTCCATAGGTTGGGCGCCACCGCAGAGAAAGCCCTCCTCCGGGTACTTACTCTCCTAATTTCTTTCATGGAGGGTTCCCGGAGAAGGGACTCTCCCGCAGATCTCAAGGGGCGGGCAGGCGTATATGGATGTAAGTGCTCGTTCAGGTAGCCAGGACCCAAGCCGTTTAGGGCTTTATAGGTCATAATCAACACCCTGAATTGGGCCCGGGCCTCAATGGGAAGCCAGTGAAGCTGACGGAGGACTGGAGTCATGTGAGCATAACGCCCGTCCCCGTCAGCAACCTGGCAGCTCTATTTTGCACCAATTGAAGCGTTCGGACCGTCTTCAGGGGAAGCCCCACGTAAAGCGCGTTACAGAAGTCTAGGCGGGAAGTCACCAGCGCGTGTGTCACCGTCGCCAGGCAGTCGTACTCCAGGTGGGGCGCAGCTGATTAATCAGCCGAAGCTGAAGGAAGGCGTTCCTCGCCACCGCTGTCACCTGAGCTTCACCACCCCCACACCCCAGAGGCGGGGGCCATCCAGCCCCTTCCAAGTCAGCCTGTTCCACGGCTGAGCAGCTCCCGCTCTTAGAAGACTTCTCCTACTGCTCAGCCGAAACCTGCTTCTGCACCATTTCCAGAGCAAGGAAGAGCAATTTTGTTCTTTGTGTTGATTTGCTCTTGCCCGGCAGCCTTTCAGACATCTGAAGGTCACAACCATTCCTCCTCCTAAATTCTCAAGGTAATAGCATCATTCAAATGGAGCAGGGCTGATTCCAGTCTGCCCAGGCCTCTGGTGAAAGGGAGCTTCAGGTGGGACGACACAAATAATATCTCTGGGGAGCTCCTGGGAAGGGCAGTCCTGTGACTACTGCTAGGTAAACAGCAGTGCAGGTCCCTTCTAGGCCGGCTGAAACTCACCTCTGCTTTATTATAAAAACACAGAAACGAAGTGAGTCAGAAGGGGCCTCCCAGGCCATCTAGTCTGACTGCCCCGGCTCCAGCCGGCTCTGCTCGTGTAATCCCCAACATGTGTTTGTTCAGTCTTTCCTTGAACACCCTCACAGATGGGTCCTCAGTCACCTGCCTTGGAAGCCCATCCCATATCCTAGGTGTCCTAACCAGCAGGAAGGACTTCCTGACACCCAACCTGAAGCCCAGTTCCTTGAGCTTTGCCCCACGGGAATGTGTCCTGCCCTCCACGGCAGGGAAGAACAGGCCATGGCCCTCCTCCACCTGACATCCCCTCACATACCTAGAAGTCGCTAAAAGACCCCCTCAGAGTCTTCGCCAGGCTGAAAAGACCCAATACCCTCCATCTCTCCTCACACGCCATCCCTCCCAGCCCGACTCACGTTCTTGTGATCCCACGTGGAACCGACTGCAACCTAGCGATCTCTCTCCCATCATGTGGAGCCCAGCACTGGCCGCAGTGCTCCAGCTGTGGGCATCCCAGAATCGCGTAGAGGAGCATCAACACCCCCCTAGATCTGGGAGCCACGCTGCTGGCTAGACATCCGAGGGCGGAGCTTGCCTTCTTTAACCACCACCTCACACTGCTGGCTCATGTTCAGCCTGCTGCCAGCAGGCACCGATCCCCTTCGCACATGCGCTGCTCTCCTGCCATCCTGTGCCAGTGACACCTATCCCTGTGTCCCAAGTGCAAGACACTGAATGCCATCCTGCTCTCCCCTGTCCACTTCCACAGCCTATCTAGATCCTGCCAAAGTTGTAGCCACTGCTCCCACTTTGGAATCATCCCTGAATTTAGCCCTCCAGGTCACTGATGAAAAGGGAGAACAGAATCAGTCTCGGAACTGAGCCCTGGGAGGCTCCGCTCCTCACTGGCCGCCTTCCTGATGATTCCCCACTGACAGTCACCCTCTGATTGCAGTCCGTCAATTGTGCCCTAATCCATCAGACAGTGCATTTCCAGAGCTTTCCTTATTATGAGCCTTTCCATCATCTTTCCCAGAATGGACATAAGGCTAACTGGCCTTAATTCCCCATATCCCCTCTCCTACTCTCTTTGAAGATTGGATCCATGGCTGCCAGCCTCCAATCCTCTGGAACTCCTCCTGTTTTCCACGAGGCCTCAAAACTGGAGGCTAATGGAGAGTCCCCCTGCCAGCTCCCAAAGCACACTTGGGTGTAACCCCTCAGGCACCTTCATAACATCCAGGGCCCCAAGGAGCTGCTGAACGTCTAGGGGAGCGACTCTGTGCCCCCAGAACCCCAGCCTCATCTGCCCCCCCTGGCACATCTCCCCCAACCTGCTTTGGGGAGAACGCAGAAGCAAATGTTCATTTAGCATCTGGGTCTGTTCCCTCCTGTCAGTGCTCGGATCCCCTCCCTCTCTTCTAAGCTGCTCCACCACCTGTCTCCCCTTCCGCTTGCTATTTAAATGAAAGTGGAAGCCCTTTTTATTGATCTTTTGCCTTCCTGGTGCAAGGGCTGAAAGTCTGGTGGGGGTGGGGTCAGTGGGGGTGGTTCATGTTGGTTCCAATGAAATGGGGAGATGCAGTCATGAGGTCCTGGGAATTCAGGTTGCCGGGTAGAAGGTTCAAGTCCGGGATCACCAAGGTGACTTCCTTTGAAGCGCTGTCTATTTGGCACACAAAGGGCCAGCTAGACAGGCAAAGCTGAGGAGCTGCACACCGTGGATGAGACAATGCTGCGGAGAGAAGGGGCTCCGCCTTGTCAGGCACCGGGAAACACTTAGAGACAAACTGCCTGTCCAGGAGGGACAGGCTCCGTTTGAAGCAGAACAGAAACAGGCTCCTGGCGCTTAACATGAGAAAGATGGCTGAGTCTAAATCCTAGCCCAGCCCTCTCCCCTGGCTACACACTGCTTTGGGCAAATACACAGGACCTGAGATGTGCCCAACTTTTCATTTTTTATTCTTCTCCAGCTACTTTCAAGCCTCTTATTTTGGGGTCTTGTTTAATCTTTGTAGCTAAAATTACCAATACAAGAATAAATAAATGTGGCAATAATGATTAGCTGGATGCAGAACTTCAAAGCAGAAACTCCACCCCATCAATGGGAAGCCTCAAGGAGGAAGGATATACAATTTACCACCAGTCAAACTTTAAGAGAAATTTGGTATACCATGTATTTTCAGTGGTATATTGCCCCAAAAGATATTTTTATTTTATCTTCGATTTATATCCTGCCTTTTTCCTACAAAGGACTCAAGGCAGCTTACATTTCTCCTCCATCTTATCCCCACAACAACAACCCTGTGAGGTAGGTTGGGCTGAGAGTCTGTGGCTGGCCCAAAGTCACCCAGCTGGCTCCATGGCTGAGCAGGGACTCGAAACCACTACGCTACACTGGCTCTCCAGTGATATATAGAAAATGGATAAGAGGTATAATGGAAAACATTGGAAATGTAAAGAAATTGGTAGATTGAGAGAGGTATTACTGCCACTCTACACAACTCTAGTGCGCCCGCAACTAGAGTATTGTGTTCAGTTTTGGGCCCCTCATACAGGAAGGATAGAGCCAGGTTGGAGTCAGTGCAGCGCAGGGCCACAAGGTTGGTGGCCGGTTTGCAGGGGA
>NW_025335985.1:8446062-8466060 GCF_004798865.1 Varanus komodoensis
GGCCGGGGACCCGCGCGCCGCCTGTGCTCGCCTGGCGCTCCGCGGACTGTCCCGTTTCCCCCCGTGCCCCGGGGGCGGGAGGACGGGCGCTGGGCCTGGCCAGGGCTGGGACAAGACCCCCCGGTTCCCGGGGCGCTGCGGAAAGGAACGGGCCCGTGCGCGCAGGAGCGGCCCTTTGCACGGGCCGGGGGGGGGGCGACCGTGGCCTTCGGGGCTGGTAGCCGCTGGCTGCCTCCGACCGGCCAAGAATAGCGCCCCTGCTGGAACACGCGAGCTGCGTGCATGTGCGCAAGGGGTCACAGGCCTCGTGGCACAGCGACCCTCCGGAAAGGCGTCTCCGCTGTCGCTGCTGCGATCTCCGGCGGTGCAGTGAAAGCGCTGCTGCGCGGATCCGACCCACAGCGCGCTTCCCTTTGGGGCGCCTCTTCTCTTTCCCAGGCCTCCAGCTGCACCTGCACAATGACTTCGGCGTGGGCTCTTCTTCCTGGAAGTGGTTGCGATGTTGTTGAGGAGCAGAGGGCCCGATGGGAGAGGAAGCGCTGCCGGGCAGCTGGGCAGCTGGTGGAAACCGAGCAGCGTTACCTGGAGCACCTGGCGCTGGTGGTCACGGTGAGGAGCTGGCCTCGTGCTGCACGGTGCCCTGCTGCGTGGGGCCTGGGTGGCCACCCTGAGCTTGAGCACGTGCTGAGGCAAGACAGCTGGGCTCCATTTCCAGCAGCTTTTGCATTGGCATCAGTTCACAGGTGGAGCTGGGTTGGGCCAGATGTAAGTGGAAGTAATTATCCACATTCAGACACTTTTCCAGGGAAAAACCAACTGAATGGCTTAAGCCATTTTAAAGTCATGGACAGTACACATTAAGAAAAAGAACAAAAGAAGATGCAACAGTAAAACGAGCAATGGCATAGAGAAAATAAAAGATAACTTAAAAGCACCGTAGCCAAAAATCCCTCATGAGCTACAATGAAATTAAAACTTGCCTCCAGTACCTGTTTAAAAGGGGGCACCCCATGCCAGATGCAGCATCAGGGGGGGTGGGGGGGGTGGAGATGCAGTTTCCCTGGTGGAGGTGTATGGCAACAGCATGGAGGTTTTGGGAGAGGTTGACTGTGCCTTGAAGGAGAGTGCAGAGAGAACTCTGGAAGGGGGACCTGAGGTAGCCAGGGCATGGCTGCCACCTCTGGCTGCAGCCAGGGCTTTTGCTCCTTGAGGGCAGGGAGGGAGGGAGATGGTTTGGCCTGGCACTGGGAGGAGGACGTGCCTGTTTTGCCATCCAGATGGTGGGGATGCACACGCCGTCCCTGGGGCATCCGCCTCTGGGCTGCTGAGATCAAGGCCCACGTGCTCAGGGACTGCCTGTGAGGGAACGGCTTGGTGTATCTGTTCTTGCATTGCACAGTACTTCGTGGCCATCCTGCGGGCCAAGGGGACTCTGAAGCCAGCAGTGCAAGAAGCCATCTTTGGATCCATGGAGTCGATCCACTTGGCCAGCCAGTAAGGAGTTTACGTGATGCACCTTGGGTGGGGGGGGCACCGTGGGTATGTTATGGGGTTTCCCTCTGACTCCCACCATGCAGCCATCTCTTTCTAACCCGAGCATTCAAAAGCTGCCGTGCCTCTGTCTGCTGCTACCAACTGACTGGTCAGGCTGCTAGAATGCCTTGAAGTTTTCATAGGTACTTCTTGACCTACCTAGAATGCATGGACCATTTCAGTAGATATGGCTTGAAAAACCCAAGGTACAGAATTAAAGAAGTGAATTATTTGAAGAATTAAAGTTTGAAGCACATATAATGAAAAAGGAAGAGAATGTTTCAGAACTAGCAAAAGGCATGAAACATAAAAAGTTCCATAGGAAAATTTCTCCCTTTACTGTCTGACAGGTCACCCTCACACCCAAGAACAAATCCCGCCAGCTAATCTGATTTCATTTTTTGATTAGGTAATGTCCCTGGTGGACTGTGGGAATGCTGCGGATATAATCTAGCTTGAATTTAGCAAAGATTTTGACAAAGTGCCCCATGATCTCTTGATTAGTAAACTGGTGAAAAGTGAGCTGGATGGAACCATGACCAGCTGGATCTGCAGCTTCTTAAACTGAGAAGTAAATGTGGGGTAGCACAGGTCCAGTGCTCTTCAACATTTTTATTAATGACTTGGATGAGGAAGTACAGGGAATAATTATCAGATCTGCAGATGATACAAAATTGGGTGGGATAGCTAATACCATGGAAGACAGACAGAAGATTCAAAGTGATCTTGATAGGTTGGAACACTGGACTGAAAACAATAGAATGAAATTCGACATGGACAAATGCCACATTCTGCACCTATGAGAGAGAGCCAAATGCATGGTGACCAGATGGGTAATCCGTGGCTCAACAACACCGCAAGTGAGAAGGAACTTGGAATTGTTGTAGATCACAAGCTGAACATGAGTCAACCATGTGATGGGGCTGAAGAAGGGCAAGTGCTCTTTGGGCTGCATTGATAGAAGTAGTGGGCAGTACTGTTGAGCCAGGTGTTCCCCAGGGTTTAAGCAGGGGGTTGTTGTAGATCACAAGCTAAATAAGAGCCAACAAAGTGATGTGGATGCAAAAAGGGCAAATGCTATTTTGGGCTGCATTAACAGAAACATCACTTTGAAAACACATGGAAGTACTGGTTCCACTATACTCGGCACTAATCAGACCTCACCTGGAGTACATCTGGGCACGAGTGTAGGGAAGATACAGAAAAGCGAGAAAGGGTGCAGAGGAGGGCAGCACAAATGGTTCAGGGACTGGAGGCAAAGCCCTACGAGGAGAGATTGAGAGAGCTGGGCAGGTGGGCTTCAGGAGGGGGGGACTAGGGGGACATAGGGTAGCACTCTTCCACAACCTGAAAGGCTGTCACAAACAGGAAGGGCAAGATCTCTTCTCATTCATACCAGAGTGCGGGACACGGAATAACGGACTTAAGTTTAAAAAACCTGTCTTTAGAATAATACCATGAAGAATTCCCTGACTGTCAGAGCAGTACAACAATGAAACGTATTACCTGAGGAATGTGTGGGCTTTCCCTTGCTGGAGACACTCAAAAACCGTTTGGACAGTCATCTAAATGGACGTAACTTAGTTACCTGCAAGAGCAGCGGGTTGGATCAGATGGCCGCCTCGCCCCTTGCAGCTCTACTGCTCTATGATTCTCATTCAGGAAAAGAGGAATCCATAAGGACTCAGCAAGGTTAAGTTTTGTAGAAAACATACGTTTAAATCTTAGAAGAGATTTTTTAACATATCTCGTTTGCAGTACTGTTGAGCCAGGTGTTCCCCATCTCATAGTGGTGCATTTGGTTTCTTGTCCCCAAGTGGAGGACTTGGCATGTCTCCCTTCTGAATTTCATTCTGTTGCCCTCTGCCCAGCATTCTGATCTATCAATATCACCCTGGGTCTTATCTCTGTCTTCTGGGGTATTTGATATTCTAACCAGCTTTGAGTCATCTGCAAATTTAATTAGCTTTCCTTATACTTCCTCATCAAAATCAGGGGTCCTCAAACTTTTTAACCAGGGGGCCAGTTGAAAGCTGCCAGTGCTGGGCGGGCTGGAAATGTGGTGCCGGCGGTGGGCGGCGCGAGGCGAGGTGAGGCGGGCGCACGAGGCAGCACCTTGCTCGATTGGAGATCGTTTTCTCCGAGCAAGCAAACCGCTGCCTCCCCGCATGTAGTGCAAGGTGGGCGGTGGTGGGCACACGTGCGGTGGGTCCAAATGGGCATGGCGGGCTGGATAAATGGGCATGGCGGACCGGATCCGGCCCCCAGGCCGTAGTTTGAGGACCCATGATCAAAATCATTAATAAAGCTGTTGAAGAGCACTGGTCCCAGGAAAGAACCCTGCAGCACCCCCTTGTCACCTCCCTGCAGTCTGAGAATGTGCTGTTGATGAACAACCTTTGATTCCAATTTTGCAGCCAATTGCGGATCCACCCAATGGTTGCTCTATCTAGCCTGCTTTTTGCTGGTTTGGTAATCAGGATATCACAGGGCACTTTGTTGAAGGCTTTGCTACATTCTAGATAGATTATGTCCACGGTATTCCCACAATCCATTTGGGAGGTTACCCAGTCAAAACATTTGTAAGATTTGTTCTTGAGAAATCTATGTTGGCTTCTAGTAATTACTGCATTGTTTTCAAGGTGTTTGCAAAATATTTTATAATTTGCTCTAGACTTTTTCCAGGGATTGATGCCAGACTGGAAGGTCTATAGTTCCCAGGTTCATCTTTTTTTCCCTTTCTTATACATGGGGACAACATTAGCCCTTCTCCAATCATCTGGCACTTCTGCCAGGTTGGAATGTGTTTAGAATAGGCAGAAATGATGAGCGGCACAGAAACAGCTACTCAAGGAAGGCTTTTTCAAAATCGCATTATTTTCTCTTGAACTTTAGCCCTATCTTAGGGTTAGGCGTATGCACCAGGGTAGGATTAGGGTTACAAAAATGAGGTGTCCTGGCATGATTTTGATGGTTTGACCATGTTTAGAATGGGCAGAAATGATGAGCTGTGCAGAAAAAGCTGCTCAAGGGAGGCTTTTTCAAAATTGCATTATTTTCTATATTAGGGTTAGGGGAGTGCACCAGGATAGGGTTAGGGCAGTAGTGGTTAGCCGATGGTACACGCGCCACAGCGGGCACCCAGAGCCCTCTGTCAGCACGGGAGCCAAGTCACCCCAGCAGCTGAGCATCAGATAACACCGCACACAGGGGCCATGCACCTGCTCGGAAAGGAGTCGCGGCGCCAGGGGATGACGTCACGAGTCACAATTCATTAGCTGCTACTTGGCCGAGCTTTCGCATGGCCAGTCAGTGCGCTGCCAAGGGTATATATAGATTTGCTTGGACTGGCTGTGAGTTGTTTTTTCTAAACGAAAACCTCAGTTTCCAGGTTTTATTGTAGTGCTGGCACTTTGTGATAAATAAGTGGGTTTTGGGTTGCAGTCTGGGCACTCGGTCTCTGAAAGGTTCGCCATCGCTGCTCTAGGGTGAGGTTCAACATGCCCTGGAGATTTTAACCCATTTGGCCCAACTGGAAGGTCCTTGACCAGGCGGCGGTCAACCTGCGGCTGCCGTCCCTCCCTCCAGGTTGTGCTGCACCATCGCCAGGATGGCCGCGGTGGTTCTTTCGGGGGAAGGCTGAGCCAAAGTAGGAGCTCAGCACTTCTGCCTTTTCTTTCTCGTCTGTTCCCATCGTTCCTTCCATGGTGAGCAGCTGAACTCCCTTCTCTTTCATCCATCCTTTGGCTTGGGTGTATTTGACGAAGGCTTCGCTGTTGTTTCCAGCTCTCGTGCCAGCCTCAGGTCCTTCACTGCTTTCGCCTTCCTGATGCCACGCCGCACTTCCTTGCAAAGCCTCCCATGGGGATGACATTATGTCCACATGAAATTCTGGCAGTTTGGTTTTTGAACGTTTCATCTTTATCCTCACCTTGGTTGGTGGATGATGATTGACTCCATCCGCTGTACTTCTTTTATTCCTTTTTCCATTTATATTAATTTCCATTTATATTAATCAATATTAATACACTCAGTGGGATTATTGGTCTCTTCTTCCTATATTTCTTTGCAGAGATATGCATCTTTAACATAAGGTGCAACTCTGCTGCCTTTTCTGTTACCTTTCTGAATCCTTGGTGTTCAGTCCGGGGTGCATAATTAGGGCGCTTTTCCCGGGGTTACCCTCTCTTTGTGGGAGGGGGAAGAGTGAGATTGAGCCCAGACGGGGTGCAGAAACATGGCGGTGTCCCTGCCTTGGCCATGCCTGGTTCAGGGGCTCCTCCCTCCTCTGCTTCCAGGAATCTGCTTCTTCACCTGCAAGGTGGCCACCTGGTGCTTGGGCTGGAGAGCTTCTGCCACCAGCTGGAGCTCTATGTCTGCTATGCGGAGAACTTGGAGCAGGCCAGGAGCACCTTGGAGGTAAGCCTTCCTGCTTCCGCCACCAGTGCGCCATCTGGGCTGGAGTCCAAGCAGCAGTCTCAGGTGCACAGCTTTGCTCACTCAGGGCTGCCTCGGCCTGCAGCTGTCACGGTCTCCTTACGGCTGGGGGTCTCCTTTGCCTCTTTGCTGACAAAAGCCGGGGTGTGGCCAGGCCAGGGCGGAGGGCTGGTGGGTGGCCACTGATCCCTAACCCTAACCCTCTCTCCTTTGCAGAAACAGCTGAGGAAGAACAAATCTTTTTCCCACTTCAAAAAGCTGCAGGAATCCCGGCCAGAGTTCAAGGGATACCGGCTGGAAGATCTGCTCCTTCTGCCCCTGCAGAGGCTCCATCAGTAAGTGGCAGCCTTCACAGAAGGGGCACCTCATGGGCCGATGTTGTCCACAAAAGTGAGATTTCATGCTGGTGTGTGCAATAACCAATCAACACTCCAGGGTGTGAGGTGGCAAAAAAAGGTCCGCGTGCACAAGTACCCTTTTATCACCCTTTACACAAATGTAAACAAGTGCTAACACAGTCTTGTCCTTCAGGGTCACGGAATCGCCTCCTTCCTAAGCCAATGGATGGACACATCTGGGTGGGGGGAACTCTGGCACGCCCTTCACTGACATGTTCCTCTGTTTTCTGTGGGAAGCCATCTTGTAGAGGACCGCGGGCAGGCGTGAGAGTGGCCCTCCTGAAGGCAGATGGCACGGCTAGGCTGCGAGGCAAGAGGCTGTGGGCCTCCTGCAGCTGGAGCAGGGCGAGAGCCATTAGCCTTTCTAGCTTTCACTTCTCTTGGGCAGGTACAAGCACTTCCTGCAGGATTTGGTGGAGAACACCCACCCAGAAAGGTCTGACTTCAAGCAACTTACAGGTCAGAATTTCAGCTTTTGTGTCAGCTCCACTGGAACTTGTAATCAAAACTAAAGTACACTTGACAGGTCCCCTGCCTGATGGCACGACCCCCCCTGCTGTTCCTTCCCCCAGTGGGTCCACAGTGGCGTTGCCCATTCTTGGTTGTTACTGTGTCCTTTGCAGGAATTCTCAAGTCTGTCTTGGAGGTATTTCACAAAGTCCAGGAAATAACTCGTTTTCATGAAAACTTCAATCACATGCACAGAGTTCAGAAACTGCTGAAAGGACAGAAGACCAGAGTGTTGGCACCAGGTGAGCTCTCTGCATTTGTGGCTAACCTCCTGCACTGTGGGGAGATGATGGGGAAGCCTGATGGCACAGAGGGGGCTATGAATGGGAAGTGCCTGTTAATCTTGGAGTCTTGCAGGAGCCGTTCACACCTCTCTGGGTTCACATGCAGGAATCTGAGTGGGCTGTTAAAAGAGGGAAGCTGGCCTGGGGCTACAGCATGGCTGAATCCAGGCAAAATGAGTTCAGGCCTCCGATTCAGACAACCTCCATGCCTGCTGGTGGTGGAATAGGAGGCTGTCCAACCTCAGTTGAGGGTCGTTGCTTTTTCTGGATGGGGTTGTCCTGACGGTTCCCAGCTTGGCGTGCTGCTCGATCATTCTGGGGTAGGATTCCGAGGTCAAACCCTACCACGGTTGTGGATGCTACGGGTTCCAAACTGGTTTGGAAAATTACATTGTACAAAATGCTGCTGCCGCCACCAGCAAATTTTTAGCTAAAGCAGTGCTGGTTTTGGCCTTCAGAGCCCTGCGTGGCTTGAGACTTGGTTGTCTGAATGACTGCAAGAGGACCCGTCTAGGTGCCTTATCAAAGAAGTCTTGATTTAGCCTTGAAGATGGTCAGTGGAATTCATGGCCAGATACTCTCCTTGTTCTCATGCGGTCACCAAGTGCTTGCATTAGCTGTCAGAGCCAGCACCGCACGCTTCCTGGACGGCCAGTCTGCACCAGGCGACTGTCCGCATCCCGCATCCTTTCTTCTGCTTCCAGGGCGCTGGTACCTCCAGGAAGGTTGGCTAATGGTGGTGCCCTGCAAGGGAGGGGAGGTGCAGCGCCGGATGTTCTTCCTCTTCTCGGATGTCTTGCTGGTGACTAAGCCCTGCCATCCACTCCATCCCTGGAATTCGCATAAGTTTGCTTGCGAAGCCATCTACCCGCTCAGCCAGTGCACCGTGGGGAAAGTGTTTGGTCATACCCGGAGTCAAGGTGGGCTGCTCAGTGTAAGTCTCCCACATTCCACACCAGTCACAGTCCCTGCGTTGTGACTGCTGCCGCCCGCTCACATCCTTTTGCTGGGGTCTGAGAAGGGATCTTCGGGGTATCTGTCGTCTGGTTGCACTGCGGCAGGTGCCAGGGAGAGAGGGTCGCTCTGGTGACCTGGCCTGACTGGGCATGACCGAAGTGAACTACCGAGCTAGGAGTGGCCGCTGCGCGTGCAGGGCTGAGGCACGCTAGCATGCTTGCTACCATGCAAGTTCACCCCTGCTGTTTCTGACTCTCAAGCTGGGTTACGAAGCGCCTCTGTGATCGGGTTACCGCCAAAGCTCTTCCTTTCAGTTGTCCTTCTCACACGCAAAGTTACTGCTGATGTCCCATGATCAGGAGGACTTCAACACATGGACCCAAAATTTGGAGGCTGCTGTCAGGTAAGTCTCTCTCTCTCACGTGTTGACCTACATAAATGAAATCCCTCTCCCAGGAGCTCAGGTGGTGTGCAAAGTACACCCCCCTGCATGTTAACCCTTGCAGCTCTTCTGCGAGGTGGATGGGGCCACAAGATGGTGACCTAGAGATACCTGTGAGCCCCGAGGCCGAGAGCGGGCTTGAATCCACGGCTCGCCCAGGCCTCGTCTCGACACGAAGCACTGCATCCCGGGGTCGGTGCTCGCCAGCACACGGGGCGGTGCCTGGGAGACCGCTGTGTTCGTGCAGTCCCACCTGCACCTCTCCTGCTCCAGGACAGGCAGCGAGTGTTGCTCTTGTTATACCCTCTTCATGTACAGAAGGCTGGCGATCAGCTCCACCTCAGTCTACTCAGCGGACAGCCTGAGCAGCCCGTCCCGCAGGGCCCAGTGAACCAGCAAGACGCACCAGCAAGCGGGCGACAGCTTGCACATACGGGCTGCTGCCCCAGCTCCACGGAGACCTCTTCCATCCCACGCTCAGCTCTTGCAGCAAAAATTACTCTTCTTTCTTTGGGCGCCTGACCCTCAGGCACAGCTGTGACCAGCCCCCCCCCCCCCTTTTGGTTACTGTTTGGGAGACCAAAAGATGCGACACGCCAGCCTTTCATTGACTGCAGGTCAATCCCGTGCCTTTAGCCTGTGCTGCAGAGCAGTTACTGTAAGGCGTCCTTCCTTCAGCTGACGCCCTCAGAAATTTTGGACTCTAGGTGCCATCAGCCCCAGCTACAAGCTGAGGTCTAAAATATCTGGATGCTGCAGATTCATGGAAGATGTTCAAAGGGATCCGGTGACTTTAGCAGCAGCTGCAGCTGCACACAGACCTGCTGAAAGAGCCGGCACGGAAGCATCCCAGTCACTTCAGTCCCAGCCAGGACACTCCCTGTAGGACCCAAGCGCGAAAGGCAGCATGCTGCCACTCCCCGCATTTAAAAGTATGCAAGGCCTTATTTTTTCAGAGAGGGTCTTGCAAAGTGAGCTCTTTTGAAATCTGCCTGTCGCTCGATGCATTGCAAGTAATGAGTTTGCTCCTCTTGAAACAAATGCGGCAGTAAATGCCCACATTGTAGCTTGCATGTTTTTTCTAACTGAAAGCAAGGGACACAGAGGGGCTTCCATCCTCAAGCTGAGTGATCGTTGCCACTTAAGCTGTACCACTGCCTAAGCAACGCATGTGTTGAATGCCTCCGATCTGAGCAACTCCTCAAAATAATTCTACACTGGGATCCCTCCAAAGCCCAAATGCAAAATATAAACAGCCATCTGAGTGAGATGGTTTAACTTGAAGTCCTGTGCTGAGCAGCGGATTGGACCCAAAGGCCCTCTGCCCCTCCCAACTCTATGATTCTAGAAAGAATCATTGCCCATTTCCTCTGAGCAAGCGGAGATCTTACACTATAGTTCTAATTACTTTCCATTCCTCAAATGCAAATAATATTGTCTGTTTTGAGTCCTGCCTTACTATGCAAAGGCTGAAATCCTATACTTCCTAGGGCGGATTGGATTTAAATGATTATGGTAAGACTAGATTTAAATCATGGTTTTTTACAGCATTTGCATGTGTGCCTGCCTTACCTGCAGATAGAGTAACTTCACTGAAATATTCCCAAGCTAGGTCTGCTGCCATTAAGTTTTCTTTTCAACAGAAAGAATAACAGGATTAACCTCAAGCTATACACAAGAAGATCCAAAGACTTATGGCGTATTCTGCTCAAAAGGGTTCACTTTCATTTTTACTGCTTCCCCCCCCCCTTCTCACACTTGGCTTCTCGTCTACTCCCAACAATTTTCTTCTATTAAATTTTTTGAAACTTAGCATTTAAGAGATAAGGGGTGGATTCTGTGTACATAGATTTGCAAAGGAACAATGGAATTAAGGTCTGTTTCTCAGCTCTATTTTATAAAATTTTTGCTGTGAAGGAGAGGCATCCCTACAGACACAAATGTTTTACTGTTTTGAGAACTGTAAAACCAAGCATAATATCTGTGATAATATCTTCTAGATATAAAAACCTTACAGAAACCTATGGAAGGCCATAACATTGTGAATGGATTAATAGAATTCATTTACCAAAAAATTTAATCATTGCATGAATATACAACCTAATACTACATCATTAAAAACTAAGTCTTACATCATGGTGTTGGACTATACTGTATCTTAAATAGAAAACTACCTTTAGATAGATTTTTCCTCAAAAAGCAAAAAGGGTTCTCTGATTAGGCCTGCAGGGGATTGTCTTCTGAGGATATCTTGTCGGTCTCTCAGATTTGAGATGCTGGGGCTCCACATTAAGAGACTATTACATGGAAAAAGAGGCTTAACCTGAAGGTGATCAAAGAGCCATCACTGTGATTTGTTTCCTTGCAATTTGCATAAAAATGATCCTGTCGGATAATTATTTTCACAGTTTATTTGCCTAGCAGATTTAGTAAATATGTCTAGCAGTAGGTTTGTCTAGTAGTATAGTAAAACTGGAATTTGGTTCCACAGCAAGTGGTGATGGCCACCAATTTGGGTGCCTTTAAAAGGGGATCGGATTCGTGGCGGGACGGATACTAGCCTTGTTGCCCCTGTGCTGCTTTGGTTAGCAGAGGCGGCACAGCTGCACACGCTAGTTGCTGAAGAGCCAGGGTGGGAGGTGGTCTTGCACCCATCTTGCTTCTGGGGAGAGCTGCTTTGCCACCATGTGCACAGAATCCTGGACCAGAGTTGGACCTTTGGTCTGATCCAGCATGGCTTTTTAGGTCCTTAGATTCATACTGAATTACACCTTAAGCTCAGGTGACCCAGCTAAATTAAAATGTAGCTTGCTTTGCACAGTCTGAAAATGTTTATTTAGCAGACTTATATGCCGCCCCATTCACATAAGCCTCAGGGCGGCTTAAATAAAAAGGTCTTCGCCTGGCACCAAAAAACAAATGACAGTGCCAGGCGGACCTCTCTGGGGAGCGCATTCCATAGGTGGGGCGCCACTGCAGAGAAGGCCCTCCTCCGGGTACTCACCCTCCTAATGTCCTTCACAGAAGGTTCCCGGAGAAGGGCCTCTGCTGCTGATCTCAAGGGACGGCTGGGCATATATGGACGTAAGCGCTCCTTCAGGTAACCAGGACCCAAGCCGTTTAGGGCTTTATAGGTCATAACCAACACCTTGAATTGGGCCCGGACTTCAATGGGGAGCCAGTGAAGCTGACGGAGGACTGGAGTCATGTGAGCACAACGCCCAGTCCCCGTCAGCAACCTGGCAGTTCTGTTTTGCATCAATTGAAGTATCCGGACCGTCTTCAAGGGCAGCCCCATGTAGAGTGTGTTACAGAAGTCTAACTTCTGTAGATTTCATCTAAATTTTTTTAATTTTTTTTGTAAATTTCATCTAAAATGAAGTTTAGATGCTTTGAAAATATTTTATAACTGTCAAAAGTAGCTTATGATTTCTGAAGCCTTTAACTTCCAAGTTTATGTAAATTTGTAATACAATTTATATATGCTTTTTCTATTTTGATTTTTATGATAGCTTGAAACTTGTTTGGCTTTTATATCAGCCACTGTAATAAAAATGCATTAAATAGAGCTTCATTAAAAATGAAAACAATTATCAATAAATATCTAGTTTCTGCAATAAAAATTGGTGGTGGACGAGAAAGTACTTGGCAAAACTGCAAGGTAAAAAACTGCCCATCCTAGAGCAGCCCTGTGATTCTGACCCAACTCTGGTGTCCAGCAGGAACATTTCTAGAGGGGTGGAAGAGACAGTGGTTGCAAAGCCAATATTGTGGTACCCTAAAAACTAATACACTTACTACAGCATACACTTTGTTAGGCTCAGTTAAAGCATTACTTAAAGCAGTGAGGTCGGAAGAAAACAACAGTCGGAGTTTGCATGGCATGACAAGCTGTTGTGGGTGACAAGCCGTGGTGCATTGTCGTATTGGGTGAACCTGGACCACTTTCTGCAGCGATTTGTTTGTGGGCAACAAGCCGCCTCATGGTCAACGGCTTGTTTTACCAATAGTTTGACCCATGATGGGTTGCTGCATCTGAACCCTGCACAGAACCTAAGGGGTTTACCATATTATTCTTTCCCTGGAGGAGAAAACTGATACTGGCAGTAGGCCATAAATGGGGGCAGACTGGGTTTGGGATTCTTTCATTGAAGTTCCTCTACCCACAGGCACACATGCAAATTATGTGGAAACCCATGATTTAAATGTAGTCTTAGTGATTAGATAAATTGTGATTTAAATCAATCTAAATCAAATCCACCCTACTGAAAAATAAAGTACGATTTTCAATTGTGTGATTGGTATATTTGGAATATAACAATTATAATTTAACTTGTGATATTAAAGTGAGAAAAGGGTATACAAATAATTTTATGAGATTTGTGGTTCATCTATAATGTGTTAAAAAGGAAAGCACTTGAACCATTGCAATTTTGGGAGGGGGATGAAGCTTCTTGAAAAATTTTTTGAAAGTTTTTAGCATGTATCTAATGGTCTCAGTGGTGGAATACACAGTGTTTTTTATGCTTTATTTCAATTGTTATGTTTAATGTAGTGTATTTTTATTGATTTTAATTATATTTGGCATTGTTAAAATAAAAAATTTAAAAGAACAAAGGCTTGCAGGTTTACTCAGAAGCCTGAGTAAGTTCACATAGTTACATACATATAAATGACCAGAGACATATTCAAAAGTGAAGCAGTTCATCTTCCTGAAACTCCCTGAAACTTAGGGAGAGCTTAAATATCTGTGCCAAAGCTGCATGTTAAAGACAACAGTTTATAGGGCAGTACAGGGATTCTTAAACACTTTTTTCCATATAAGAGCCAAGAGATGACGTTTGGAGACATCCTAGACCTATCTGCTTTAATTACAAGCAAGTTCCACCAAGTTAAATTGGCCCTATTCCAAGGGATAAGTAACTATAGCACTGCACTCTAAATTGGTTAAAGTTATGTCACAACAGGACATCTCACTTCTGTTTATTATATTTATATCCCACCTTTCTTGCATTGTAGAACTCATGACCCTGTATGGTTCCCATGCAGGGAACCCCCAAGCACTGGGCACTGCTTAACTGAACAGGGGCTGCCTCCTGTGCCTTCAGACTTTGCCCTGGGCCTGGGTGCATGACAGACAGTGCTATCCTACATGCTGGTACTCAATGGGAAGGTCTGCGAAGTTCAACGATGCCTACTTCCAAGTCAGGGAAGTGCAAGGCTGCCTGAAAAGGGCTCACTGCTTGATTCTTCCACAGGAGCGGTGGATCTGGCCTGGACAGCCATGTGAGAGGGATCGTTTAATTCCATGTCCTACACTGAGCAAAGGGATGGACCCAGTGGCCTTCTAGCTCCTTCCAACTCTACTGTTCTATGATTCCATTTCATGCCTGCCACATGCAATAAATGAATAGCCCTTCAGACAAAACAAGCAGCCTCATCTCATGCTGCATGGCCCCTGGAGGCATGTCCTTTGAACAGTGTACTTACACCACCACTGAAGAATATAAGAACCACCCTCCTGGATCTGACCCAAAGCCCAGCTAGTCCAGCATTCTAGGTTCACAGTGGCCAACAAGATGCCCCAACAGGAAGCCTACAAGCAGGACATGAGTACAATTCAGCATGCTGTGGTTCATCTTCTCCAGAAGCTGGAACCAAGAAACATGGGTCACTGCTATGCAACCAGGACTTGTGCTTGGTGAGAGGAGGTTAAGATGATGGCAGAACACATGCACATCTGTCACGGTGTAACTGATTACATGTGGAGAACCACCAAGCCGCCATCCAATTCCATCGGTGTGACTGCCCACCAGAGATGCAGCCCAGGGCCATCTCAGATCAGACTAGGCCACCCTGTCCTAGAACACAGAGAATGGAGAAAAGTGCATTTGTCCATTGGCTACATTTATTTCAAGGGCAAAGAAGACAGCAGACCTTCTCCTTTTATGCTCCCAGGCAACGAAACAAAGCTGTGCTGCCTAGCAAAGCTGTCCAAGGCAGACTCAATTCCAAAACGGCAACCCCTCAACACTGCTGAGAGATCACGGGGACAGAACAATGGAAAGGGGCACCCTGCAACTGCCACTGGAGCCTAAGAGTCAGGAACACCTGCTGCGGTGGAGGGCTGCTCCGCTCGGCCCAAGAGAAATGAAGGCGGGTGGAGGCACTACACAAAGAGCGCATGGGGCATCACTCCGGGAGATTCTGCTGGGCTTCTCTGGTGCTCAACAAATCCTCCCGGTAGCCCTTCAGCAGCTGGTTCACCAGGGTCTTCTCACTGTCATGGGGGCGGAGAGGAAGTGGAGGGAGTGCGTTCCCCTTGTACTCAATCACAGCCATCTTGGCTCGGTCCAGGTTCTCTCGGTTGGGAATCTGGTGCATGCGAGTGTAGTGCCCCGTGTGAGCCTGGAAGCGTGGAACCAGCACTTTGAAGAGCTTGTGGATCAGGTCCTTCTCCTGCAGGAAGAGTAAGACGCGGCAGGTTGGCGGCGGCGGCGGCGGCGGCCCGGCACCCCCGCCCGCCCGCCCGCCGGGAAGCGCCGCCTGCTCACCGTCAGCCAGAAGTCGGCCATGCGCATAGCCGCGGGGTCTCCGTCGCCGCGCTTGGCGTAGTCAATCAGCTGCCAGGCAGGAGAGGGGGGGAAAGGCCGGTTAGGAGGCGCTCGTGCCGGGCACCACTCGGGGCAGGGACCCCCGCGCGCCCAGGGCAATGCCCGGCGGCCGGGCGGGGAAAGGCCGAGCGCGCCCCCCCCCCCGACGCTCACGTGCTCCGCGTAGAAGCGCATCTCGTCCACGCGCGCGCGGGGCGCCTCGATCCGCTCGTGGCGCACCAGCCCCGTGACCAGGTTCCGCAGCAGGTCGAGGCGCGAGCGCGGGCCGAGCCCGAGGCGCCGCTGCACCCGCCCGTGCGAGATCCAAGCCGCCGCCGAGAGCCTCATGCCGGAGCCGCCGCGGCCGGAAGGCCCTTCGTCTCGCGGCCGGTGGGAGGGGGCCGCCGCGGCGCCTGCCGCGTGATGATTGGCTGAGCGAGGAGCACGCGCGGAAGTGACGACGCGGCGGCGGCGGGCTGGGCGAGCGCGGGCGAGCCGGGACGCGTCCTCCCGGCCACGGAGACGCACTTGTGCCGGTGGGTAGAGCGGCGCGGCTCGCTTCCGGCACGGCCGGGCCCCGCGCCGGGCGCTCTCGTGGGCCGCGCGGGGAGCCGCGGGGCGTCAGCGGCCGCTCAGGGCGGAGGAGCAGCTCGCTCGCGCGCCGCGCCCGGAGCCCCAAGCCCGCTGCCCGCGCCCCTCGCAGGGCTTGTCTGGGCGGCCTTGCCCCGCCGCGCCGCTCGCCCAGGGGAGCCGCGCCGCCTCCCTGAGGCAGTGGCCGGTGCGAGCCGCCCGCGCCGCTTGGCCGCCGGGCCCGATGGCCTCTGCCACGCCGCCAGGGCGGGCGAGAGGAAGCGCTCGCCGACCGGCTCTACGGGTGGTACAAGCGGATCGGATGGCTTCGAAAGGGATTGTTCCGATCCTTGGAGGAGGAGTCCCTCGGTAGCCACTAGGCTTGGTGGCCACCTGCTGCCCCAGCAGAGGTGGCATGCGTGCACGCGCAGGATGAGGTCTCTCCTACCTACCCTTTGGGCTGCTGGTTTATTCGCGTGATCGTCTCTTACGGCCTTATGACAGCTGCTGGCTGTCGAAGCAACAATAATTTGTTCTGGTCTGCACTGCACTGGAGCAACGATCATTTGCTTTGGCCCACACTGGTGCGTAGCCCTCGCCAGGCCCCCGGTGTGCGTTCAGTTCCGGCAATGAGTTGATTTCCAGGGAATGGCAGGCAGCTTTAGGTAAGGGCTGCTGTTTGCCTTTCCTCCTTGGTTTCTAAGAAGTGCTCTCTTTTCTGGTTCGTTCTCAGCAACAGCCTCGTTGCAGCATTCACGCCCATCTGCATGGTCCCCTGCCTCTTTCTGTATTTGCTGCTTATGTCTCCCCATTGAGCTTGGCAGGGAAGAGAGGTGCTGAGCCGGAGCTCCTACTTCCTGCTGCCTCTGCTTTCGTTGTGGTTGGCTCTGTATAACAGTCTAACACACTAGAGAGAAGGAGCAGGCAGAAAATAGGTTAGGGATCATCTGGTGGGGCAACAATCGGGTGCTTTGTCTATCTGTGAAGGAACAAGTCTGGCTTGACATTGATAAGATAGCTTTTGGGATATCTGGGGGTCATTGTTTTATCTGGGTGTGCTGGTCAGTGTTATATTTGAGAAGCAAAATGTGCAGCTAACATGTGCTGATTCTGAGTGTTACGACACCGGAGAACTGGGGGTTCCATGTAACGGTCAGTTGAAGGCAGAGAGGGCAAGGCAGATTTGTCATTTTGTGGTGTGGGGAAGTCTAGGTTGCAAAAGTTTCTGGTTTTGCAAAATTTCATGCAGACAACTCTGCAGAAGGAATTTGGGCGGGGGGACACTCCCAGTTGGCCCTATTAAGCTGTTAAACCATTTTTCCTGATAATAATGTTCTTAAAGCAAATTTCTAGTAAGTTGTTTAAACATTGTAGTCTCTTTACTATTGCATTACCAACCTGACATCTAAATGCAGATCCTTACAGTATCTAAAAGTGGATACAAGAGACCCAGAGGTCTTAAGGATGTTTGGTAGAGTAATGGGGAAAATGGAACTTTCCATCCGGAAAGAATGGAAAGGTTATAGAAAGGAGAGGACATACAAGTGAGCTCCTCTGGCCCCGTCTCTCTTCCACTTACAGGTCAGGATAAAGTAATCAGAGCATTATGAGATCTAACTTTTTATGGTCTGGCTGAGAAAGGAGAAAACTGGCTTGGGCTTTGGAAACTGACAAGGCGGAACCGGCTGCTGTCACAATAAGGCCACCCAGTTACAAGAAGACCGCAGAAGCGGGAAACCTGCCATAGATACTGGGTTTTAGCAGTCTCGTACCTCATGGCAACTGGTTGCCACAATTGAGTCCATTGCTGGAGAGGCTGTTGTAGCGCTGGAATTAGTGTGGCCGCGAGGTGGTGGTGGCGTTCTCTGGGCACACTTGGCTCTTGCAGGAGGGGAGCCATCCAAGGGGAGGGGGAGCTTCTAGAATGCTGACTCAGCCAGAGCGTTCTAGGCTGGCTATGTACATAATGGGTTGCCAAGGGCAGCCGGTGGAGGAAAAATGCGCAAGAGGTGCAGATCCCACAGGGTGGTGGTATTCATCCTGCACTGACCATGGCTGGTGGGTACCAGCTGTGGGCACCCTGGTCTCCACTGGATGAGTCCCTGCAGTGGCTGCGGGGCACCATGCCCAGGCTCAGTGGCACCAATAACCCCCTTCAGGGTGGGCAGAGCCCAGCTGCTGCTGACCTGGAAGTTCAGCTTTGCTTCCAGGGACTCAGCCTGGTGCTGGAGCCTGGTGCCAAGGCGGGATCTGGACTGCCACAGCCCCCTGGGGCTGCAGGAGAGACAAGGGGGCGCGCCGGGACAGTGCGCAAGCCTCAGGCTGTGCGCCTCACAGGGCTTGACTCTGTTTTCGGCCGCCTTGTGACGGCACAGCCCCCACGATGGACCAGCTCGCTGAGGGTCTCGGAGCACTCAGCTTTTTGTCAAGTTGTAAGCCCCCACCAGTGCTGGCCCCGTGGGCTCCGGGAGCCACAGGTGCGTGTGGCTATGGCCATGTGCCGGCAGATGCTGCGCGCCATTCTCCTGCTTTATGCCGTCTACAAGAAATGTGCCTTCGCGCTGCAACATTCCCGCTGAGGCCTGCCTGTAGGTTCGTTTCCCCAAGCACAAGGCAGCCGCATGCCTCACCTCAGTGACACCAGCCTCCCTGATTAGCAGACCTTCTGCGTCTCTGCGCTCCTCTGTACCTAAATGACATTCCTTTCACAGAAAATAAGTACCAACACGATCAAGCTGGTATGGAGACAATCCACAGGCCATCTGCAAAGAGCGTAAATCAACCATAGCATTCTGTTTGCCCAGCCATAAAGAATTCAGGAAGGTCCATTTTTAGCAATATGGAGAAGCTACAGTGTTGCAACATCCAGCTTGTCCATGGAAAGAACAAAGCAAACAACTGGTGAAAAGACAGGAAAACCTTTTGCCCAATATAATCGTTAAACTGCAAAGAGCAAGAAGCAAACCATTATATATGGGAGCAAAGGATGCAAGAACACTGAAACAGATCAGACAAGTTTTGACACATTGTGAGAAGATATTCAGAGATGTGCACCTGATGAGAAGCTGTTTGTACACAATCACATGTACCATTTGCTTTACAATAATATTTTCCAACACAGAAAAAGCTTCGTTGCAATAATGACTAAAACAGAAATGAATAATACACCTGCCAGCAGCATTGTGCTGGAGACTGCAAGGACATTTGTAGAGGAGCAAGTGGAGAAGTGCTGAGGGTATTTTGAATATAGTACAAATAGTATTGAGAACTGCTAAATAAAATGTATCATTTCATCTATATTTTAAAGTCCTGTACAAAAAGTTTGCTTTTCTTAAGGGTACAATCCTAATTTATTTATTCAATTTGTTTGTTTAACCTGCCCAGTTAGCCAGCCATAAGGTTCTCTGGGCGAGTTACAGCAGAAGATAGCAAAATGCTGCCTGTGTGGGAGATGCTTGTAAGCCCCCAAATCTTGGGGGGCCTTCAAGCACCTTACACTTGACATGGAGGGCTGGGTGTTTTCTAGAGAGAGTGGAGTTCAGAAGACCTCATAGCGGCTACTGGTGGAAGCTTCTGGTCTCCCAAATAATGGCAGGAGCCTGAAGGACTGAGCACTTAAACAATCACTGTCGTTACCATTCACAGATGAGACTTCCAGGTACTGGAAGATGACGACGACGACAACAACAGTGACATTGCATGTAGGCGACCTCCTATTTGCAGGGACCTGAGGTTGCAAGACTCTCTTACACGGTTCTCTTCTCCACTTGATCCTCACACTGCCCAGTCATCCACTAAGCTGTATGGCTGAGGGAGGGCTGCTGCCTAGAAATCCCAAGTCCAAATCCAACACTTTAACTACTATGTCATACTACCTCTAGTTTGCTGTATAAGGTTCAGCTAACCCTAACCTTGTACAAGGTTCAGCTTTTTTATAAAAATCACATTATTTTCTGTTTTGTTTTCAGTGGGTTATGAAGAAAAACAGCTTTCAAATTTGTCAATAAACTGAAGTAGCTTAAAAATGGCATATCCTCCATTCCATAGTCTTACTCTAGTGCCTTTCTCTAGAACTCGTCTCTGAGCTCATTATAAAGTAGGTGGTTTGAGTTCTCAAGTCTAAAGAGTAGTCTTGATTTCATTGTCTATATCCCCAAAAGTACTCTTAAGCTTAAAGCCAACAGCAACATTTACCACTGCACTAACAGAATATGTTGGAATTTACTGAAATAGTCATGCCAGATTATTATTATTATTATTATTATTATTATTAT
>NW_025335985.1:8467178-8470730 GCF_004798865.1 Varanus komodoensis
TGACCTCTCCCAGCGGTTTCATATAGATGTTAAATAGCAGAGGGGATGGAGTGGAGCCCTGTGGTACTCCATGGCATAGCTGCCATGACGTAGAGACATGGTCCCCCAGCACTACCTTCTGGAATCGACCGTCGAGATAGGAGCGGAACCACTGCAAAGCAGTGCCTCCAACCCCCAATCCCGCAAGTCTATCCAGAAGGATACCATGGTCGATGGTATCGAAAGCCGCCGAGAGGTCCAGAAGAACCAACAGGGATGTACTCAAAGTAAAAAGTTAAATTTAAAATGAATGTTTGTTTAATTGATACTTATGCCAGTTTATTTTTAACCATGTTTTGTTTAATGACCAATGCAGGTATAAATTTAAATAATTTTAGATTAATGATTGTAAAACTTTTTATTCACCTTGTTAGCAATTTTCATTGAAAAAAAAAAGGAAAGTATTTCTTTTCAAAGCTGCAGGTGTGGGCATTCAGCTGCTCAATACAAGATGTGTTGCTAAGGTCCACTAATGGTTCTCCTCTTCAAGTCTTTTGAAGTGTCAGGACATTACTTAGAACATCATAAAGTTCTAAAGAAAATTAATAAATGTCCAGCTGGTGAAGCCAGGAGATGTAGAAGGCTTTGTTGATTTGGAAGACTGCTGTGTGAAAATGGGCACTGCAGTCCTTCGTTGTGTCTGATGGCATCTGCAGCATGTCTGGCTTCAACCCAGCCCACCAGACAGTGGAAACCAGTTCAAATGACCTCCGGAGTGCAATGCATCTGGAGTCCTGCACTGAGCAGGGAGTGACAGCCTTTTTTGCTTCCAACTCCACTATTCTGTTCATTTTAGTAAAGCAGTAAAGCTAGAATCATACAAAAATGAACACTTCTGCCAGCAGCAAGCAGACCCATCTTTCGGGGTACAGGTTGCCGTGAGAGATTACTCAGGCAATCCTGTACATACCTACTCAAAAGATAAGTTGTACGAGTCCAGTGCAATTTGCTTATGTGTGCATATGTCTAGCCTTCCTTCCTTGAAAGAAGAAGAAGCAAAATCAGAACATTCAAAGGATAAAACACCATGTTCTGTCTACAGCAAAACAAAAGGAAAAGTTTAGGTCAATCTGTATTTTACACAGTACATGCATATCAGTATGGAATTATTTCTTGAACTGGACCAAAGTATACACCAGGGGTCCTCAAACTTTTAAAACAGAGCCAGTTCACTGTCTCTCAGACTGTTAGGGGGCTGGACTATAGTTTGAAAAAATATGAACGAATTCCTATGCACTTTAAAAATTAATTAAAAGTAATGTTTGCTCTGCTCTCTCGGGCTGCAGCAGAAGCCCAAGATGAGATGGGGAAGAGCATGTCCATATTCGAGGGACATAACTACAACACAACCAAGGCACTAAATAGGGTTTTAATGTATTTTGTATTCGATGTTGTAAGCCGCCCCGAGGCCTTGGCAAGGGGTGGCATAGAAATGTTTTAATAAATAAATAAAATAAATTTTTCATAATGCAGCTGATGACTGCAACTGGCATTTACAAAGAATGAAGCAAAAATACGAAGGATAAATACTCTTAATGCCACTCTTATATACTGCCCAATCATTATAAAATCTCGGGACAGTTTGCAGATGGCTTACAGGCAACAGCAACAGCAGCAGCAACAACAACAGCAACAACAACCGGATTGCCATACAAGACAAGCAGGCCAAATCGCAGCCCCTTGACGGGTGGCTCCGGGCCACGTAGACGCCAAGGGAACCGTGGACGCGCTAGTCCGCCGCCACCCAGAGGAGCCGTCCACCTTGCTGCTGCTGCTGCTGCAGGGCCTGTCATTTGAGGTGGGGGCCCTGCCTGCCCCTTTCGGGGGGGCTCCAGTGGGTATTTGGGGAGGGGCTCTCCATCCTACCAACCAGAAGATTCTGCAGGGGCTGAATCTGAACCTGGCCCTCACGGGCAAGAGAACAGAGGGGCGGCTCCGGAGCTTTTCCGAGGGAAACATGTGCAGGGTCAGTTAGGGTCAGTTCCTGACAGTCAGGACCCCGAGGGTGTGGAATGGGCTTCCCTGGGAGGTGGTTGAGGCCCCAAGGGTGAGGGTGTTTAAGGATAGCCTGGACATGCACATGGTGGGCATGTCCTGAGCAGAGCCGGCTGGAGCTGGGGGTCAGACTAGATGGCCCGGGAGACCCCTTCTGACTCGCTCTGTTTCTATGTTTCTACATGGATTATCTGTGGAGGTAGAACTGGAAAGGGCTCTGCGTATGTAAAGGGTGCATGTGGCTGGGGGAGTCTGTGTCAGGAAGGCTGACAGACTTCCGTGAAAGTGTCAGGTGAGGGGAATCTCCCAGGAGCGCAGTGGGTGCTCCATGATCACGCGGCTCGTGTGCTTGCCGGCCCCCTGCCTCAAAGTACAGGTCGGCTACTCACAGCTCCGCTGGGACATGCAACACGTATTTCAGCCCGAGGACCAAAGCCCGTTTCAGAGAGGCTCCCAAGGACAGCGTTCCAGCAGCAGCTGCAGCAAAGGGAGAAAGGCCAGAAATGCTCCCCCACCCCCACAAGCGGATCGAGGACAACTTGGAGGGATGATCCTGTGGCCCCTAGGCATTGTGTGAGGGCCATCTGGATTCTCGGCTCCAAGGTCAAACCTTCCAACTTTGGAGGTGCAACCAGAACTGACTGCCGCTTCCCCACCTAACAGCCAGTGCAGGAAGATTGCGCAGGCCATGAAAGGATCGTTGGAGAGGGGGAGAAGGGGCCATCGTGGCGGGATGCCAATGCATCATGAAGCCACTGCAGCCTTCTTCCCTCTCCCTCCAAGATGGCGCAGCTTGGCAAGCCAAAAAAACAGCAAGAAAAGGCGCACCTTGTGAAAGCACAGGGCAGTAAGACACGGAGGTGACCATGCTCTGGGCTGACTTGCTTCCAGTACTAAGAGTGGCATTAAGAGTATTTATCCTTCGTATTTTTGCTTCATTCTTTGTAAATGCCAGTTGCAGTCATCAGCTGCATTATGCAAAATACCCTATTTAGTGCCTTGGTTGTGTTGTAGTTATGTCCCTCGAATATGGACATGCTCTTCCCCATCTCATCTTGGGCTTCTGCTGCAGCCCGAGAGAGCAGAGCAAACATTAATTTTAATTAATTTTTAACGTGCATAGGAATTCATTCATATTTTTTCAAACTATAGTCCGGCCCCCTAACAGTCTGAGGGACAGTGAACTGGCTCTGTTTTAAAAGTTTGAGGACCCCTGGTGTATACTCTGGTCCAGTTCAAGAAATAATTCCAGCAGTCATATTCATGTGTTGTAAAGCGCACAGGGAGCCTTGGCCATTGGGCAGTTCAAGAATAAAACAAATGAAAAGTGAATAAGGAAAATGTAATAAAGCTCCTAAGCTGGCCTGACCATTCGGCAGAGCCCCCCACCCTGCACCCCCAAAAACCCTTCTCTTCCTTTCCTGGAAGGTCCTGCTTGGGGGTACAGATGCGTCCCCCTCACAGGCGAGCCGTGGGGCAATTTCCTCCAGACGTCACAGGACGTGGGCCTGGGCTGAC
>NW_025335986.1:0-1894 GCF_004798865.1 Varanus komodoensis
GTGTGTCCGCGTGGCCCTTTTTTCAGAGCAACTTTTGCCCCTCTGTCAGAGTGGGGCCGGGAAATCGCAGCCTCCGGGAGGGCCTCCGAACGTCGGAACGCTCTCAGAACAAGTGGAAATGGAGGCCCCCGCAAAGGGACAGCGTCTCCAAGGGGACTAGGTGCGCGCACATCCCCCTCTTTTCGGGGCAACTTTTGCCTCTCTGTCAGGGTGGGGCCGCGAAATCACGGCCTCTGGGCCGGCCTCCGACTGTCGGAACGCGCTCCGTAAGGGCTGAAATGGATGCCTGCGTGGAGGCACAGCGTCTCAAAGAGGACTAGCGGTCTCTGGGTCACCCTCTTTTCGGGGCAATTTTTGCTCGTCTGTCAGAGTGGGGCCAGGAAATCGCGGCCGCCGGCGGGACTCCGACCGTCAGAATTTGCTCGGAATTGGCGGAAAAGGAGGCCTGCGCAAAGGGACAACGTCTCAAAGAGGACAAGGTTTGTCCGCGTCACCCTGTATTCGGGGCAACTTTTGCCCCCCTGTCACGGTTAGCCGGGAAATCGCGGCCTCCGGTTGGGCCTCCGACCGTCGGAACGCGCTCGGAACAGGTGGAAACGGAGGCCTGTGCGAGGGACAGCGTCTGCAAGGGGACTAGGTGCGCGTGTCCCTCTATTTTCGGGCCAACTTTTTCCCCTCTGTCAGCGTGGGGCCTGGAAATCCCGGCCTCTGGGCGGGCATCCGACTGTCGGAACGTGCTCGGAACGGGCTGAAACGGAGGCCTGAGCGAGGGACAGCGTCTCAAAGAGGACAAGGTGCGCATGCGTCGCCATCTTTTCGGGACAACCTTTGCCCCTCCGTCCGACTGGGGCTGGGATATCAGCTCCTCCGCGCGGGCCTCCGAATGTCGGAATGCTCTCGGAATGGGCGGAAACACAGGCCTGCGCGGAGGAACAGCATCTCAGAGGACTAGGTGTGTCCGCGTCACCCTGTTTTCGGGGCAACTTTTTACCCTCTGTCAGAGTGGGGCCGGGAAATCACGGCCACTGGGCGTACGTCCGACCATCGGAACGCGCTCAGAACAAGCGGAAACGGAGGCCTGCACGGTGGGCATTTTCTCCAAGAGGACTAGGTGCTTGCGCTTCGCCCTGTTTTCGGGGCAACTTTTCCCCCTCTGTCATGGTGGAGCCGGGAAATCGTGGCATCTGAGCATGCCTCCGACCGTGGGAACGCACTCAGAACGGCGTGCATGGATTCCTGCGCAGAGGGACAGCGTCTCAAAGAGGACTAGGTGTGTCCGCGTCAACCTCTTTTAAGGGCAACTTTGGCCCGACTGTCAGGGAGGGCCAGGAAATCGCGGCCTCCGGGCGGGCCTCCGACAGTCGGAACGTGCTCGGAACGGGCGGAAATGGAGGCCTGCGCGAGGGACAGCGTCTCAAAGAGGACTGGGTCTGTCCGCATGGCCATTTTTTCGGAGCAACTTTTGCCCCTCCGACAGGGTGGAGCCAGGAAATCGCGGCCTCTGGGCAGGCCTCCAACCGTCGGAACGCGCCCGGAACGGGCTGAAACGGATTCCTGCGCGGAGGGACAGCCTCTCAAAGGGGACTAGGTATGTCTGCGTCTCCCTCTTTTCGGGGCATCCTTTCGCCCTCTGTAAGTGTGGGGCCAGGAAATCGCGGCCTCCGGGCAGTCCTCCGACCATCGGAACGTGCTCGGAATGGGCGGAAACGGAGGCCTGCGCGAGGGACTGCGTCTCCAAGAGAACCAGGTGTGTCCGTGTCGCCTTCTTTTGGGGCAACTTTTGCCCCAATGTCAGGGTGGAACCGGGAAATCCTGGCCTCCGGGCGGGCCTCAGACTGTGGGAACGTGCTCGGAACGGGCTGAAACGGAGGCCTGAGCGAGGGACAGCATCTCA
>NW_025335986.1:1994-8308 GCF_004798865.1 Varanus komodoensis
GAACGCGCCCGGAACGGGCTGAAACGGATTCCTGCGCGGAGGGACAGCCTCTCAAAGGGGACTAGGTATGTCTGCGTCTCCCTCTTTTCGGGGCATCCTTTCGCCCTCTGTAAGTGTGGGGCCAGGAAATCGCGGCCTCCGGGCAGTCCTCCGACCATCGGAACGTGCTCGGAATGGGCGGAAACGGAGGCCTGCGCGAGGGACTGCGTCTCCAAGAGAACCAGGTGTGTCCGTGTGGCCCTCTTTTCGGGGCAACTTTTGCCCCCTGTTAGGGTGGAGCCAGGAAATCCCGGCCTACGGCGGGCCTCAGACCGTCGGAACGCTCTCGTAACGGGTGGAAACGGAGGCCTGCGCGAAGGACAGCTTCTCAAAGAGGACTAGGTGCGCTCGCTTCGCCCTGTTTTCCGGGCAACTTTTGCCTCTCTGTCAGGGTGGGGCCGGGAAATCCTGGCCTTCGGGCTGTCCTCCGACCGTCGTAACGTGCTCGGTATTGGCAGAAACGGAAGCCTGCGCGGAGGGACAGCGTCTAAAGAGGACTATGTGTTTCCGCGTGGCCCTTTTTTCAGAGCAACTTTTGCCCCTCTGTCAGAGTGGGGCCGGGAAATCGCAGCCTCCGGGAGGGCCTCCGAACGTCAGAACGCTCTCAGAACAAGTGGAAACGGAGGCCCCCGCAAAGGGACAGCGTCTCCAAGGGGACTAGGTACGCGCACATCCCCCTGTTTTCGGGACAAGTTTAGCCCCACTGTCAGTGTGGGGCCGGGAAATCTCTGCCTCCGGGCGGGCTTCTGACCAATGGAAAACGTTCAGAACGGGCGGGTGCGGAGGCAGGCGCGGAGTGACAGTGTCTCAAAGAGGACTAGGTGTGTCCGCGTGGCCCTCTTTTCGGGGCAGCTTTTGCCCCTCCATCAGGCTGGGGACCGGAAGTCGCAGCCTCCAGGCAGGTCTCTGATCGTCGGAATGCGCTCGGAACGGGCAGAAGCGGAGGCCTGGGCAAGGGACAGCGTCTCAAAGAGGACTAGGTGTGTCCGCGTCAACCTCTTTTAAGGGCAAGTTTGGCCCGACTGTCAGGGAGGGCCAGGAAATCGCAGCCTCCGGGCGGGTCTCCGACATTCGGAACGTGCTCGGAACGGGCGGAAATGGAGGCCTGCGCGAGGGACAGCGTCTCAAAGAGGACTGTGTCTGTCCGCATGGCCATCTTTTCGGAGCAACTTTTGCCCCTCTGACAGGGTGGAGCCAGGAAATTTTGGCCTCTGGGCAGGCCTCCAACCGTCGGAACGCGCCCGGAACGGGCTGAAACGGATTCCTGCGCGGAGGGACAGCCTCTCAAAGGGGACTAGGTATGTCTGCGTCTCCCTCTTTTCGGGGCATCCTTTCGCCCTCTGTAAGTGTGGGGCCAGGAAATCGCGGCCTCTGGGCAGTCCTCTGACCATCGGAACGTGCTCGGAATGGGCGGAAACGGAGGCCTGCGTGAGGGACTGCGTCTCCAAGAGAACCAGGTGTGTCCGTGTCGCCCTCTTTTGGGGCAACTTTTTCCCCACTGTCAGGGTGGAACCGGGAAATCCCGGCCTCCGGGCGGGCCTCAGACCGTGGGAAGGTGCTCGGAACAGGCTGAAACGGAGGCCTGAGCGAGGGACAGCGTCTCAAAGAGGACAAGGTGCGCGCGCGTCGCCCCCTTTTCGGGACAACCTTTGCCCCTCCATCCGATTGGGGCCGGGATATCAGGGCCTCCGTGCGGGCCTCTGAACGTCGGAATGCTTTCGGAATGGGCGGAAACTGAGGCCTGTGCGGAGGGACACCATCTCAAAGAGGACTAGGTGTGTCCGCGTCACCCTCTTTTCGGGGCAACTTTTTACCCTCTGTCAGAGTGGGGCCGGGAAATCACGGCCACCAGGTGTACGTCCGACCATTGGAACGCGGTCAGAACAAGCGGAAACGGAGGCCTGCGCGGTGGGCATTTTCTCCAAGAGGACTAGGTGCTTGCGCTTCGCCCTGTTTTCGGGGCAACTTTTCCCCCTCTGTCAGGGTGGAGCCGGGAAATTGTGGCCTCTGAGCGGGCCTCCGACCGTCGGAACGCACTTGGAACAGCGGACACGGATTCCGGCGCGGAGGGACAGCGTCTCAAAGGGGACTAGGTGTGTCCGAGTCACCCTCTTTTCGGGGCAACTTCTGGCCCTTTGTCAGGGTGGAGCCGGGAAATCGTGGCCTCCGGGCGGTCCTCCGACCGTCGAAACGTGCCCAGAAGCGGCCGGAACGGGCGGAAGCGGAGGCCTGGGCGAGGGACAGCGTCTCAAGGAGGACTAGGTGTGTCCGCGTCCACCTCTTTTCAGGGCAACTTTGGCCCGACTGTCAGGGTGGGGCCGGGAAATCGCAGCCTCTGGGCGGGCCTCCGACCGTCGGAACGTGCTCGGAACGGGCGGAAATGGAGGCCTGCGCGAGGGACAGCGTCTCAAAGAGGACTGTGTGTGTCCGCATGGCCATCATTTCGGAGCAACTTTTGCCCCTCTGACAGGGTGGAGTCAGGAAATCGCGGCCTCTGGGCAGGCCTCCGACCTTCGGAACGCTCCCCTAACGGGCGGAAACGGATTCCTGCGCGGAGGGACAGCGTCTCCAAGAGGACTAGGTGGGTGCATCGCCCTGTTTTCCTGGCAACTTTTGCCCCTCTGTCAGGGTGGAGCCAGGAAGTCGCGGCCTCCGGGCGGTCCTCCGACTACGGAACGATCTCGGAACGGGCGGAAACGGAGGCCTGCATGGAGGGACTTTGTCTCAAAGAGGACTAGGTGTGTCCGCGTGGCCCTCTTTTCGGGGCAACTTTTGCCCCTCCGTCAGGCTGGGGACCGGAAGTCGCAGCCTCCGGGTGTGTCTCTGATCGTTGGAATGCGCTCGGAACGGGCGGAAACGGAGGCCTGCGCGAGGGACAGCGTCTCCTAGAGGACCAGGTGAGTCTGCATGGCCCTCTTCTCGGGGCAACTTTTGCCCGTCTATCAGGGTGGGGACGGGTAATCGTGGCTTCCGTGTGGGTTTCTGACCGTCGGAAAGCGCTCGGAACGGGCGGAAACGGATGCCTGCACGAATGGACAGCGCCTCAAAAGGACTAGTTGCGCTTGTCACCCTCTGTTCGGGGAAACTTTTGGGCCTCTGTCAGGGTGGGGCCGGGAAATCACGGCCTCCGGGCGAGCCTCCGACCTTCAGAATGCACTCGGAACGGGCGGAAGCGGATTTCTGCGTGGAGGGACAGCGTCTCAAAGAGGACTAGGTGTGTCCGCATCACCCTCTGTTCGGGGCAACTTTTCTCCTTTATCAGGGTGGGGCCGGGAAATCGCGGCCTCCGGGCAAGCCTCTGACCGTCGGAACGTGCTTGGAACGGGCAGAAACAGAGCCGTGCACGGAGGAAAGCGTCTCAAAGGGGACTAGGTGTGTCCGCGTCTCACTCTTTTTGGGGAATCTTTTGGGCCTCTGTCTGAGTGGGGCCGGGAAATTGCGGCTTCCGGGTGGGCCTCCGACCGTCGGAACGCGCTCGGAATGCTTGGAAACGGAGGCATGTGCGGAGCGACAGCGTCTCAAAGTGGACTAGGTGTGTCCACCTCACGCTCTTTTTGGGGAAACTTATGGGCCTTTGTCAGGATGGGGCCGGGAAATCGCGGCGTCCACCCAGGCCTCTGACCGTTAGAACGCGCTCGGAACGGGCGGAAACGGAGGCCTGCGCGAAGGATAGCTTCTCAAAGAGGACAATGTGCGCGCGCTTCACCCTGTTTTCCGTGCATCTTTTGCCTCTCTGTCTGGATCGGGCCGGGAAATCCTGGCCTTCGTGCGGGCCTCTGACCGTTGGAACGCACTCGGAATGGGCGGAAATGGAGGCCTGCGCAGAGGGACAGCTTCTCAAAGTGGACTAGGTGTGTCCGCGGCACCCTCGTTTTTGGGAAACTTTTGGGCCTCTGTCAGGGTGGGGCCGCGAAATTGCGGCCTCTGGGCGGGTCTCCGACCATCGAAACGTGCTCAGAACGGGCGGAAACGGAGGCCTGCGTGAGTTACAGCGTCTCAAGAGGACTATGTATGTGCGTGTGACCCTCTTTTCGGGGGAAACTTTTGGACTTCTGTCAGGGTGGGGCCGGGAAATCGCGGTCTCTAGGCGGCCTCCGACCGTCGGAACGTGCACGGAATGGGCGGAAACGGATTTCAGCATGGAGGGACAGCGTCTCAAAATGGCTTAGGTGTGTCCGCGTCACCTTCTTTTTGGGGAAACTTTTGGGATTCTGTCAGGGTGGGGCCGGGAAGTCGCGGCCTCTGGGCGTTCCTCCGACCTTCGGAACGCACTCGGAACGGGCGGAAGCGGATTTCTGCGTAGAGGGACAGCGTCTCAAAGGGGAATAGGTGTGTCCGCGTCACCCTCTTTTCCGGGCAACTTTTGCGCCTCTGTCAGAGTGGGACCGGGAAATCGTGGCCTCCAGGCGGACGTCCGACCGTCGGAACGCGCCAGGAACTGGCGGAAACGGATTCCTGCGCGGAGGGACAGCTTCTCAAAGAGGACTAGGTGCGCGCGTATCGCCCTCTTGTCGGGGCAACCTTTGCCCCTCTGTCTGGGTGGGGCCGGGAAATCGCGGACTCCGGGCTGGCCTCCCACCGTCGGAACACGCTCGGAATGGGCGGAAATGGAGGCCTGCGCGGAGGGACAGCATCTCAAACTAAATTAGGGGCTCCCGCATCGCCCTCTTTTCGGGGCAACTTTTTCCCCTCTCTCAGGGTTGGGCTGGGAAATCGTGGCATCCGGGCGTGCATCCAAACGTTGAACACCATTGGAAAAGGGCTGAAACAGAGTCCTGCGTGGAGGGACAGCATCTGAAAGAAGACTAGGTGTGTCCACGTGGCCCTCTTTTCAGGGCAACTTAGCCCCTCTGTCAGGGTGGGGATGGGAAGTCGTGTCCTCCGTGCCGGTCTCTGACCGTTGGAACGGGCTCGGAACAGGCAGAAACGGAAGCCTGAGTGGAAGGACCGCATCTGAAAGAGGACGAGGCTTGTCCGTGTCGCCCTGTTTTCGGGGCAAGCCTTGCCCATCTGTCAGGGTGGTGCAGGGAAATCGCAGCCCCTGAGCAGTACTCCGACCATCGGAATGCGCTCAGAATGGGCGGAAACAGAGGCCTGCACAGAAGGACTGCGCCTCAAAGAGGACCAGGTGCTCGCGTCGCGCTGTTATCCGGGCAACTTTTGCCTCTCTGTCAGGGTGGGGCTGGGAAATTGCCGCCTCCGGGCCAGAATCTGAACGTGGAATGTGATCGGAGTGGGCGGAAATGAAGGCCTGCGCTGAGGGACAGCGTCTCAAAGAGGACTAGGTGTGTCCGCGTGGCCCTCTTTTCGGGGCAACTTTTGCCCCTCTGTCAGGGTGGGGCCTGGTAATCCTGGCCTTCGGGCCGGTCTCTGACCATCGTAACTCGCACGGAATGGGCGGAAATGGATTTCCGCGCGGAGGGACAGCGTCTCAAAAGGGACTAGGTGTGTCCGCGTCACCCTCTAATTGGGGAAAATTTTGGGCCTCTGTCAGGGTGGGGCTGGGAAATCGTGGCCTCTGGCAGGCTTCCGACCGTCGGAACGCACTACGAATGGGCGGAAGTGGAGGCCTGCGCGGAGGGACAGCGTCTCAAAGTGGACTAGGTGTGTCCGCGTCACGCTCTTTTCAGAGAAACATTTGGGCCTCTGTCAGGGTGGGGCCGGGAAATCGCGGCCTCTGGGCGGTCCTCCGACAGTCGGAACGTGCTCGGAACGGGCGGAAACAGAGGCCTGCGCAGAAGGACTGCGCCTCAAAGAGGACCAGGTGCTCACGTCGCCCTGTTATCCGGGCAACTTTTGCCCCTCTGTCAGGGTGGGGCTGGGAAATTGCCGCCTCCGGGCCTGCATCCAAACGTGGAACGTGATCGGAATGGGCAGAAATGGAGGCCTGCCCTGAGGGACAGCGTCTCAAAGAGGACTAGGTGTGTCCGCGTGGCCCTCTTTTGGGGGGCAACTTTTGCCCCTCTGTCAGGGTGGGTCCGGGAAATCCTGGCCTTCGGGCGGGTCTCTGACCGTCGTAACTCGCACGGAATGGGCGGAAACAGATTTCCACCTGGAGGGACAGTGTCTCAAAAGGGACTAGGTGTGTCCGCGTCACCCTCTTATTGGGGAAACTTTTGGGCCTCTGTCAGGGTGGGGCTGAGAAATCACGGCCTCTGGCGGGCCTCCGAGCGTCGGAACGCACTCGGAACGGCGGACACGGATTCCTGCGTGGGGGGACAGCGTCTGAAAGGGGACTAGGTGTGTCCTAGTCACCCTCTTTTGGGGGCACCTCT
>NW_025335986.1:8408-8758 GCF_004798865.1 Varanus komodoensis
ACCATCGGAACGTGCTCGGAACGGGCGGAAACGGAGGCCTGTGCAAGAGACAGCGTCTCAAAGAGAACTATGTCTGTCCGCATCACCCTCTTTTTGAGGAAACTTTTGGGCCTCTCTCAGGGTGGGGCTGGGAAATCGCGGCCTCTGGGCCGGCCTCCAACTGTCGGAACGCGCTCGGTAAGGGCTGAAATGGATGCCTGCGTGGAGGCACAGCATCTCAAAGAGGACGAGGTGTCTCTGGGTCACCCTCTTTTTGGAGCAACTTTTGCTCCTCTGTCAGCATGGGGCAAGAAATCGCGGCCACCGGCGGGACTCCGACCGTCAGAATACGCTCGGCATTGGCGGAAACG
>NW_025335986.1:8858-30511 GCF_004798865.1 Varanus komodoensis
GGGCGGAAACGGAGGCCTGCGCGAAGGACAGCTTCTCAAAGAGGACTAGGTGCACTCACTTTGCCCTGTTTTCCGGGCAACTTTTGCCTCTCTGTCAGGGTGGGGCCGGGAAATCGCAGCCTCCGGGAGGGCCTCCGACCGACGGAACGCTCTCAGAACAAGTGGAAACGGAGGCCCCCGCAAAGGGACAGCGTCTCCAAGGGGACTGGATTTGTCCGGGTCACCCTCTTTTTGGGGAAAGTTTTGGGCCTCTGTCAGGGTGGGGCCGGGAAATAGCGGACTCCGGGCGGGCCTCCGACCATCGGAACGTGCTCGGAACGGGCGGAAACGGAGGCCTGTGCAAGAGACAGCGTCTCAAAGAGAACTATGTCTGTCCGCGTCACCCTCTTTTTGAGGAAACTTTTGGGCCTCTCTCAGGGTGGGGCTGGGAAATCGCGGCCTCTGGGCCGGCCTCCAACTGTCGGAACGCGCTCGGTAAGGGCTGAAATGGATGCCTGCGTGGAGGCACAGCATCTCAAAGAGGACGAGGTGTCTCTGGGTCACCCTCTTTTTGGGGCAACTTTTGCTCCTCTGTCAGCATGGGGCAAGAAATCGCGGCCGCCGGCGGGACTCCGACCGTCAGAATACGCTCGGCATTGGCGGAAACGGAGGCCTGCGCGGAGGGACAACGTCTCAAAGAGGACTAGGTTTGTCCGCGCCGCCCTGTATTTGGGGCAACTTTTCCCCTTTGTCATGGATGGCCGGTAAATCGCGGCCTCCGGTCTGGCCTCCGACTGTCAGAACGTGCTCGGAACGGGTGGAAACGGATGCCTGCGCGAGGGTGATCGTCTCCAAGAGAACTAGGTGTTTCCGTGTGGCCGTCTTTTCGGGGCATGGCCTCTGGGCTGGCCTCCGACTAGAAGACTAGGTGCGCAAGCATCGCCCTGTTTTCCTGGCAACTTTTGCCCCTCTGTCAGGGTGGAGCCAGGAAGTCGCGGCCTCTGGGCGGGCATCCGACCGTCGGAACGCACTTGGAACGGGTGGAAACGGATTCCTGCCTTGATGGACAGTGTCTCAAAGGGGGACTAGGTGCGCGCACATCCCCCTCTTTTCGGGACAACTGTTGGCCCTCTGTAAGGGTGGGCCGGGAAATCGCGACCTCCGGGCGGTCCTCCGACCGTCGGAACGTGCTCGGAACGGGCAATAACACAGGCCTGCGTGGAGGGACAGCGTCTCAAAGGGGACTAGATCTGTCCGGGTCACCCTCTTTTTGGGAAAGTTTTGGGCGTCTGTCAGGGTGGGGTTGGGAAATCGTGGCCTCCGGGCGGGCCTCCCACCATCGGAACGTCCTTAGAACGGGCGGAAAAGGAGGCCTGTGCGAGGGACAGCGTCTCAAAGAGGACTATGTGTGTCCGCGTGGCCCTCTTTTCGGGGCATGTCATGCCCTTCTGTCAGGGTGGGGCCGGGAAATCGCGGCCTCTGGCGGTCCTCCGACTGTCAGAATGCGCTAGGAATGGATGGAAACGGAGGCCTGCGTGGAGCGACAGCGTCTCAAAGAGAACTAGGTATGTCCGCGTCGCCATCTTTTCGGGGCATGTCATGCCCATCTGTCAGGGTGGGGCCGGGAAATCGCGGCCTCTGGGCTGGCGTCCGCTTGTTGGAACGCGCTCGGTACGGGCGGAAACGGAGGCCTGGGTGGAGGGACAGCGTCTCAAAGAGGACTAGGTGTGTCCGTGTGGCCCTCTTTTCGGGGCAACTTTTGTCCCTCTGTCAGGGTGGGTCCGGGAAATCGTGGATCCGGGCGGGCCTCCGACAGTCAGAACGTGCTCTGAACGGTCGGAAATGGAGGACTGCGCGAGGGACATGTGCTCCAAGAGGATTAGGTGTATGCACGTGGCTGTCTTTTCGGGGCGACTCTTGCCCCTCCGTCAGGGTGGAGCTGGGAAATCGCAACCTCTCGGCGGTCCTCCAACAGTTGGAACGCACTCGGAACGGTGGGCTCAGATTCCTGCGCTGTGCGACAGCATCTCAATGGTGACTAGGTGCATGCATCTCCCTGTTTTCCGGGCAACTTTTGCCCCTCTTTCAGAGTGGAGCCGGGAATTCGCGGCCTCCAGGCGGGTCTCCGACTGTCGGATAGCGCTTGGAATGGGCGGAAACAGAGGCCTGCGTGAGGGACAGCATCTCAAAGAGGACTAGGTGCGCGAGCTTCACCCTGTTGTTCGGGCAACTTTTTCCTTTCTGTCACGGTTGGGCTGGGAAATCCCGGCCGTTGGGCGGAACTCCAACCGTTGGAAAGGTCTTGGTACGGGCAGAAACGGAGGCCTGCGCGGACGGACAGCATCTCAAAGAGGACTAGGTGTGTCCGTGTGGCCCTCCTGTCGGGGCAACTTTTGCCCCTATGGAAGATTGGGACGGGGAAATCGCTGCCTCCGGGCCGGCCTCACACTGTTGGAATGCGCTCGGAACAGGCGGAAACTGAGGCCTGCCCGAGGGACAGCGTCTCAAAGAGGACTAGGTGTGTGCGCGTCGCCCTTTTTTCTGAGCAATGTTTGATCCTCTGTCAGGGTGGAGCTGTGACATCACGGCGTCTGGGCTGGCCTCCGCCTGTCGGAACACGCTCGGAACGGGCGGAAGCGGAGACCTGCGCGGAGGGACAGCTCCTTAGGAGGACTAGGTTCGTGCATCGACCTGTTTTCCGGGCAACTTTTGCCATTCTGTCAGGGTGGAGCCGGGAAATCCCGGCCTCCGGGAGGGCCTCCGACCCCCAGAACCAGCTCGGTACGTGCGGAAGAGGAGGCCTGCGCGGAGGGACAGCGTCTCAACGAGGACTAGGGGTGTCCGCGTCGCCCTCTTTTTGTACAACTTTTGCCCCTCTGTCAGGGTGGAGCCGGGAAATCGCGTCCTCAGGGCGGGCCTCAGACCGTCGGAACGCGAACGGAACACGCGGAAACAGGGGACTGCTCGGAGGGACAGCGCCTGAAGGAGGACTAGGTGCGCGCGTCGCCCTGTTTTCCGGGCAACTTTTGGCCCTCTGTCAGGGTGGGGCAGGGAAATTGCGGCCTCCAGGCGGGACTCCGACCGTCGCAACGCGCTCCGAATGGGTGGAAACAGAGGCCTACGCGAGGGACAGCGCCTCAAAGGGGATTAGGTGTGTCCGCGTCACCCTCTTTTTGGGGAAACTTTAGGGCCTCTGTCAGGGTGGGGCCGGGAAATGGCAGCATGCGGGCGGGCCTCCGACCATCGAAACGTGCTCGGAACGGTCGGAAACGGAGGCCTGCGCGAGGGACAGCGTCTCAAAGAGGACTATGTATGTCCACGTGACCCTCTTTTCGGGGCAACTTTTGGACCTCTGTCAGGGTGGGGCCGGGAAATCGCGGCCTCCGGGCGGTACCCCGACCATCGGAACGCGGTTGGATTGGGTGGAAACGGAGGCCTGCGCAGAGGGACAGCATCTCCAAGGGGACTAGGTGGACGACCGTCCCCCTGTTTTCGGGCAATGTTTGCCCCACTGTCAGCGTGGGGCCGGGAAATCGCGGCCTCTGTGCAAGCCTCCGACCATCAGAACACACTCTGTACAAGCAGAAACGGAGGCCTGCGTGAAGGACAGTGTCTCAAAGAGGACTAGGTGTTTTTCCCGTCACCCTCTTTTCGGGGCAACTTTTGGGCCTCTGTCAGGGTGGGGCCGGGAAATGGCGGCATGCGGGCGGGCCTCCGACCATCGAAACGTGCTCAGAACGGTCGGAAACGGAGGCCTGCGCGAGGGACAGCATCTCAAAGAGGACTATGTATGTCCACGTGACCCTCTTTTCGGGGCAACTTTTGGACCTCTGTCAGGGTGGGGCCGGGAAATCGCGGCCTCCGGGCGGTACCCCGACCATCGGAACGCGGTTGGAATGGGTGGAAACGGAGGCCTGCGCAGAGGGACAGCATCTCCAAGGGGACTAGGTGGACGACCGTCCCCCTGTTTTCGGGCAATGTTTGCCCCACTGTCAGCGTGGGGCCGGGAAATCGCGGCCTCTGTGCAAGCCTCCGACCATCAGAACACACTCTGTACAAGCAGAAACGGAGGCCTGCGTGAAGGACAGTGTCTCAAAGAGGACTAGGTGTTTTTCCCGTCACCCTCTTTTCGGGGCAACTTTTGGCCCTCTGTCAGGGTCGTGCCGGGAAATCGCGGCCTCTAGGCGGGCATCCGACCGTTGGAACGCACTCGTAACGGGTGGAAACGGATTCCTGTTTCCGGGCAACTTTTGCCTCTCTGTCAGGGTGGGGCCGGGAAATCCCGGCCTCCGGGCGGGCCTCAGACCGTGGGAACGTGCTCGGATCAGGCTAAAAAGGTGGCCTGCGTTGAAGGACAGCGTCTGAAAGAGGACTAGGTGTGTCCGCGTGCCCCTCTTTTCGGGGCAACTTTTGCCCCTCCGTCAGGGTGGGACCGGGAAATCGCGGCATCCGGGCGGACCTCCGACCGTCGGTACGTGCTCGGAACAGGCGGACATGGAGGCTTGCACGAGGGACAGCTTCTCAAAGGGGACTAGGTATGTCCGTGTCTCCCTCTTTTCGGGGCATCTTTTGTCCGGCATCCGACCGTCAGAACGCACTCAGAATGGGTGGATGCGGAGGCCTTCGTGGAGGGACAGCGTGTCCAAGAGGACTAGGTGGACGCCCGTCACCATCTTTTCGTGGCAACTTTTGCCCCCCTGTCAGCGTGGGGCCGGGAAATCTTGGCCTCCGGGCGTGCCTGCGTCCATCGGTACGTGCTCGGAACAGGTGGACATGGAGGCCTGCGTGGAGCGACAGCATCTCAAAGGGGACTAGGTGTGTCCGCGTCACCCTGTTTATGGGGGAACTTTTGGCCCTCTGTCAGGGTGGGGCCGGGAAATCGCGGCCTCTGGGTGGTACTCCGACCGTCGGAACGCACTCGGAACTGCGGGCAGAGATTCCCGCGCGGAGGGACAGCGTCTCAAAGGGGAGTAGGTGCGTTCATCACCCTGTTTTCCGGGCAACTTTTGCCCCTCTGTCAGGTGGGAGCTGGGAAGGCGCGGCCTCCAGGTGGGTCTCCGACTGTCGGAACGTGCTCGGAATGGACGGAAACGGAGTCCTTGCGAGGGACTGTGTCTCCAAGGGAACCAGGTGTGTCCGTGTGGCCCTCTTTTCGGGGCAACTTTTGCCCTCTGTCAGGGTGGAGCCGGGAAATCCCGGCCTCCGGGCGGGACTCAGACCGTGGGAACGTGCTCGGAACGGGCAGAAACAGAGGCCTGCGCGGAGGTACAGCGTCTCAAAGGGGACTAGGTGTGTCCGCATCACCCTCTTTTTGGGGAAACTTTTGGGCCTCTGTCAGGGTGGGGCCGGGAAATTGCGGCATCCGGCCGGGCCTCCGACAATCGATACTTGCTTGGAACGGGCGGAACCGGAGGCCTACGCAAGGGACAGCGTCTGAAAGAGCACTATGTATGTACGCGTGACCCTCTTTTCGGGGCAACTTTTGGACCTCTGTCAGCGTGGAGCCGGGAAATCCTGGCCGCCGGGCGGGCCTAAGACCATGGGAACGCGTTCGGAACGGGCAGAAACTGAGGGCTGCGTGGAGGGACAGCACGTCAAAGAGGTCCAGGTGCGCGCGTCGCCCTGTTTTCCGGACAACTTTTGCCCTCTGTCAGGGTGGAGCTGGTTAATCGCGGCCTCCGGGCGTGCATCGGAACAGGGAACGTACTCATAACCGGCTGAAACGGAGGCCTGCGCGAGGGACTGCGTCTCCAAGGGAACCAGGTGTGTCTGCGTGGCCCTCTTTTCGGGGTAATGTTTTGCCCCTCTGTCAGACAGGGGCCGAGAAATCCCAGCCTCCGGGCGGGCCTCCGGGCGGGCCTCCGTCCGTAGGAACACACTAGAAATGTGCTGAAACGGAGGCCTGCGCGGAGGGACAGCACCTCAAGGAGGATTAGATGCGCCCGTCGCCCTGTTTTCCGGGCAACTTTTGCCTCGCTGACAGGGTGGGGTGGGGAAATCCCGGCATTCGGGCAACACTCCTACCGTCGGAATGCGCTCGGACCGGGCGGAAAAGGAGGCCTGCACGGAGGGACAGCGTCTCAAAGTGGACTTGGTGTGTCCGCGTCACTCTCTTTTCCGGGCAGCTTTTGCCACTCTGTCAGGGTGGGGACCGGAAGTCGAGGCCTCCGGGTGGGTCTCTGATCGTCGGAATGCGCTCGGCATGGGCGGAAACGGAGGCCTGCGCTAGGGACAGCGTCTCCAACAGGACTAGGTGAGTCTGCATGGCCCTCTTTTCGGGGAAACTTTTGCCCGTCTATCAGGGTGGGGACGGGTAATCGCGGCTTCCGTGCGGGTTTCTGACCATCGGAAAGCACTCGGAACGGGCGGAAACGGAGGCCTGCGTGGAGGGACAGCACCTCAAAAGGACTAGTTGCGCTTGTCACCCTCTCTTTGGGGAAACTTTTGGCCCTCTGTCAGAGTGGGGCCGGGAATTCCGGCCTTTGGGCGGGTCTCCAACCGTCGAAACGCGGTCGGTATTGTCAGAAACGGAGGCCTGCAAGGAGGGACAGCGTTTGAAAGAGGACTAGGTGTGTCTGAGTCGCCCTCATTTCGGGGCAACATTTGTCTTTCTGTCAGGGTGCGGCCGGGAAATCGCGGCCTCTGGGAGCGCCTCCGATGGGCGGAATGCGCTCGGAACGGGTGGAAACGGAGGCCTGCGTGGAGGGACAGCGTATCCAAGAGGACAAGGTGCGCGCGCGTCCCGCTGTTTTCGGGGCAACTTTTGCCCCTCTGTCAGGGTGGGGCCGGGAAATCACAGCCTCTGGGCTGGCCACCGACTGTTGGAACGCCCTCGGAACGGAGGACACGGATTCCTGCGCGGAGGGACAGCATCTCAAAGGGGACTAGGTGTGTCCGAGTCACCAACTTTTCGGGGCAACTTCTGGCCCTCTGTCAGGGTGGAGCCGGGAAATCGCGGCCTCCGGGCGGGCCTCCGACCGTCGGAACGTCCTCGGAACGGGCGGAAGCGGAGGCCTGCGCGAGGGACAACATTTGTAAGAGGACTAGGTGTGTCTGCGTCACCCGCTTTTCGGGGCAACTTTTTGCCCTCTGTCAGGGTGGGGTCGGGATATCGCGGCCTCCGGGTGGACTCCGACCATTGGAACGTGCTCGGAACGGGCGGAAGCGGAGGCCTGCGCGAGGGACAACATCTCAAAGAGGACTCGGTGTGTCCACGTGGGCCTCTTTTCGGGGCAAGTTTTGCCCCTCTGTCAGGGTGGAGCCGGGAAATCGCGGCCTCTGGGCTGGCCTCCGACGGTCGGAACGCGCTCGGAACGGGCGGAAGCGGAGACCTGCGCGGAGGGATAGCCCCTGTGGAGGACTAGGTTCGTTCTTCGACCTGTTTTCCAGGCAACTTTTGCCTTTCTGTCACGGTGGAGCTGGGAAATCCCGGCCTCCGGGTCTGCCTCTGACCCCCAGTACCTGCTCGGTATGTGCGGAAGCGGAGGCCTGCGGGGAGGGACAGCGTCTCCAAGAAGACTAGGGGGATGCGTGTCACCCTCTTTTCAGGGCAACTTTTGGCCCTCTGTCAGGGTGGGGTCGGGAAAGCACGGCCTCCGGGCGGGACTCCGACCGTCGGAACGCACCCGTAACGGGTGGGAGCGGAGGCTTGCGCGAGGGACAGCGTCTGAAATGGGACTAGGTGTGTCCGCGTCACCCTTGTTTCGGGGCAACTTTTGCCCCTCTGTCAGGGTGGGGCCGGAAAATCGCGGCCTCCGGGTGGGCCTCCGACCGTCGGAACGCGCTCGGAACGGGCGGAAATGGAGGCCTGCGTGGAGGCACAGCGTCTCAAAGAAAACTAGGGGCGCACGCGTCGCCCTCCTTTCGGGGCAACTGTTGCCAACCTGTGAGTTTGGGGCCGGGAAATCACGGTCACCAGGCATGCCTCCGACCGTCAGAACGTTCTCGGAACGGGCGAAAACGGAGGCCTGCGCGAGGGAAAGTGTCTCAAAGTGGTCTGGGTGCGCGCACATCGCCCTGTTTTCGGGGCAACTTTTGCCTTTCTGTCAGGGTGGAGCCGGGAAATCAAGGCTGCCGGTGGGACTCCGACCGTCGGAACACGCTCGGAACATGAGGAAACGGAGGCCTGCGCGGCGGGACAGCGTCTCATAGAGGACTTGGTGTTTCCGCGTCGCCCTGTTTTCGGGGCAACTTTTGGCCCTCTGTCAGGGTGGGGCCAGGAATCCCGGCCTTCGGGCAAGACTCCGACCGTGGAAACGCGGTCGATACGGGCAGAAACGGACGGCTACGTGGAGGGACAGCGTCTCAAAGAGGACTAGGTGTGTCCGCGTCAACCTCTTTTAAGGGCAACTTTGGCCCGACTGTCAGGGGGGGCCAGGAAATCGCAGCCTCCGGGCGGGCCTCCGACAGTCGGAACTTGCTCGGAACGGGCGGAAATGGAGGCCTGCGCGAGGGACAGCGTTTCAAAGAGGACTGGGTCTGTCCGCATGGCCATCTTTTCGGAGCAACTTTTGCCCCTCCGACAGGGTGGAGCCAGGAAATCGCGGCCTCTGGGCAGGCCTCCGACCGTCGGAACGCACCCGGAACGGGCGGAAACGGATTCCTGCGCGGAGGGACAGCCTCTCAAAGGGGACTAGGTATGTCTGCGTCTCCCTCTTTTTGGGGCATCCTTTGGCCCTCTGTAAGTGTGGGGCCAGGAAATCGCGGCCTCCGGGCGGTCCTCCGACCATCGGAACGTGCTCGGAATGGGCGGAAACGGAGGCCTGCGCGAGGGACTGTGTCTGCAAGAGAACCAGGTGTGTCCGTGTCGCCCTCTTTTGGGGCAACTTTTGCCCCACTGTCAGGGTGGAACCGGGAAATCCCGGCCTGCGGGCGGGCCTCAGACCGTGGGAACGTGCTCGGAACGTGCTGAAACGGAGGCCTGAGCGAGGGCAGCGTCTCAAAGAGGACAAGGTGCGCGTGCTTCGCCCTCTTTTCGGGACAACCTTTGCCCCTCCGTCCGATTGGGGCCGGGATATCAAGGCCTCCGTGCGGGCCTCCTAACGTCGGAATGCTCTCGGAATGGGCGGAAACTGAGGCCTGCGTGGAGGGACAGCATCTCAAAGAGGACTAGGTGTGTCCGCGTCACCCTCTTTTCGGGGCAACTTTTTACCCTCTGTCAGAGTGGGCCTGGGAAATCACGGCCACCGGGTGTACGTCTGACCATCGGAACGCGGTTAGAACAAGCGGAAACGGAGGCCTGCGCGGTGGGCATTTTCTCCAAGAGGACTAGGTGCTTGCGCTTCGCCCTGTTTTCGGGGCAACTTTCTCCCTCTGTCAGGGTGGAGCTGGGAAATCGTGGCCTCTGAGCGGGCCTCCGACCGTCGGAATGCACTCGGAACGGCGGACACGGATTCCGGCGCGGAGGGACAGCGTCTCAAAGGGGACTAGGGTGTCCGAGTCACCCTCTTTTCGGGGCAACTTCTGGCCCTCTGTCAGGGTGGAGCCGGGAAATCGCGGCCTCCGGGCGGTCCTCCGACTGTCGGAACGATCTCGGAACGGGCGGAAACGGAGGCCTGCATGGAGGGACTTTGTCTCAAAGAGGACTAGGTGTGTCCGCGTCACCCTCTGTTCGGGGCAACTTTTCTCCTTTGTCAGGGTGGGGCCAGGAAATCGCGGCCTCCGGGCAAGCCTCCGACCGTCGGAACGTGCTTGGAACGGGCAGAAACAGAGCCGTGCGCGGAGGAAAGCATCTCAAAGGGGACTAGGTGTGTCCGCGTCGCCCTCTTTTTGGGGAAACTTTTGTGCCTCTGTCAGGGTTGGGCCGGGAAATCGCGGCCTCTGGGCGGGCTTCCGACCGTCGGAACGCACTCAGAACAGGCAGGAACGGAGGCCTGCGTGCAGGGACAGCCTCTCAAAGAGGAGAAAGTGCGCGTGCATGGCCCCTTTTCGGGGCAGCTTTTGCCCCTCTGTCAGGCTGGGGCCAGGACCGTTGGAACGCGCTCGGAATGGGCAGAAATGGAGGCCTGTGCGGAGGGACAGCGTCTCAAAGAGGACTAGGAGCGTCCGCGTCACCCTCTTTTTGTGGAAACTTTTGGGCCTCTGTCAGGGTGGGGCCTGGAAATCGTGGGCTCCGGGCGGTTCTCCGACCGTCGGAACGCGCTCAGAACGGGCTTAAAAGGAGGCCTGCGCGGAGGGACAGCTTCTCAAAGGGGACTAGGTGTGTCCACGTCACCCTCTTTTTTGGGAAACTTTTGGCCCTTTGTCTGGGTTGGGCCGGAAAAATCGCGGCCTCCGGGTGGGTCTCCGACTGTCGGAAGGCGCTCGGAATGGGCGGAAACGGACGCCTGCTCGAGGGACTGCGTCTCCAAGAGAACCGGGTGTGTCCGTGTGGCCCTCTTTACGGAGCAACTTTCGCCCCTGTATCAGAGTGGGGCCGGAAATTCGCGGCCTCTGGCGGGCCTCCGACCGTCGGAACGCACTGAGAACAGGCAGAAACGGAGGACTGCGTGGAGGGATAGCATCTCAATAAGGTGTAAGTGCGCGTGCATGGCTCCTTTTCGGGGTAACTTTTGGCCCTCTGTCAGGGTGGGGCCAGGAAATCGTGGATCCGGGCGGGCCTCCGACCGTCGGAACGACCTCTGAATGGGCGGAAACGGAGGCCTGCGCGAGGGACAGATGCTCAAAGAGGATTAGGTGTATCCGCGTGGCTCTCTTTTCGGGGCAACTCTTGCCCCTCCGTCAGGTTGGAGCCGGGAAATCGTGGACTCTCGGCGGTCCTCCGACCTTCGGACCGCACTCGGAGCGGCGGGCACCGAATCCTGCGCGGAGGAACCGCATCTCAATGGTGACTAGGTGCGTGCATCTCCCTGTTTTCCGGGCAACTTTTGCCCCTCTTTCAGAGTGGTGCCGGGAAGTCGCGGCCTCCAGGCTGGTCTCCGACTGGCGGAACGTGCACGGAAGGGGCGGAAACGGAGGCCTGCGCGAGGGACTGCGTCTCCAAGGGAACCAGGTGTGTCCGTGTGGCCCTCTTTTCGGGGCAACTTTTGCCCCCTGTTAGGGTGGAGCCGGGAAATCCTGGCCTACGGCGGGCCTCAGACCGTCGGAACGCTCTCGTAACGGGCGGAAGCGGGGGCCTGCGCGAAGGACAGCTTCTCAAAGAGGACTAGGTGCACTCGCTTTGCCCTGTTTTCCGGGCAGCTTTTGCCTCTCTGTCAGGGTCGGGCCCGGAAATCCTGGCCTTCGGGCTGGCCTCCGACCGTCGTAACGCGCTCGGTATTGGCAGAAACGGAGGCCTGCGCGGAGGGACAGCGTCTAAAGAGCACTATGTGTGTCCGCGTGGCCCTTTTTTCAGAGCAACTTTTGCCACTCTGTCAGAGTGGGGCCGGGAAATCGCAGCCTCCGTGAGGGCCTCCGAATGTCGGAACGCTCTCAGAACAAGTGGAAACGGAGGCCCCCGCAAAGGGACAGCGTCTCCAAGGGGACTAGGTGCGCGCACATCCCCCTCTTTTCGGGGCAACTTTTGGCCCTCTGTCAGGGTGGGCTGGGAAATCGCAACCTCCGGGCGGTCATCCGACCGTCGTAACGTCCTCGGAACGGGCAGAAACACAGGCCTGCGCGGAGGGACAGCGTCTCAAAGGGGATTAGGTGTGTCCGAGTCACCCCCTTTTCGGGGCAACTTCTGGCCGTCCGTCAGGGTGGAACCGGAAATCGCGGCCTCTGGGCGGTCCTCCGACCGCCGGAACGCGCTCGGAATCGGTGGAAACGGAGACATGCTTGGACGGACAGCGTCTCCAAGAGGACTTGGTGCGCGCGCATCCCCCTGTTTTCGGGACAACGTTAGCCCCACTGTCAGGGTGGGGCCGGGAAATCGTGGCCTCCGGGCGGGCCTCCGACCATCGGAACGTGCTCGGAACGGGCGGAAACGGAGGCCTGCGCGAGGGACAGCGTCTCAAAGAGGACTAGGTGTGTCCGCGTAAATTTCTTTTCGGGGCAACGTTTGCCCCTCTGTAAGCGTGGAGCCGGAAAATCGCGGCCTCTGGGCGGACATCTGACCGTCGGAACACACTCGGAACAGGTGGAAACGGACTCCTGCGCGGAGGCACAGCGTCTCAAAGGGAACTAGGTGTGTACGCATTTCCCTCTTTTCGGGGAAACTTTTGACCCTCTGTCAGGGTGAGGCTGGGAAATCGTGGCCTCCGGGCGGTCCTCCGACCGTCGGAACGCGCTCGGAAAGGGTGGAACCGCAGCCTGCGCGGAGGGAGAGCGTCTCCAAGAGGATTCTGTGCGCGTGTCCCCGTTTTCGGGCCAACTTTTGCCCCTCTGTCAGCGTGGGGCCGGGAAATCCCGGCCTCCGGGGGGTCCTCCGATCATTGGAACGTGCTTGGAACGGGCAGAAACTGAGGCCTGCGCTGAGGGTAAGCGTCGCAAAGGGGACTTGGTGCGCGCGTGTCGCCCTCTTTTCGTGGCAATCTTTGCCCCTCTGTCAGACTGGGGCCGGGAAATCACGGACTCCGGGTGGGCCTCCCATCATCGGAACGTGCTTGGAACGGGCAGAAACAGAGGCCTGCTCTGAGGGACAGCGTCTCAAAGGGGACTAGGCGTGTCCGCCTCACCCTGTTTTTGGGGAATCTTTTGGGCCTCTGTCAGGGTGGGGCTGGCAAATCGCAGCCACCGGGCGGGCGTCCGACCGTCGGAACGCGCTCCGAAAAAGCGGAAACGGAGGCCTGCGCCAGGGACAGATGCTCAAAGAGGATTAGGTGTGTCCGCGTGGCTCTCTTTTCGGGGCAACTTTTGCCCCTCTCTCAGGTTTGGGCCGGGAAATCGCCGCATTTGGGCGGGACTCCGACTGTCGGAAGGCACTCGGAATGGGCGGATACGGAGGCCTGCACGGAGGGACAGCGTCGCAAAGAGGACTGAGTGTGTCCGCGTCGCCCTGTTTCGGGGCAAGTCTAGCCCATCTGTCATGGTGGTGCTGGGAAATCGCGGCCCCTAGGCGGGACTCCGACCGTCGGAATGCGCTCGGAACAGGCGGAAATGAAGGCCTGCGCAGAGGGACAGCTTCTCAAAGAAAACTAGGGGTGCGCGCGTTGCCCTCCTTTCGGGGCAACTTTTGCCAATCTGTGAGTGTGGGGCTGGGAAATCGCGGTCTCCAGGCGGGCCTCCGACCGGCAGAACGCTCTCGGAACGGGCGAAAACGGAGGCCTGCACGAGGGAAAGTGCCTCAAAGAAGACTAGGTGTGCGCGTGTCGCCCTGTTTTCGGGGCAACTTTTGCCAGTCTGTCAGGGAGTGACCGCGAAATCCCGTCCTTCGGGGGGGGGGGCTCTGACTTTCGGAACGCGCGCAATACAGGCAGAAAGGGAGTCCTGCCTGGAGGGACAGCGTCTCACAGAGGACTATTTGTGTCTGCGTCACCCTCTTTTCGGGGCAAATTTTCCCCTCTGTCAGGGTGGGGCTGGGAAATCGCAGCCTCCGGGCGTGCATCCAAACGTGGAACGCACTCGGAAAGGGCTGAAACAGAGTCCTGCACGAAGGAACAGCATCTGAAAGAAGGCTAGGTGTGTCCACGTGGCCCTCTTCTCGGGGCAACATTTGGCCCTCTGTCAGGGTGGGGACGGGAAATCGCGGCCTCCGGGCCGGCCTCCGACCGTCGGAAGGCTCTCGGAACGGGCGGAAATGGAGGCCTGCGCGAAGGACAACTTTTCAAAGAGGACTAGGTGCGCGCGCCTCGCCCTGTTTTCCGGTCACCTAGTGCCTCTCTGTCAGGGTGGGGCTGGAAAATCCTGGCCTTCGGGATTGCCTCCGACCATCGTAACGCGCTCGGTATGGGCAGAAACAGCATCCTGCGCGGAGGGACAGCATCTCAAAGAGGAGTATGTGTGTCCACGTCCCCATTTTTCGGAGCAACATTTGCCCCTCTGTCAGAGTGGGGCCGGGAAATCGCGGTCTCTGGGAGGGCCTCCGAACATCGGAACGCACTCAGAACAGGCAGGAAAGGAGACCTGCGTGGAGGGACAGCGCCTTAAAGAGGAGAACGTGCGCATGCATGGCCCCTTTTCAAGGCTACTTTTGCACCTCTGTCAGAGTGGGGCCAGGAAAACGCGGACTCCGGGCAGAACTCTGACCGTCAGAACGCGCTCAGAACAAGTGGAAACGGAGGCCCCCGTGGAGGGACAGCGCCTCCAAGAGGACTAGGTGCGTGCACCCCCTGTTTTCGGGGCAACTTTGGCCCTACTCTCAGAGTGGGGCCGGGAAATCGCGGATCCGGGCGGGCCTTCGACCGTCGGAATGCACTTGGAATGGGCGGCAGCGGAGGCCTGTGCGGACTGACACCGTCTCAAAGAAAACTAGGTGTGTCCGCGTCACCCTCTTCTCGGGGCAACTTTTGGCCCTTTGTCAGGTTGGGGCCGGGAAATCGCGGCCTCTGGGTGGGCGTCCCACCGTCGGTACGTGCTCGGAACAGGTGGAAATGGAGGTTTGCGCGAGGGACAGCGTCTCAAAGAGGACTGGGTGTGTCCGCGTGGCCCTCTTTTCGGAGCAACTTTTGCCCCTCTTTCAGGGTGGAGCCAGGAAATAGCGGCGTCTAGGTGGGCCTAAGACCGTCGGAACGTCCTCGGAATGGGCGGAAACGGAGGCCTGCGCGAGGGACAGCGTCTCAAAGGGGATTAGGTATGTCCGAGTCACCCCCTTTTCGGGGCAACTTCTGGCCGTCTGTCAGGGTGGAACTGGAAAATCGCGGCCTCTGGGCGGTCCTCCGACCGCCGGAACGCGCTCAGAATCGGTGGAAACGGAGACATGCGTGGACGGACAACGTCTCCAAGAGGACTAGGTGCGCGTGTGTCCCCCTGTTTCCGGGGCAACTTTGGCCACACTATGAGGGTGGAGCCAGGAAATCGCGGCCTCTGGGTGAGCCTCCGACCGTGGGAACGCGTTCGGAACGGGTATAAAGGGAGGCCTGCGTGGAAGGACAGCGTCTCAAAGGGGACAAGGTGTGTCCGCGCGGCCCTCTTTTCGGGGAACTTTTGGGCCTCTGTCTGGGTGGGGCTGGGAAATCGCGGCCTCCGGGCCGGCCTCCAACCGTCGGAACGCTCTCGTAACGCGCGGAAACGGAGGCCTGCGTGAAGGAAAGCTTCTCAAAGAGGACTAGGTCCGCGCACTTCGCTCTGTTTTCCAGGCATCTTTTCCCTCTCTGTCAGGGTCAGGCCGGGAAATTCTGGCTTTCGGGCGGGCTTCTGACCGTCGGAACGCACTCGCTATGGGTAGAAACGGACGCCTGCGCGGAGGGAGAGCGTTTCCAAGAGGACTCCGTGCGCGTGTCCCCGTTTTCGGGCCAACTTTTGCCCCTCTGTCAGCGTGGGGCCGGGAAATCCCAGCCTCCGGGGGGTACTCCGATCATCGGAACGTGCTCGGAACGGGCAGAAACAGAGGCCTGTGGTGAGGGACAGCGTCTCAAAGGGGACTAGGCGTGTCCGCCTCACCCTGTTTTTGGGGAATCTTTTGGGCCTCTGTCAGGGTGGGGCCGGCCTCCGACTGTCGGAACGCGCTCGGTAAGGGCTGAAATGGATGCCTGCGTGGAGGCACAGCGTCTCAAAGAGGACTAGGTGTCTCTGGGTCACCCTCTTTTCGGGGCAATTTTTGCCCTCTGTCAGAGTGGGGCCAGGAAATCTCGGCCTCCGGGAGGGCCTTCGACCGTCGGAACGCGCTCGAAACGGGCGGAAGCGGAGGCCTAGGCGAGGGACAGCCTCTCAAAGAGGGCTAGGTGTGTCCGCGTCACCCTCTTTTCGGAGCAACTTTTGGCCCTCTGTCAGGGTGGGGTCGGGAAATCGCGCCCTCCGGGCGGACTCCGACGGTTGGAACGCGCTCGGAATGTGTGGAAACGGAGACATGCGCGGAGGGACAGCGTCTCCAAGAGGACTAGGTCCGTGCGCTTCCCCTTGTTTTCGGGACAACTTTAGCCCCACTGTCAGCTTGGGGCTGGGAAATCTCTGCCTCCGGGCGGGCTTCCAACCTTCGGAACACGCTCAGAATGGGCGGAAGCGGAGGTCTGCGCGGAGGGACAGCGTCTCAAAGAGGACTAGGTGTGTCCGCGTCACCCTCTTTTCGGGGTATCTTTTCGCCCTCTGTCAGAGTGGGGCCCGGAAATCTCGGCCTCTGGGCGGGCCTCCGACCGTCGGAACGCACTCGGAACGGGAGGAAGCGGATTCCTGCGCGGAGGGACAGCGTCTCAAAGAGGACTAGATGCGCGCACGTCGCCCTCTTTTCGGGGCAACCTTTGCCCCTCCGTCAGACTGGGGCCGGGAAATCAAAACCTCCGGGTGGGCCTCCGACCGTCGGAACGCTCTCGGAATGGGCGGAAACGGAGGCCTGCGCGGAGGGACAGCATCTCAAAGAGGACTAGGTGTGTCCGCGTCATCCCCTTTTCGGGGCAACTTTTGCCCCTCTGTCAGCGTGGGGCCGGGAAATCACAGCCACCGGGCGTACGTCCGACCGTCGGAACGTGCTCAGAACAAGCGGAAACGGAGGCCTGCGCGGAGGGCAGTTTCTCCAAGAGGACTAGGTGGGCGCGCTTCCCCTTGTTTTCAGGGCAACCTTAGTCCCACTGTTAGTGTGGGGCCGGGAAATTGCGGCCTCCGGGCTAGCCTCCGACCGTCGGAAAGTGCTCGGAATGGGCGGAAATGGAGGGCTGCGCGAGGGACAGCCTCTTAAAGAGTACTAAGTGTGTCCGCGTGGCCCTCTTTTCGGGGCAACTTTTGCCCCTCTGTCAGGGTGGAGCCGGGAAATCGCAGTCTCTAGGTGGGCATCTGACCGTCGGAACGTGCCCAGAACGGGCAGAAACGGATTCCTGCGCAGATGGACAGCGTCTCAAAGGGGACTAGGTATGTCCGCGTCACCCTCTTTTCGGAGCAACTTTTGGCCCTCTGTCAGGGTGGGGTCAGGAAATTGCGGCCTCCGGGCGGACTCTGACTGTTGGAATGCGCTCGGAATGTGTGGAAACGGAGACATGCGCGGAGGGACAGCGTCTCCAAGAGGACTAGGTGCGCACACATCCCCCTGTTTTCGGGACAACTTTAGCCCCACTGTCAACGTGGGGCTGGGAAATCTCTGCCTCCGGGTGGGCTTCCGACCGTCGGAACACGCTCGGAATGTGCAGAAGCGGAGGCCTGCGTGGAGGGACAGCATCTCAAAGAGGACTAGGTTTATCCGCGTCACCCTCTTTTCGGGGTAACTTTTTGCCCTCTGTCAGAGTGGGGCCGGGAAATCTCGGCCTCCGGGCGGGCCTCCGACCGTCGGAACGCGCTCGGAAAGGGCGGAAGTGATTCCTGGGCGGAGGGACAGCGTCTCAAAGAGGACTAGATGCGCGCGCGTCGCCCTCTTTTCGGGGCAACATTTGCCCCTCTGTCAGACTGGGGCCGGGAACTCAGAGCCTCCAGGCGGGCCTCCGACCGTCGGAACGTTCTCGGAATGGGCGGAAACGGAGGCCTGCGCGGAGGGACAGCATCTCAAAGAGGACTAGGTGTGTCCGCGTCATCCCCTTTTCGGGGCAACTTTTGCCCCTCTGTCAGCTTGGGGCCGGGAAATCACAGCCACCGGGAGTACGTCCGACCGTCGGTACGCGCTCAGAACAAGCGGAAACGGAGGCCTCCGCGGAGGGCAGTTTCTCCAAGAGGACTAGTTGCGCGCGCTTCCCCTTGTTTTCAGGGCAACTTTAGTCCCACTGTCAGGGTGGGGCCGGGAAATTGCGGCCTCCGGGCTGGCCTCCGACCGTCGGAACGCGCTCAGAAAGGGCAGAAATGGAGGCCTGCGTGAAGGACAGCTTCTCAAAGAGGACTAGCTGCGCGTGCTTCGCCCTGTTTTCCGGGCAAATTTTGCCTCTCTGTCAGGGTGGGGCCGGCAAATCCTTGCCTTCGGGCTGGCCTCCGACCATCGTAACGCGCTCTGCATGGGCAGAAACAGAATCCTGCGTGGAGGGACAGCGTCTCAAGGAGGACTATGTGTGTCCGCGTGGCCCTTTTTTCAGAGCAACTTTTGCCGCTCTGCCAATATGGGGCAGGGAAATCGCTGTTTCTGGGAGGGCCTCCGACCGTCAGAACGCACTCAGAACAGGCAGAAAAGGACACCTGCGTGGAGGGACAGCGTCTCAAAGAGGAGTACGTGCGCGTGCATGGCCCCTTTTCGGGGCAACTTTTGCCCCTCTGTCAGAGTGTGGCCGGGAAATCGCGGACTCCGGGCGGGCCTCTGACGGTCAGAACGTGCTCAGAACGGGCGGAAATGGAGGCCTACGTGGAGGGACAGTGTCTCAAAGGGGACTAGGTATGTCCGGGTCTCCCTCTTTTCAGGGCATCTTTTGGCCATCTGTCAGGGTGGAGCCGGGAAATCGCGGCCTCTGGGCGTTCGTCCGACCGTCGGAACGCACTCGGAACGGCGGGCACAGATTCCTGCGCGGAGGGACAGCGTCTCAAAGGGGACTAGGTGCGTGTATCGCCCTGTTTTCCAGGCAACTTTTGCCTCTCTGTCAGTGTGGGGCCGGGAAATCCTGGCCTCCGGGCGGGCCTGCATCCGTCGGAAACGCGCTCAGAACGGGCGGAAGCCGAGGCCTGTGCGGAGGGACAGCATCTCAAAGTGGACTAGGTTTATCCGCATCACCCTCTTTTCGGGGCAACTTTTGGCCATCTGTCAGGGTGGGGCCGGGAAATCGCGGCCTCTGGGTGGGCATCCGACCGTCGGAATGCACTCGGAACGGGTGGAAACGGGTTCCTGGGCGGAGGGAAAGCGTCTCAAAGGGGACTAGGTGTGTCCGCGTCACCCTCTTTTCGGGGCAACTTTTGGCCCTCTGTCAGAGTGGGGCCGGGAAATCGAGGCCTCCGGGCTGGCCTCGACCGTCGGAACGTGCTCGGAACGGGTGGAAATGGAGGCTGCACGAGGGACAGCCTCTCAAAGAGTACTTGGTGTGTCCACGTGGCCCTCTTTTCGGGGCAACTTCTGTCCCTCTGTCAGGGTGGAGCCGGGAAATCGCGGCCTCCGGGTGGTCCTCCGACCGTCGGAACGCGCTCGGAATGGGTGGAAATGGAGACATGCGCGGGGGGACAGCGTCTCCAAGAGGACTAGGTGGACGCGCGTCACCCTGTTTTCGGGGCAACTTTTCCCCACTTTCAGCGTGGGGCCGGGAAATCTCTGCCTCCGGGCGGGCTTCCGACCGTCGGAACACGCTCGGAACGGGTGGAAACGGATTCCTGCGCGGAGGGACAGCGTCTCAAAGGGGATTAGGTGTGTCCGCGTCACCCTGTTTTCGGGGCAACATTTGCCCCTCTGTCAGAGTGGGGCCGGGAAATCGCACCCTCCGGGCTGTCCTCCGACAGTCGGAACGCGCTCAGAATGGGCGGAAACGGAGACATGCGTGGAGGGACTGCGTCCCCAAGCGAACCAGGTGTGTCCGTGTGGCCCTCCTTTCGGGGCAACTTTTGCCCTTCTGCCAGGGTGGACACGGGAATTCCCGGCCTCCGGGCGGGCCTCACACCATGGGAACGCGTTCGGAACGGGCAGAAACGGAGGCCTGCATGAGGGACAGATGCTCAAAGAGGATTAGGTTTGTCCGTGTGGCTCTCTTTTCGGGGCAACTTTTGCCCCTCTGTCAGGGTGGAGCCGGGAAATCGCGGCCTCTGGGCGTTCGTCCGGCCGTCGGAACGCACTCGGAACGGCAGGCACAGATTCCTGCACGGAGGGACAGCGTCTCAAAGGTGACTAGGTGCGTGCATCGCCCTGTTTTCTGGGCAACTTTTGCCTCTCTGTCAGGGTGGGGCCGGGAAATCCTGGCCTTCGGGCTGGCCTCCGACCGTTGTAACGCACTCGTTATGGGCAGAAACGGAAGCCTGCGCGGAGGGACAGCGTCTCAAAGAGGACTATGTGTGTCCGCGTGGTCCTTTTTTCAGAGGAACATTTGTCTCTCTGTCAGGGTGGGGCCAGGAAACTGCGGCCTGCGGGCGAGCCTCCGACCTTCGGAACGTGCTCGGAATGGGCGGAAACGGAGGCCTGCGCAAGGGACAGCGTCTCAAAGAGGACTAGTTGTGTCCGCCTCACCCTCCTTTCGCAGCAACTTTTGCCCCTCTGTCAAGTTGGTGTTGGGAAATCGCGGCCTCTGGGCGGGCCTCCGACCGTCGTAACGTGCTCGGAACGGGCAGAAACACAGGCCTGCGCGGAGGGACAGCGTCTCAAAGGTGACTAGGTGTGTCCGAGTCACCCTCTTTTTGGGGCGACTTCTGGCCCTCTGTCAGGGGGGATCCGGGGAATCGCGGCCTCCGGGCGGTCCTCCGACCGTCGAAACGTGCAGGGAATGTGTGGAAACGGAGACATGCACGGAGGGACAGCGCCTCCAAAAGGACTAGGTGCGCACGCATCCCCCTGTTTTCGGGACAACTTTAGCCCCACTGTCAGTGTGGGGCCGGGAAATCTCTACCTCCGGGTGGGCTTCCGACCAATGGAACACGTTCGGAACGGGCGGTAGCGGAGGCATGCGCGGAGTGACAGCGTCTCAAAGAGGACTTGGCGTATCCGCGTCACCCTCTTTTCGGAGTTACCTTTCGCCCTCTGTCAGAGTGGGGCCAGGAAATCTCGGCCTCCGGGCGGGCCTCCGACCGTCGGAACGTGCTCGGAAAGGGCGGAAGCGGATTCCTGGGCGGAGGGACAGCGTCTCAAAGAGGACTAGATGCGCGCGCGTCGCCCTCTTTTCGGGACAACCTTTGCCCCTCCGTCGGATTGGGGCCGGGATATCAGGGCCTCCGTGCGGGCCTCCGAACGTCGGAATGCTCTTGGAATGGGCGGAAACTGAGGTCTGCGCGGAGGGACAGCATCTCAAAGAGGACTAGGTGTGTCCGCGTCACCCTCTTTTCGGGGCAACTTTTTACCCTCTGTCAGAGTGGGCCAGGGAAATCACGGCCACCGGGTGTACGTCCGACCATCGGAACGCGGTCAGAACAAGCGGAAACGGAGGCCTGCGCGGTGGGCATCTTCTCCAAGAGGACTAGGTGCTTGCGCTTCGCCCTGTTTTCGGGGCAACTTTTCCCCCTCTGTCAGGGTGGAGCTGGGAAATCGTGGCCTCTGAGCGGTCCTCCGACCGTCGGAGCGCACTCGGAACGGTGGACACGGATTCCGGCACGGAGGGACAGCGTCTCAAAGGGGACTAGGAGTGTCCGAGTCACCCTCTTTTCGGGGCAACTTCTGGCCCTCTGTCAGGGTGGAGCTGGGAAATCGCGGCCTCCGGGGGTCCTCCGACCGTCGAAACGTGCCCAGAACGGGCGGAAACGGAGGCCTGCGCGGAGGGACAGTATCTCAAAGAGGACTAGGTTTGTCCGCGTGACCCTCTTTTTGGGGCAACTTTTGGGCCTCTGTCAGGGTGCGGCCGGGAAATTGCGGCCTCTGGGCGGGCCTCCGACCATCGGAACGCACTCTGAATGGGTGTAAACGGAGGTCTGCGCGGAGGGACAGCGCCTCCAAGAGGACTAGGTGGACGCGCGTCACCCTGTTTTCGGGGCAACATTTGCCCCACTGTCAGCGTGGGACCGGGAAATCACGGCCTCCGGGCAGACCTCCGACCATTGGAACGTGCTCGGAACGGGCAGAAACAGAGCCGTGCGTGGAGGAAAGCGGCTCAAAGGGGACTAGGTGTGTCCCCGTCACCCTCTTTCGGGGCAACTTTTGGCCC
>NW_025335986.1:30611-34213 GCF_004798865.1 Varanus komodoensis
CGCAGGCCTCCGTTTCTGCCCGTTCCGAGCACGTTCCGACGGTCGGAGGCCTGCCCGGAGGCCGCGATTTCCCGGCCCCACCCTCACAGTGTGGCCGAAGTTGCCCCAGAAACAGGGGGATGCGCGCGCACCTAGTCCTCTTGGAAAAACTGCCCTCCGCGCAAGCCTCCGTTTCCGCTTGCTCTGTGCACGTTCCGACGGTTGGAGGCCCGCCTGGAGATCCTGATTTCCCGGCCCCAGTCTGAAAGAGGGGCAAAGGTTGCCCAGAAAAGAGGGGGACGCGCGTGCACCTAGTCCTCTTTGAGACGCTGTCCCTCCGTGCCGGATCAGCTTCCGCCCATTCCGAGCGTGTTCCGATGGTCGGAGGCCCGCCCGGAGGCTGTTATTTCCCGGCCTCACACTTAAAGTGGGGCTAAAGTTGCCCCGAAAACAGGGGGATGCGCGGGTACCTAGGCCTCTTGGAGACGCAGTGCCTCCACTCAGGCCTCTGTTTCCGCCCGTTCCGAGCGCGTTCCGAAGGTCGGAGGCCCACACGGAAGCCGCGATTTCCCGACCCCACCCTGACAGAGGGCCAAAAGTTGCCCTGAAAAGAGGGCCACGTGGACACATCCAGTCCTCTTTGAGACGCTGTCCCTTGTGCAGGCCTCCATTTCCGCCCATTCCGAGCACGTTCCGACGGTCGGAGGCCCGCCCAGAGGCCCCGATTTCCCGAGCCCACCCTGACAGAGGGCCAAATGTTGCCCTGAAAAGATGGTGACGCGGACACACCTAGTCCTCTTTGAGACGCTGTCCCTCGTGCAGGCATCCGTTTCGGCCCGTTCCGAGCGCGTTACGACGGTTGGAGGCCCACCCGAAGGCCAGGATTTCCTGGCCCGACCCTTACAGATAGGCAAAAGATGCCCGGAAAACAGGGAAAATGCACCCACCTAGTCCTCTTTGAGAAGCTGTCCTTCTCGCAGGCCTCTGTTTCCGCCCGTTCCGAGTGCGTTCCGACGGTCGGATGCCCGCCAGGAGGCCGGGATTTCCTGACCCCGCCCTGACAGAGGGGGAAAAGTTGCCCCGAAAAGAGGGCGACGCGACCGCACCTAGTCCTCTTTGAGACGCTGTCCCTCGCTCAGGCCTCCGTTTCTGGCCGTTCCGAGCGTGTTCCGATGGTCGGCGGCCAGCCCGGAGGCCGAGATTTCCTTGCCCCATGCTGACAGTGGGGCTAAAGATGCCCCGAAAACAGGGGGATGCCCGCGCACCTACTCCTCTTGGAGACGCTGACCCTCGCTCACGCCTCCGTTTCTGCCCGTTCCGAGCACATTCCGACGGTTGGAGGCCCCCGTGGAGTCCAGGATTTCCCGGCCCCACGCTAAAAGAAAGGCAAAAGTTGCCCCGAAAACAGGGGGACACGGGTCCACCTAGTCCTCTTTGAGACGCTGTCCCTCTGGGCAGGCCTCCGTTGCTATCCGTTCCGAGCGCGTTCCAACGTTCTGAGGTCCGCCCAGAGGCCGCGATTTCCCAGCCCCACTCTGACAGAGGGGCAAAAGTTGCCCTGAAAAGAGGGCGACGCGGACACGCCTAGTCCTCTTTGAGACGCTGTCCCTCCGCGCAGGCCTCCGTTTCCGCCCGTTCTGATGGGGTTCCGACGGTCGGAACTCAGTCCGGAGGCTTGCATTTCCCCGCCCCAGGCTGACAGAAGGCCAAAAGTTGCCCAGAAAACAGGGGGACTTGCGCGCACCTAGTCCTCTTGGAATCGCTGTCCCTCCACGCAGACCTCCGTTTCCACCCATTCTGGGTTTCTGGGGAAGGCGAGCAAAATCTGTCCAGAATGCCCAAAGAAGGCCCGAGATGCTGACCCGTGGGTCACCAGCCAGAAAGTGGCCTATTTGGGCGGTTGGCAGAATGCTTCCAAATTCACAGAGTTGGCTCGGGGACGGCCCCCGATACACTCCAGGCGTCAGTGCATCTGCTGGACCCCTGGAAGGTGTGTCTGGGGAAGGCGAGCAAAATCCGTCTAAAATGCCAAAAATAGGCCCGAACGCCGACCCGCGGGTCACGACTCCGAAAGTGGCAAAATTGGGCAGTTGGCAGAATTCTTCCAAATTCACAAAGTTTGCTCGGGGTGGGCCGCGATACCCTGCATGCGTCGGTGCCTCTGCTGGAGCCCTGGTAGGTGTGTCTGCGGAAGGCGAGCAAAATTTGTCCAGTATGCCAAAAATAGGGCCGAGATGCTGACCTGTGGGACACGACTCCGAAAGTGGCAAAATTGGGCGGTTGGCAGAATGCTTCCAAATTCACAGAGTTTGCTCGGGGAGGGCCCCCGATGCCCTGCATGCGTCAGTGCATCTGCCGGAGCCCTGGACGGGGTGTCTGGGGAAGGCGAGCAAAATCTGTCCAAAATGCGAAAAATAGGCCTGAGATGCTTACCCACGGGTCACGACTCCGAAAGTGGCAAATTGGGGGGTTGGCAGAATGCTTCCAAATTCACAGAGTTTGCTGGGGGAGGGACCACGTTACCCGGCATGCGTCGGTGCCTCTGCCGAAGCCCTGGAAGGTGTGTCTGCGGAAGGCGAGCAAAATCTGTCCAAAATGCCAAAAATAGGCCCGAGATGCAGACCTACGGGTTACGACTCCGCTATTGGCAAAATTGGGGGGTTGGCAGAAAAATTCCAAATTCACCGAGGTTGCTCGGGGAGGTCCCCCGATACCCTGAATGTGTTGGTGCCTCTGCCGAAGCCTTGGAAGGTGTGTCTGGGGAAGGCGTGGATAATCTGTCCATGATGCCAAAAATGGGCCCGAGATGCTGACCCGAAGGACACGACTCCGGAAGTGGCAAAATTGGACGGTTGGCAGAATGCTTCCAAATTCACAGAGTTTGCTCGGGAAGGTCCCCCGATACCCTGCATGCGTCAGTGCATCTGCCGGAGCCCTGGAAGATGTGTCTGGGGTAGGCGAGCAAAACCTGTCCAAAAAGTCAAAAATAGGCCCGAGATGCTGACCCGCGGGTCACGACTACGAAAGTGGCAAAATTGGGCAGTTGGCAGAATGCTTCCAAATTCACAGAGTTTGCTCGGGGTGGGCCCGTGATACCCTGCATGCTTCGGTGCCTCTGCTGGAGCCCTGGAAGGTGTGTCTGCGGAAGGCGAGCATAATCTGTTCGGTATGCCAAAAATAGGCCCGAGATGCTGACCTGTGGGACACGACTCCGAAAGTGGCAAATTCGGCGGTTGGCAGAATGCTTCCAAATTCACAGAGTTTGCTGGGGGAGGGCCCCCGATGCCCTGCATGCGTCGGTGCATCTGCCGGAGCCCTGGACGGGGGGTCTGGGGAAGGCGAGCAAAATCTGTCCAAAATGCCAAAAATAGGCCCAATAGGCTGACCAGCGGGTCACGACTACGAAAGTGGCAAAAATGGGCGGTTGGCAGAATGCTTCCAAATTCACAGAGTTTGCTCGGGAAGGTCCCCCGATACCCTGTATGCGTCAGTGCATCTGCCGGAGCCCTGGAAGAGGTGACTGGGGTAGGCGAGCAAAACCTGTCCAAAAAGTCAAAAATAGGCCCGAGATGCTGACCCGCGGGTCACGACTCCGAAAGTGGCAAAATTGGGCAGTTGGCAGA
>NW_025335986.1:34313-37534 GCF_004798865.1 Varanus komodoensis
GACTCCGAAAGTGGCAAAATTGAGCAGTTGGCAGAATGCTTCCAAATTCACAGAGTTTGCTCGGGGAGGGCCCCCGATACCCTGCATGCGTCGGTGCGTCTGCCGAAGCCCTGGAAGGTGTGTCTGGGGAAGGCGAGCAAAATCTGTCTAAAATGCCAAAAATAGGCCCGAACGCCGACCCGCGGGTCACGACTCCGAAAGTGGCAAAATTGGGCTGTTGGCAGAATTCTTCCAAATTCACAGAGTTTGCTCGGGGTGGGCCGCGATGCCCTGCATGCGTCGGTGCCTCTGCTGGAGCCCTGGTAGGTGTGTCTGCGGAAGGCGAGCAAAATCTGTCCAGTATGCCAAAAATAGGCCCGAGATGCTGACCTGTGGGACACGACTCCGAAAGTGGCAAAATTGGGGGGTTGGCAGATTTCTTCCAAATTCACAGAGTTTGCTCGGGGAGGGCCCCCGATGCCCTGCATGCGTCAGTGCATCTGCCGGAGCCCTGGACGGGGGGTCTGGGGAAGGCGAGCAAAATCTGTCCAAAATGCCAAAAATAGGCCCGAACACCGACCCGCGGGTCACGACTCCGAAAGTGGCAAAATTGGGCAGTTGGCAGAATTCTTCCAAATTCACAGAGTTTGCTCGGGGTGGGCCGCGATACCCTGCATGCGTCGGTGCCTCTGCTGGAGCCCTGGTAGGTGTGTCTGCGGAAGGCGAGCAAAATCTGTCCAGTATGCCAAAAATAGGCCCGAGATGCTGACCTGTGGGACACGACTCCGAAAGTGGCAAAATTGGGGGGTTGGCAGATTTCTTCCAAATTCACAGAGTTTGCTCGGGGAGGGCCCCCGATGCCCTGCATGCGTCAGTGCATCTGCCGGAGCCCTGGACGGGGGGTCTGGGGAAGGCGAGCAAAATCTGTCCAAAATGCCAAAAATAGGCCTGAGATGCTTACCCACGGGTCACGACTCCGAAAGTGGCAAATTGGGCGGTTGGCAGAATGCTTCCAAATTCACAGAGTTTGCTGGGGGAGGGACCACGTTACCCGGCATGCGTCGGTGCCTCTGCCGAAGCCCTGGAAGGTGTGTCTGCGGAAGGCGAGCAAAATCTGTCCAAAATGCCAAAAATAGGCCCGAGATGCAGACCTACGGGTTACGATTCCGCAATTGGCAAAATTGAGGGGTTGGCAGAAAGATTCCAAATTCACCAAGGTTGCTCGGGGAGGTCCCCCGATACCCTGAATGTGTTGGTGCCTCTGCCGAAGCCTTGGAAGGTGTGTCTGGGGAAGGCGTGGATAATCTGTCCATGATGCCAAAAATGGGCCCGAGATGCTGACCCGAAGGACACGACTACGGAAGTGGCAAAATTGGACGGTTGGCAGAATGCTTCCAAATTCACAGAGTTTGCTCGGGGAGGGCCCCCGACACCCTGCATGCGTCGGTGCATCTGCCGAAGCCCTGGAAGGTGTGTCTGGGGAAGGCGAGCAAAATCTGTCCAAAATGCCAAAAATAGGCCCGAACTGCTGACCCGCGGGTCACGACTCCGAAAGTGGCAAAATTGGGCAGTTGGCAGAATTCTTCCAATTTCACAGAGTTTGCTCGGGGTGGGCCCGCGATACCCTGCATGCGTCGGTGCATCTGCCGGAGCCCTGGAAGTGGTGTCTGGAGAAGGCGAGCAAAATCTGTCCAAATTGCCAAAAATAGGCCCAATAGGCTGACCAGCGGGTCACGACTACGAAAGTGGCAAAAATGGGCGGTTGGCAGAATGCTTCCAAATTCACAGAGTTTGCTCGGGAAGGTCCCCCGATACCCTGCATGCGTCAGTGCATCTGCCGGAGCCCTGGAAGAGGTGTCAGGCGAAGGCGAGCAAAATCTGTCCAAAATACCAGAAATGGGCCTGAGATGCTGGCCCGCGTGTCACGACTCCAAAAGTGGCAAAATTGGGCGGTTGGCAGAATGCTTCCAAATTCACAGAGTTTGCTCGGGGAGGGCCCCCGATACCCTGCATGCGTCAGTGCATCTGCCGGAGCCCTGGACGGGGTGTCAGGCGAAGGCGAGCAAAATCTGTCCAAAATGCCAAAAATGCGCCCGGGATAATGACCCGCGGGTCACGATTCCGAAAGTGGCAAAACTGGGCGGTTGGCAGAATTCTTCCAAATGCACAGAGTTTGCTCTGGGAGGGCCCCCGATACCCTGCATGCGTCGGTGCATCTGCCGGAGCCCTGGAAGGGGTGTCTGGGGAAGGCGAGCAAAATCTGTCCAAAATGCCAAAAATCGGCCCGAGATGCTGGCCCACGTGTCACGACTCAAAAAGTGGAAAAATTGGGCGGTTGGCAGAATTCTTCCAAATGCACAGAGTTTGCTCTGGGACGGCCCCCGATACCCTGCATGCGTCAGTGCATCTGCCGGAGCCCTGGAAGAGGTGTCAGGCGAAGGCGAGCAAAATCTGTCCAAAATGCCAAAAATAGGCCCGAGCTGCTAACCCGCGGGTCACGACTCCGAAAGTGGCAAAATTGGGTGGTTGGCAGAATGCTTCCAAATTCACAGAGTTTTCTCGGGAAGGTCCCCCGATACCTTGCATGCGTCAGTGCATCTGCTGGAGCCCTGGAAGGGGTGTCAGGCGAAGGCGAGCAAAATCTGTCCAAAATGCCAAAAATGGGCCTGAGATGCTGGCCCGCGGGTCACGACTCCGAAAGTGGCAAAATTGGGGGGTTGGCAGAATGCTTCCAAATTCACAGAGTTTGCTCGGGAAGGTCCCCCGATACCCTGCATGCGTCAGTGCATCTGCTGGAGCCCTGGAAGGGGTGTCAGGCGAAGGCGAGGAACATCTGTCCAAAATGCCAAAAATACGCCTGGGATAATGACCCGCGGGTCACGATTCCGAAAGTGGCAGAATTGGGCGGTTGGCAGAATTCTTCCAAATGCACAGAGTTTGCTCGGGGAAGGCCCCCGATACCCTGCATGCGTTGGTGCATCTGCTGGAGCCCTGGAAGGGGTGTCCGGGGAAGGCGAGCAAAATCTGTCCAAAATGCCAAAAATACACCCGGGATAACGACCCGCGGGTCACGACTCCGAAAGAGGAAAAATTGGGCGGTTGGCAGGATGCTTCCAAATTCACAGAGTTTGCTGAGGAGGGCTCCCGATACCCTGCCTGCGTCAGTGCATCTGCCGGACCCCTGGAAGGGGTGTCTGGGGAAGGCGAGCAAAATCTGTCTAAAATGCCAAAAACAGGCCCGA
>NW_025335987.1:0-8475 GCF_004798865.1 Varanus komodoensis
GGATGCTCCGATTCTCTCCCTGGGATCCGGTGTGCTGCCCGTCTCCTTGTTCAGCCCTCACTGGGCCGTGAACCAGGCCTTGGGCAGAGCTCACCAGTCGCTGGGGCACCGCCGCCAGGCCTGGCCTCCAGCAGAGCAGCCAAACGACCGGCTCGTCCGCTCTGGGTCCAGCTTCCACCCCGTTTCTCCCGGGAGGGAGCCGCACGCCTGGCATCCAAGTGCTCCTCCGTGGCCTGGCTCCATGTCCAGTTGTGCCACTTCTCGAGTGCTGTTTGAGTTCTGCCGGCTTTCGTGGGCACCCACTTGTGGAGGTGGTTTGCTGTCACTGCAGCCGCTCCCTCATGCAATCCTACCTCAGTCAGGACGGCTTCCCCGAGGGGAGCCTGTCCTCACTGCCTTGGCCCATCTGGACCCCCTCGGGGTTCTTCCAACTCGTTGGTCCCCAGTTCCAAGCACCATTGCAGCAAAAGCACACTTTCCATGCAGGATTTTCTGCCTGCTCACCTGGTCCAGCACTTCATACACACGTCGGCCAACCAGGCGCCCACGGGACGCCTCACGCAGGAGGGGTGCAAGGCCTCTGCCTGCCCGGCGCCCCAGCAAGCAGCGTCTGCAGGCATGGCCCCTCTGGGGAGGCTTCCCTTAGTTCCCCGCGTTCCTGCCGCTCTTGGCCCTGCGGAAGGAACCGAGCCACTTCCCCCACCAGCCTGCACGTGGCGCCACTGCTCTCCCGAGCCCAGCGCTCCACCTCCTGCCCGCCCTTGTGTTTACCAGGGACCGCGCAGGAGCCCCGCCGCTTCCGGGAAGGAAACACCCCGGCGTGGAAGCGAGGGCGAAAGCGAAAGTACCCGGGGGCCCCCGATGAAGCACCGTGCCCCGCCTGCCGGAGCATTTCAGCGCCCGCCACCCCCGAAATGCAGGGAGCCCCGAGGCCCTGTCTGAGTGTGGAGGTCGCGGGAGCGGTGGGGCGACGTGACTCTCGGGAGCTTTCCAGGAGCACCGGAGCCGCGGGCAGCCTGGATGGGAGATGGGACCTCTGAGCGCGCAGAGAGCGCCGCCCGAAGCGCCGGGCAGGGAGAGGCAGCCCCGGGGAGCCCCTGTCGCCCCCCCCCCCCCCAATACTGGCGGCCGCTCCAGGAGGCGGAGGGAGGCAGCAGCAGCCGCCGGGACGGGGAGCGGCGGTGGGGGGAACCAAGGGCTGGAGCCGCTCCAGGACCTGCGAGGACTGAGTTGTTTAATCTGGCGTGCTCTGCGGTATCTCTCGCTTCCTACCCAATTCTGTTATTATCTGGCCTGCTGCTCGGATGTTTAGATAGTTCTGCGTCGAGTCAAATTTTAAATTCTCTCCAGTCTGGCCTTGATTCGTTTTCAAAAGTTGGTACTCCCTACCCCCCTCTGGTTTGCAGGGCGGACAAGCAGGGGAGGTTTCCATGTGGAAACAGGGCTGTATTTGGGGCCACGTGGAATCCTATTTTAATTCTTCCCTGGAAAATTCCTTGTGACTTCCCTTGATTCTGATGGAGTCTCACCTGCGAACCGATTCCTTGCACATCCCTACTCCAGACTTGGCTCTTCCAGATGTCCATGAAGATGGCGACGTGAAGACGCCCCCCCCCCCCACTTCCAGGGAAGTGCCCCCAGTGATGCCACAGAGGAGGAGTCCTGAGGCGATTCCATCCCTCCTCCCCCCAAAGAGAATGAAGGATTTGTACAAATACGCATTCAAATACAATATTATCAGCAGACGAATACAAAATCACACAAAGTTGGGTTGTACACTAACATTCTTCATGTTAAATGAGAAAAGGCAATGAACCCACCCCACACCCAAACCCCCCCCCCCCACACACGCACACACACCAGCACAGACTGGCTGAGGAAAACTCCAGCCCAAGCCAGACCAGCATTTCCCTTCCCAGCAAGAACAGGGCAGAGGAAGGAGGAGGACGGTTTTCAGGCCTGCCCGGCGCCCACCGGTTCCCACTGAGCTGCCTCTTCCTTCTTGCCTGAGCAAGAGGTGGGGAACCGGCAGGGAGGGCACGGCCAGCCCCACGGTAGCCCTGGTGAGTGAGATGGGACAACAACCCTGTGAGGTAGGAGAGGCAGTGATTGGCCCAACGAGCTTCATGACCAAGTGTGGGCTAGAATTGGATCTCTTGCACCCATGACTCCGACCACTACTCCACACAGCTTCCCTGTTGCCACACCGCATGAAGGAACCACTGCATTTCTATAGGAGATCTGCAACCAAAGTAGTGAGGGAGGGAGGCCCCCCTCTGGGACCTTAAATCACTGGAGGACAGACTCTTGCCGGGCAGGCTAAGCAGAACCTTCCCTGTTTCTTTATCCGCGGGGAAAGCGGGCCCTTTCCGCTGAGGAAGGAGAGCTCAGGGTGATCCGCAGCCTTCCAGACAGCATGTTGCACAGTGGAAATGAAGACCATCGGAGGCAGCACAGGAGGTCCAAACGAGAGTGAGGCAGATCCAAACGGTTTTGGTTGGAAGAATACCCGGGCAGGTTCTGTGCTCGTTTCCCACAGCCTGACCCAGCCAGGAGGAGGGAAGGAAAAGGGGATGTGGATGATGGCCCAGGACCAGTGACCATCCTCTTTCAAGCATCCCCTCCTGCATATTGCATGATCCAGGGACCACTTGCCCGGTTGCTGCTCTGTGTCCCTGTTGGAAAGAGCGCACTCTGGCTGTCAGAACTCTGCCCTGCAGGGTGTTCCCAAATCCACTCAGTCCGCTTAATAGGGGGATCCTCTCCCCATCATCCTCACCCCTAGTTCAGAAAGACTCGAAACTGGAAGGATTCCATGAGGAAAGGGCAACCTGCTGAGCTTCAAGGAGGTTATTCTGTCTTGGCAACTCCTGGGTTTGCAGAAGAAGTCTGTATATAGCAGCAAGGACAGAGTGCGGACGATCTTGGCCTCGGCCTCCAGTGACCCATCCCTGCTCTGGAGGACCTTTTCTGCTTCCTCCCTTGCTGCCCCTCTGTCTTCCAGTCTTCTAAACTCTCAGCTGCCATCTCGGTTGGAACTGGTGACTTCGGCAAAGGCCATTCTGGAGTGCGTGAAGCATGGACGATCCTCTTCTGATTCGCTTTGCTGCACTCCTGGAGCCAGAATACATTGGCAAAGTACAGTGATACCTCAGTTCACGAACGCTTTAGTTCAAGACCAAATCAGGTCGCGAGTAAAAATTTCATAAAAATTTTACCGCAGGTCACAAACTTTGCATCGGATGACGACTGCAAGCACACCCGCCTTCCCTGCACAGGCGCGATCATGGTCGTGCTGGGAGGGGGAAATGGCTGTGATTGTGCCCGGCTCCCTGACCAAGCGCGCAGGCACCTGCCTCCCCCCAGCACACCCGTGCCCACTTCCCTCCCCCCCCAGTGCGCCCACCTCCCTGCACCCACCCACACTATCACAATCTTTGTTGTTCTGCGTCACTTTCCTGCATATTTTTGTGAGTTAAAAAAATAGTTGCAGTACGGATAAACCTTATTTACATTGACCCTTATGTGGAAATTTGACTTGCCTCACGACCAATTTGGGTCACAACTAGAGTCCTGGAACAGATTAAGTTTGTTAGCCAAGGTACCACTGTATCTCAAGCGCCTCTACCTTGCAGAATCCAGCCTGCAGGTTAAGCAGCCCTCACTGGGTTTTGGGAATCCTCCTCGCTGCTCCACCTTCAGCATCTCCCTGCTGGGATGGGGCGTTATTTATTATTTTATTTATTATTTATTTATTTAGTTAGTTATTGAAACATTTTTATGTCGCCCCATTCGCCGAAGCCTCGGGGCGGCTTACAACAATAAATTAAAATAACATTTTAAAATATATACATTAAAATACAAATATATAATATAAAACATAAAACACTGCGTTAGTGCAGTGGTGCTGAGCTGCTGCCCCCGTTGGCACCTCCCTCCTGGGACTGGGAGGGATATTGACTGCTCCCAGCCTGAGGGCCACTGGCTTCTGTTCCATCCTCTGGACAGAAAGGCCAGGCAAAGCCCACGTTGTCCTGAAGGTTCCCCCTTTCCTGTTGTGCTGTCTCAATCCATCCAGCCCCGTGGCTTCACTCTCATGCGCCTCCAGCAAAGTGCCCAGCTGATCCCCCCTCCCCAAACTTTGCATATAACAGACAGGGTATAAAAATATCCAGTACAGACACCTTTTCAATAACATAAATAAAACAACCTTTTACTTGATTCTGACTAACAAAGAACAATGAGTTGATGAGCTGCATGTGGCAGGAAGTGACTGTGCGGTGCTGGAAAGTAAACCTGGGCAGAGTCACATGTGTGGCTCGGGCCTCAGAGTGAGGATGGGCCGGGCTCGCATTTACAGGAAGGAAACTCCCACTTTCTGATCTGTGGAAAGTGAAACCGCTGTGTGCAGAAGCCATGGCTGACACCCCCGAGAGCACCGTCCGGGCTCTCTGCGAGGAATCCACTTGCCCCATCTGCCTGGATTATTTCAGGGATCCCGTGATCATTACAGAATGTGGGCACAATTTCTGCCGAGCCTGCCTGAGCCAGAGCGGGGGGGAATCAGACACAGAGGCCTCCTGCCCCCACTGCAGGGGGACCTTCCAGAACAGCAACCTCCAGCCCAATCGGCACCTGGCCAGGATTGTGGAAATCGCCAGAAAATTAAGGGAGCAGGCTGTCAAAGGGGCTGAAGGGAAGGTGCAACTCTGTGAGAAGCACCAGGAGCCCCTGAAACTCTTCTGCAAGGACCACAAAGCCCCCATCTGCCTGGTGTGTGACAAAGCGAAGGAGCATGAAGGTCACAAGGTGGTTCCCCTGGAGGAGGCGTCCCAGGAGTACCAGGTAGGAGATCCTGTGGGCCCCTCTGAGCATGGCCTCTGCGACGACCCGCCAATGGGAAAGGAATGATGCTCCGTGATCCACTGGTTTCTTGCCTTTCTGGATTGCCCAGGAACCAGGTCCCTGGGAAGGGCCAGGCAGGATTGCTGTCAATATGTGTGTTCTTTTCTTATGTAAAAGGCAACTGGAGGTGGGATATGGGTATATCTAAAGTATATTATATATTGTTAATTGTTATATGAAGTGAAATGGAAATATAAACTGGGCGCCTGGGGAGCGGGCACACAATGATTATTGGTTTATTTTTTTGGTTATCAGTTGGGTTGTAGATGCTAATATTATTGATATAATTTGATATATATTGTATCTCAACTGTTCATATTAATGTTCTGCTAAAAAAAAGCAAGCAAACATAGAAACAGAGCGAGTCAGAAGGGGTCTCCTGGGCCATCTAGTCTGACCCCTGGCTCCATCCGGCTCCACTCTCAACATGCCTACCATGTGCACGTCTAGCCTATCTTTGAACACCCTCACCGATGGGGCCTCAACCACCTCCCATGGAAGCCCATTCCATACCCTTGGGGTCCTGACTGTCAGGAAGCATCCAAACTGAATTTTGGTTGCGTGAGTTGGAGCATGTCCTGCCTTCCTCTGCAGGGGAAAACAGGTCTCTACCCACCTCCGTGTGACATCCCCTCACATACCTGTATTTATGACACCTATTCCTAGGGCCCAAGTGCAAGACCTTGCACTTTTGCCTTCCTGTTGTCTCCTGCCCACTTCCATAGTCTGTCCAGATCCTTTTGGATCTGGAGTACCTGCTCCTCAGTTGTGGCCCCTGCTCCAGTTTTAGTGTTGTCTGCAAATTTGATCAGCAGACTGTTCCCCCCTTTTTCCATGTCATTAATGAAAAGATTGAACAGGATCAGCCCCAGGACAGAGCCCTGGGGGACCCTGCTTGTCCCTGGCCGCCATCCCGATGATTCCCACTAACGGTTAGCCTTTGCTTTCAGTCAGTCAACCGTGCCCTAATCCATCAGACAGTGCTTTGGTGTATCCCAAAACTCCTCAGTTTCTCAAAAGTGGGGGGAAAGAATCCGGAGGAAGTCCCAGAAGACTTAGTATTGAAGGGTGAGGGGTTGTTTAGGTTGTTCTCCAGCTGCTCCCTGCACCAGGTCTAGGTTGCACAGAGCCAAGAAAGGCCATTGAAATGATGCAGAGAGTGGCAGAGCTGCCCTGGCAGGGAAGGTCCCATGGTTTGTGCTTGTTCTAAGGAGGGGGAGAAGAAAGAGGCAGGTGGCAGGATGTGATGAAGGGGCCCTAGAGCGGGGAGGGGAATGCGGCTTCAGACACTGCCAGGCCAAATGTGGCCCCAGGAATCAGTCCCTCTTCTCCTCTGACTCCCCAGGATCCTGACATAACACCTTCCAACCCTCTGAGTTTACCACAATTCGCACTGGAGCTGCAATACGGAGCAGGGCCCTTTAAGACTCCTCCTGCCTGCCCTTTGTGTGACCCCGAACCTCTCTTTTATCTGCACAAAGGCTATGCTAGAGTCCAACTGCATGTGGCCAAGACATAAAGGTTCAACCATTAATGAACAATATTGCTAAATGAAGTACTGAATTGCATTAAAAGAAGGGGCCACACTCCCACAGGAGTGTGTGCCTGCGTGTGTGTGTGCTTGTGTGCAGGCATGTGTCCTGCCCAGCTGGTCTCTGGGTGCAGAACCAATGAGAGGCCGGCACTGAAGGGGGTGATCAAAGATGCTGGAGGTCCTTGACTCCTGGAATATTTGTGAGGACTTCAGAGCTCCAGCTGCTCCCCCTCCCTTTTTCTTGTCCTTGCAGTTCCTCAAGGCACTGGCTGCACTCTGCGTGCATTTCTGAGCGCTTCAATCCCTACTTGTTTCAAAGTAGGCTTGTTTCAAAGAGAGGATTCTGGCAAATGAAATTGTACATGGGCACAGTTGCACTGGAAAGTAAAACAAAAGAATATATGGCTAAATGGCATGCAGGGAGGCCGTGCACCATTGGGCCACTCTCCATGCTATGTTCTGGCTGGGACGTAAGCACGTTTGCCTTCACACAGCCTGTGCATGTTCAGATCGTTTGTGTGGGGCTGCGGGGAGAAAGGCAAGGGAGACTCTGAACTCTCTGGGCTTGTAAGAGCTTGCTTCTGAAACCTCTCCCAGCAGCCTGTAATGTCTGCTCGAAGATCTGCACAGGCCATGCCCAGCCCCAGAGCAATTCCATCTTAGCATCTTAGGATGAAGGGAAGAATTCCTACAGGAAAAGCAGGAATGCCCCCTGCAGGGGCCATCTCCTTCCAGGCTGCTTCCTCCACAGAGATGGAGCCCTGTCCACCATTCCTGCCCGGGGATGAGAGCGGCACTGATCACTTCTGGGGTGGCCAGAAGCATCTTGCACTCAGCCTTGCTTGTCCTTTCAACACTTGCTCTTTCAGGATGCTTCCTTGCCAGTTCCCCTCTTAAGGAATGTGGGAAGTGTAAAATCTGTATCTTTTAGAATGTGAACGGAGGCCCGTTCTTCCTCACAGGAATGTGATGGAGGAGGAAGGAGGTGACTAGGCGCGCCTGTGGCGGCATTGTAAAAGTACAAACAATATCTTCTTACATGTAAATAGTATCTTTGTAAAATGTAAATTGCGCAGAGCTTGGGTGAAATGTAATCTGTCTGTCCTAGGAGATAAGGGAAAGAATGAGGAACTTACACAGATTCTTTCAAAGGAACAAATGAGCTAACAACTTTGGGAGGAACTTTAAACTGTTGATAGACATGGGAAAAGACCAATAAAATTGTAGTTACTAGAGTTCTACCATATAAGGCACACCAGAAGATTGTACGCTCGAGAGTAGCCAGCCAATGCCAAAAGGAGAGTAGAGTTGAGCCGCGGCTGTATAAAATCTCTTGTAAACTGTGAAAGACCACTCTTTGTTTCTCAGGCTACTGAGACATTGTGTCAGCCTTTGCAAACACTTTTTGTATGGAATAAATGGCTTGTATCCACCCGAATCCTGTCTAACAGTGTTTTGAATCTTACAGGAAATAACAGCAGAAAAAAAAACTTTTCATTTTCAAAGTTGAAGAACTCTAGAAAGGCAGTCAGTTCAATGGTGTTTTGACCGGTCATTGTGGGATGGCACCGTCACTTCATCGCGTCTCAGAGCACCTCAAATGCAGCCTGCCCAGCACATGTTGCAGCTCATTTCTAGATCATCCTGGGATCAAGAAGGCACCTGAGAGCCCCCTTTCCCCACCAAGATGCAAAAGGGAAGCAATCATGAACATCCCTTTCAATACCTTTTTCTGCTTCTCTAAACTGAAAGGGAACTGCTCTTCTCTCTCCAGGATCTGCTGCAGCGTCGCCTGGAGAGTCTGAGGGATGAGAGAGGAAGCATTTTGGCATGTAAAGCAGAGGCAGAAAGGGAGAAGCAGGTGCTGCTGGTAAGTGTCCAGAATGTGTCATGGAAGGGAAGGAGCACTTCAGCCAGGATGGGTCAAATGGAAGAGAAAATGCCCGGGAATCAAGAGCCCCAGGGCAGCCCTTCCCTGCAGAGCACGGAGCATCGTTCAAAGCTGCTGAACTTCCCATAGCAATTATGCAAAAGGA
>NW_025335987.1:8575-42904 GCF_004798865.1 Varanus komodoensis
GGAGCCACTGCCAGGGTAACCTTCCCTTTCAAGAGGGCAGCACCAAAGGGAGCATGAAACTGAGTGGACAAAGAAAAAACATGTGAATCCAAAAGGAAAAATGCAGGCCCCTCTAGATGTCAGCATCCAGGCACTCCGAGAGAGACCTAAGATGCGCATCAGCTCCTTGCTCTTGTGGAAAGCCAGGGATGGAACTGAAGGCTTCTTTAGGGAGGTGAACAGCTGGAGAGCGGCACCCACTGAGCCCCTCCTCTTTCCCTCTTTCCCCTCCAGGATGTGAGAAGCACCTTGCAGAGGTGAGTGCATCCTCCTCGTTTCCACTGCTGCAGGGAAGGGTCTGGACGGCACTGGGAGGACCGGCTCCTCCCAGCTCCTGAGCAGAGAACGCAGATCAGCTGAAGCCCCACCCATCTGTGTGGCTGTTGGAGGGTTCTCTGGGGGGAGTGTGGCCTCCCCCGCTCCCCAAAAGAAGGTGCCCACCCCTTGCCCTTTGCCAGTTCTCCTTTGCTTCCATGGAATTCTGGGTTGGATGAGCTGTTTTCTCTGGCAGGAGTGAGAAGGAGCCCTGTGAGATCCCAGCGGCTTTCCCTCTGGAGCTGAAACGGAGGATCTGGTACTTCTCTGATAGAAAGCCTGATCTGGAGGGATGGAGGAAGCAATTTCCTGGAGTCATGAATTAATTCAAAGGTATTAAGATAAGACTGGGAAGATCCTCTCCTTCTCTTGCTGCTGTTATAAGTGATGGTAAAAGCTGCAATGGGAGAAGTTTTGTAGCCTGGCTACCAATTCGCTAATTTTTTCTTGCCTTGTTTCCCCATCGGGAATACCAGCTGTTGTGGAGAGGGCTTCCTGGGGGTTTTCATTTCTGCTTTGGGTTTTCACCACTAGAATCATTTGGCCTCACTCTGGTTTGGCAGTTCTGCTTCTCCCAGAATCATATAATAGCAGGGCCGGAAGGGGCCAGGAAGGCCATCAAGTCCAGCCCCCTGAGGGAGCAGGACACCGGTTACACCATCCCACTCAGAGAACAGACCACCTTCTTGAATGCCCCTGATGTGGAGGAGCACGGAAGCTCTCCTGGCAACTGGTTCCACTGGGAAGTTGCTCTGACCGCCAGGAGATGCTGCCGTGTGCCTGGCCTGCCCCTGGTGTGCTGCTGTTTAGGTTCGCTCTTCCATGAGCTACAATCTGGGAGGAGCGAGGACTGTTCCTTCCTCTTTGTGGCGGCTTTGAGGGACCTTCCAGTGCTATCGTGTCACCTCAAACGCTTCTCACTCAGCTTCATGCCACGCACCCATGAAGGCAAACTGAACAGGGTCCATGCCTAGAAACTTCTAGAGCAGTTTCTAGAGCGGACAGTCTGCCAACACCTTGAAAACATGGCCGTGATGACTAGAAGGAGATGCAGATTCGCCACAAGGAAATCCTGCCAGACTTTTCCGCTCTCCTTTTCTAATCTGGGCACCTCCCCTGTGGACTGTGGGAGGGCTGGTCACGTCCTGCGCCTTTTCTTTAGCAAAGCATCTAATGAAGTGCCCCATGATAGCTTTTTTGGCAAATTAGCTGAAGGAGGGGATCAGCTCTCAAGGGCACCACAGTTGGCCATCTTGGGTAATTCAGAGAGTTCAATGCTTCACAGTTTAAGAAAGATGCAGACAGGCTGGGAAGGGTTGAGATGATCTGAGGACTGGAAACGAAGCCCCGGAGGAGGGATTGGAAGAGCTGGGCCTGTTTGGCCTCAAGCAGAGAAGACTGAGGTAAAATATGATGGCAAATATTTGAGAAGAGAGTAAAAGAGGAGGGCTGAGATCTCCTTTTTATCATAACAGGTTGCAGGCATGGAATCATAGGCTCCAGTTAAGGGAATGCAAATTCCAGCTAGATATCGGGAACATTTTGCCGACTGTTAAGAGTAGTACGACAGTGCAACCAATGACCCCGGGAGCTCCATGGCAGAAGAGACAAAGCATCATCTGCCACAGTATCCAGGCCACCCCATTTCTGGCTTGGGGTCCCCAAGGCAAGCAACCCCTCCCGGCTTCTCCTAGTGCCAGCCTGCGGAGTGGGGGCCGCAGCTCCCCAGGAATCGCTGCTGGGCTACAGGCAGCCCCTGCGGTTCAGCGGCACAGGGAAACCTGGACAGGCAGATTCGCAGAACACGCTTGGGTTCTGCACTTGTGGAAAGGAAGGGGACTCTTCTCATGAGTCGCACTTTCTTTCTTGCACTCATTGATGGACTCTTGCCAAAATGCTGTGATTCTCCAGTTTCACTCCTGTTTTGTTTGGTTTTCAGAACACACTCTCAGGTTTTGGGTTTGCTTGTTCCTTAGATTGAGAAAAATACAGTCCTATTTTAGAGAAAGAGGCCTGGCAATGATTTTCCTCCAGTACTTGCACTGTTTCCCTAGTGCAGGGGTCGGAAACCCGCGGCTCCAAAGCCGCACATGGCTCTTGAACCCCTCTGCTGTGGCTCCATCCTGCCCGCACAGCCCCTGATCTGCTCAAAGCTCCACTCAGGAAAGCAGGGCTAGCTAGTTAAGTAAATCAGCTAGTTAAGTAAATAGCTACATTCCTCTGCTAAACAAGCTTCTGCAGGCTCTCATGTTACATGACATGCTGCTGAAAAGATTCTCTTTGTCCCAATGTAATCTCCTTCATCTAAATGGTAAAAGCTGTGCTTGGGACCTGTCACAATTCACATCACATGACTGTTTATTTTATTTTATTTATTTATTTAGGAAGGTTCTATGCTGCCCCATTTGCCAAAGCCTCAGGGCAGCTCACAACAATATATAACGTAATAACTATAAAAGCAATATAATTCGAGACGTCCTGGCCAAAGATGTAAAATCAATAAATAATATTAACAATTAAAATGATGTTTAAATAAAAAGGTCTTAGCCTGGCACCGAAAAAAAAATCTGCTAATCAGTCTGTTAAATCTGTTTATCTGCTAATCAGTCACTAAACACACCTATATCTGGGACCAGCTCAGATTTACTGAGCTTTCCCCCCCTCCAACCATGGATAAATCCACATTTAATGATACATGGATAGATTCATTTGCTTTTACTGCTGACAAATTTAGGGGTTTGAGGATGAGGGCACACAGAAGTAGAGGGCATGTCTGGTTTGATGCAGGTGGCGTGTTTGGTTTGCTGCTAGTGGATAATACAAATTCAGCTTTTTATTTCATAAATACAAGGAGGATTCAGACATTGAATAATTTATTTGAAAGTAACTTTCAACCCAGTGTCTTTTTTTTTTCAGAGTTCAAAATGTTTTTGTTGCATGCAGAAATAAAAATTTGTTTTCTCTGTAGCAGTTCATTGCTTTCATAAATGCAATACACTATAGTTTTTTTATACATAGCATAAAGATAAAAAAAGATATATGCAGTATCATCTTCATTTTACATGTCAAAAGGGTTTTGCGGCTCCCGGTGTTTTCTTTTCTGTGGGAAACGGGTCAAAATGACTCTTTGAGTGTTTAAGGTTGCTGACCCCTGCACTAGGGCATCGCGCCACCTGCAGGTTCTGTGTTGAAGGAATTGAAAGGGGAAGGTATTTCTGCAGAGCTCGGATTCCAGCCTTGGGAGGAAAGCATGCGAGGCAGTTCTTACCAGCCCTGCATGGAAAGGCTTCTGGGGGGCGTTCATGCTGAGATGCTCCTGGGTTGGAGAAACAATGCTGATTGAGGGGAATACTAGGAATTGGCTTTGAGGAGAGAAATCGTGGTTCAAAATAGCCTCCTATCTTTGTGAGAGAGCCTTTGGGTGCTTCCGAACTGCAGGTCTGTCCAGAGTGGCTGGAGGCTTTCAGGACAACAAGCTGAAGCTTCCAGTGAAATTCAAGCAGGGAAATCTGTGGAGGTTTGCCTGATTTTGCAGGGTGTGTTTCAGTGTAAGGACCCCCTAAAGACACCAAGGGGAATAGGGTGCCCCCCCCTCAACTGATTTCTAGGAAGGGACTTCTTGTTTTTGTGTTTTCTGAAACTGGGTGGTCAGTCAGGAAAAGGGAGGGAAAGTGAGGAGAGGGTTGAAGAAGTGGGCTTGGGGAACTGTAAACTCTGCCGTTAGCTTTTGAGTTAAGTTGCTGGTTACATTTTATTGGATTTGAGAGGGAAGCTATGATGCCAGTGGGGTGTTAATGCTTAAGATAGAGATCAAAATGGCTCATCTTCTGCTTTCTTCCTCTCTCTCTATCCCCAGTAGTAAATGTGACCCTGGATCCGGAAACTGCTCATCCTCATCTCCTCTTGTCCGAGGATGATAAAAGTGTCAGGATGGGACACAAAATGCAAAAAGTGCCTGACAATCCGAAGAGATTCAGCTTTGACACTTACGTGCTGGGATGAGAGGGCTTCACAGCTGGAAGACACTCCTGGGAAGTCCATGTGGGAAGTGAGGGAGCCTGGGCTGTGGGCATCACCAGAGAGTCTGTGGACAGAAAGAGTGCAGTTGCTTTTTCTCCTGAGGAAGGGTTCTGGCTTTTGTGGTATTTCCAAGATTTATACGTAGCTTGCAATAATCCTCCTTCTGCTCTGCCCATGAGTGGGGAGCTGAAGACAATCCGGGTGTCTCTGAACTGTGATGGGGGGCAGGTGGCCTTTCATGATGCTGACAGAGGGACCCTCCTCTATGCCTTCTCTGGGGTCTCATTTGCAGGAGAGACCCTTTTCCCCTTCTTTTATGTTGGTGATGATGCCCTTCTCACGATCAGTTCTTAAGGCTGCCAGGAGCCTCCCTCACAGGGCTGCCTCACCCGACTGCCAAGATTCACCGAAAACCAAAGCCTTCCCCAGTCGAGGGCCATCCCCCCCACTCCAACAACCCCCCAGAACTGTCAATTCTGCTTTTTCCATTTGGGTTGTTTGAGGTGCTATTTTGTACTGGACCCAGACACCGCTCACCCTCAGCTCCTCCCCAGTGAGGGTCCTGAAAGTGAGATGCTGGGAGTGCAGAGTCCAGACCTGCCTGGCAGGCATCCTCTGCATTTGTGCAGGGACAGGAGGGGTGCGAGGAGGCTGTCAGTGCTGTGCTGGGGACTGTCAGTTCTGCCTTCGGCATCTGTGTTGTTTAACCCAGTGGTTTTCAACCTTTTTGCCAGTGGGAACCAGCAAAAACAGGAAAATTATTTCAGGGACCAAAATAAAATAATATAGTATTTGTGTATTAGTTTTTAAATATAACTGCATACCAATGAATATTCTCTAACTAGAAACTGAGCAGTAAAAATGTTAATAAAAGAATAATATTAAATGTAATCAATACCATTGAAATTTTTAGAGAGCAGTATGTAATTCAAATAAGGGGAGTCTGAAATCTGCTGTTGCTTCTTTTTAAAAATGCTCGATCAAAACTTTTCAAGGGCAAAATAAAAACTCAGTATAAATGGAATTCAATGCTCATACCAAATACACATTCAAATAAAATATTAACAGCACACCAATACAAAACCGCACAAAGTTGCTTTATACACTAATATTCTTCATGTTAAATGATGAAACACATTGACCCCCTCACACAAATCCCCACACACACACACACACACACACACACACACACACACACACACACACACCAGGGCAGACTGGCTGAGGAAAACTCGCAGCCCAAGCCAGGGCAGCATTTCCCTTCCCAGCAAGAACAGGGCAGAGGAAGGAGGAGGCTGGTTTTCAGGGGCCCACCGGTTCCCACTGAGCTGCGTCTCCCCTCCCGGCCTCCTCCCCTGAGCAAGAGGTGGGGAACCAGCAGGGAGGGCACAGCCAGCCCCACGCTGGCCCTGGTGAGTGAGATGCGACAACAACCATGTGAGGTAGGAGAGGCAGAGAGGCAGTGATTGGTCCAACGAGCTTCATGACCAAGTGTGGGCTAGAACTGGATCATTGGAGGCAGCACAAAAGATCCAAACGAGAGTGAGGCAGATCCAAATGGTCTGCATTGGAAGAACAACTGGGCAGATTCGGTGCTCCTTTCCCACAGGCTGTCCCAGCCAGGAGGAGGGAAGGAAAGGGGATTTTGCATGAAGGCCCTGGACCACTGACCAACCATCCTCTTTCAAGCAGCCTCCATGGATGCAGATGGACCCATGCTGAGGGGTTTGTATAGCAGGGGGAAAGGTGGAAATCCCACTGTTTTCACCCATTTTTTGACCCCTTCTTGGATGCTGCATGATCCAGGGACCCCTCTCCTGGTCTGCTGCTCTCTGCCCTGTCTCTCTGCCCTCTCTCCAGCTCTCAGAACTCTGCCCCCAGGGTGATCCCAAATCCATTCAGTCCACCTAATAGGGGGATTCTCTCACCGTCATCCTCACCCCTAGTTCAGAAGGGCTCCAAACCAAAAGGATTCCAGGGGGAAAGGACGACCTGCTGAGCTTCAAGGAGGGCATTGCTTCTTGGCAGCTGCTGGGTTTGCGCAACAAGCCAAGCCATGCTGTTGCTAGTTGCGAAGTCACACCCCATAGACAACACTTCTCCAGGACTTCCTGTCCACCATCCCTCAGGGTCCACCCAAGCCCACACCCACTGCCCCAGTGACTCCAGCCACCTCATTCTCTGCCGTCCCCTTCTTCTTCTGTCATCTATTGTTCCCAGCATTAGGCTCTTCTCCAGGGAGTCCTTCCTTCTCCTTAGGTGGCCAAAGTATTTGAGCTCCATCTTCGGGATCTGGCCTTCTAAAGAGCAGTCAGGGTTGATCTCCTCTAGGACTGACCGGTTTGATCGCCTTGCGGTCCAAGGGACTCACAGGAGTCTCCTCCAGCACCACAATTCAAAGGCATCAGTCCTTCTTCTGATCCACTTTGCTGCACTGCAGGAGCCAGAATACACTGGCAAGACGATCTAGTGAATTGCCTATGTGATCCCCCCTCCCCAACCTGTGTAGGCAACAGAAAGGTTGCAAAAGCACCCAGTGCAGACTCCCTCTGAGCAGTTCCTCTGGGCGCCACATAATGCCGCATGTTATGACTCAACATAAAAAAAGCAACCCTTTACTGGATTTGGACAAACAGAGAGCAGTTTGTTGATGAGCTGCATGTCGTAGGGAAGTGATTGTGCAGTGCCAGAGAGTAAACCTGGGTGGAGTCAATTATGTACCTTGGGCCTCAGAGCAAGGACAGGCCAGCTCACATTTACAAGAAGGAAACTCCCACTTACTGATATGTGGCAAGTAGAACCACTTTGTGCAGAAGCCATGGCTGCCACCAGCGGGAGCACCATCCAGCTTCTCTGCGAGGAATCCTCTTGCTCCATCTGCCTGGACTATTTCAGGGATCCTGTGATCATTACCGAGTGTGGGCACAATTTCTGCCAGGCCTGCCTGAACGAGAGCAGGGGGGAATCAGACACGGAGGCCTCCTGCCCCCAGTGCAGGGGGACCTTCCAGAAGAGGAACCTCCGGCCCAATTGGCAGCTGGCCAACTTTGTGGAAATCGCCAGGAAATTAGGGGAGAAGGGGGTCAAGGAGGCCGAAGGGAAGGGGCGAGTCTGTGAGAAGCACCAGGAGCCCCTGAAGCTCTTCTGCAGGGACCACAAAGCCCCCATCTGCCTGGTGTGTGACAGATCTGAGGAGCACGAAGGCCACCAGGTGGTTCCCCTGGAGGAGGCATCCCAGGAGTACCAGGTAGGAGATCCATGAAGTACTTGTGGGCCCCTCTGGACATGGTCTCTGTGAAGATATTCCAATAGGAAGGAAATGGTTCCAAATGATCCACTGATTTATTTCATTTCTGTACTGCCCAGGAACCGCAGGTCTCTGGAGCAACCAGGTATGACTGCTGCGAACATGCATGCTCTTTCGGATGGAATAAGAATCTGGAGGAGGAAGAAGTCCCAGAAGCCCTAAGTTTGTGGGGTGCGGGATACTTCCATTCGTTCTCTCCAAGCTGCACCCTGTACCAAACTTGGGTTCTGCAGCCCAAGGAAGGCCATTGAAATGTTGCAGTGAGTGGCAGAGCTGCCCTGTAAGGGAAGGTCCCACCATTTGTGCCTGCTCTGATGGGGAGGAAAAGGATTTTTTTTTTTATTTATATCCTGCCTTTTTCCTACAAAGGGCTCAAGGCAGCTTACATCGCCTCCTCCATCTTATTCCCACAACAACAACCCTGTGAGATAGGTTGGGCTGTGAGTCTGTGACTGGCCCAAAGTCACCCAGTTGGCTCCATGGCCGAGCAGGGACCAGAACCCAGATCGTCTGAGTCCCAGTCCCACGCTCTTAACCACTACACCACGCTGGCTCTCAAATGCAAAATGCAGAATACCAAAATGCAGATATGATAGGATTTAATGGAGGTGCATAAAGGAATACCCAGTGTGGAGAGGGCAATACAGTCTCAGGCACTCACATTTGACAGGTGGACACCTTCCGATCCCCAGGAATCAGTCCTCTCTCCTGCTCTGCCCCTCCTTCCACACCACAAGAACCTCCGGGTTTTCCATGACTGGCCCCAGAGCGGCAATATTTATTTATTGTTTGTTTGTTTGTTTATTTAAACAACTTATATGCCACCCCATCGCATGAGCCTTGGGGCAGCTTACAATCATTAAAATAGCATATAAAATACAAAAAATTCATATATAAATAAATACAAAAAATAGAATAGAATAGAGGATCCAGCCTGGTCAAATAAACCATTAACAGTTAAAATAGTGTTTAAATAAAAAGGTCTTGGCCAGGCACCGGTTCAGTACAGCCACTGCCTCACCTGGATTGGTAGAGAATGAGAGGTAGAACTGGGTATCATCAGCATACTGATGATTCCGCAGCCCACACCTCCTGATTACCCCTCCCAGTGGTTTCATGTAGATGTTGAATAGCAAGGGGGACAAAATGGACCCCTGCGGAACTCCATGGCATAGGTGCCATGGCGCAGAGCTAAAGTCCCCCAGCACCAGCTTCTGGAATCAGCCAATATGGAGCAAAGGCCTTTAGGTACCCTTTAGGATGAACTTGAGGGTGCGTGTGCTCAAAGATCCTTGACCCATGGAATACTTGTGAGGACTTTATTGCTCCAGGTGCTCCCTCTCCCCTTCCCCCTCCCCTTTTCCCTGCACTTCCTCATTCTTCATAAAACAATGTGTCTTTATGGGTGCTGCAATCTCTACTTTATACAGGCACAGCCAGTTTTAAGGAGAGGTGATTTTATCAAAACAAACTGTACCTGGGCACCGTTGCATTGTAAAGTAAAACAAAAGAAAATATGGCTAAATGGAGTGGAGCGAGGCCACGCACCCCTGGGCCACTCTCCATGCTATGTTCCAACTGGGATATAAGTATTTTGCATTCCTGCAGCCTGTGCACATTCAGATCCTTTTAGCAGGGCTGCAGGGAGAGAGGCAAGGGAGACTGAACTCTCTGGGCTTTGGAGAGCTTGCTTCTGAAACTTCTCCCAGTGGCCTGTGTTGGTAAAATTTGGATAAATCCTGTCAGAAAAACATTGCTTCTGTGTGCTTTTGCATTGTGGAATCAATCTTGTACTCTTTCTCAAACCAAGCTAAGTCACTGTTTAAAACGGCATTCCTCCCCGGCTTCTTTCTCTCACCTTTAGCTGTAAGCTACAGTAGACAGGCCATTTAGTCCAAATATATATTATATACCTTCACAATGATTATATAATAATCATTGTTGGAATTCACAGTTTACTAGGAAGTATCTTTTGCTAGCCCAGAGGGCTGCAAGTGCCCTGGCCATGCAGAATGGTGCAGATGCATTAATTAGGGTCTGAGTCTAGATGAGCTTATGAGTTCATGAATAGTTTCTCAGTAGCTTGAATTTACATGTCTAAGCAGACCTGGAGATGGGTTCAAGTTACTCAACTAAAGTGTCAATACACTGCAATTAGAAATACTGTAATCTCATTGTCACTGTATGATTGACTGATCTTCCTTTATCTGTTCTGTATGTGATGACCTCAGAATCTTATGGTAATGTCTGCATTCTGTCATCAATTGCTCTGTACCAGTGTACGTGACCTGGAGGGAATAAAATACCCTGTAGTTGTATTGAAACTTTGCAGCAAGTTTACCTCTGCCTGCATGGTAATGCATTATCGTGAACCTACCATGGGAACCTGGGCCAAACAATAAAGCCACAGATGGTCTGAACGCTTGATCTTTCCCACAAACCCGAGTTTTATTTCCTCCTCACAAATTGAAATTCTGGGATTTTCTGACACCTGTAATGCCTGCTCAGAGATCAGACCGTGCAATTCCATCTTAGCATCTGGGGATGAAGGGAAGAATTTCCCCCAGAGAAAGCAGGAATGCCCCTCTGCAGGGGCCGGTCTCCTTCCAGGCTGCTTCCTCCGCAGAGGGGCTGCCCTGCCCACCATTCTTGCCCAGAGATGAGAGCTGCACTGGTCACTTCGAGGGTGGCCGGAAGCCTCTTCCACTCGGCCTTCCTTGCCCTTTCAGGATGCTCCCTTGCCAGTTCCCCTCTTAATAAAATAACAGCAGAAAAAACCTTTTCCTTTTCAAAGTTAAAGAGTTCAGGAAGGGCAGTCAATTGAATGGTGTTTTGACCGGTCATTCTGGGATGGCACCGTCCCTTCATCTTGTCACAGAGCCTGCCCAGCGCATGTTGTAGCTCGTTTCTAGATCTCCCTGGGATCAAGAAGGCACCTGAGAGCCCCCTTCCCCCCGACCCCCCCAAGATGCAAAAGGGAAGAAATCATGAACATCCCTTTCAATTTCTTTTTCTCAGTCTCTAAACTGAAAGTGAACTGCTGTTCTCTCTCCAGGATCTGCTCTATCGTCACCTGGAGAGTCTGAGGAAAGAGAGAGGAAGTATTTTGGCATGTAAAGCAGAGGCAGAATGGGAAAAGCAGAAGCTGCTTGTAAGTATCAATTACATTATTTGGAAGGGAACAAGTGCTTCAAGCAGTATAAGTCACAGTGCACAGGTGGTCCCTGCCTTAGGAATATCCAGGTTTTGAAGAACCCCTACTTTACATGCGGACAGCTGTAAACCCTATATGAAAATTTCTAGTGAAAAGGCTGAATGTCTCTAGGGAACAATACGATGCATTTGGCCATGAATTATTGGTGGCTAGATAGTTGCCTAGAGATATTCACGTCTCTACATAGAGCTAGTGATTCCCTAGAGATAGTCAAGGCTATCCCTAGGCAACTATGTGAAGTATCTCTAGGGAACTACATGGCAGGTTTGGTGATGCATCATCAGTGGCATCCTAGTTCCCTTGAGGTTTTAGCCTGGTGTCAAAAAGAGTAAAGCGCTGATGCCAGGCAAACCTCTCTGAGAAGCAGGTTCCCAAGTGGAAAAGACCCTTTCTGGGTAGCCACTCTCCTGATCTCCTTCAAAGAGGGCTCCCAAAGAAGGAGCTCCGACAAGGAGGACAGGCCAGTATATATGAAAGGAGACACTCCTTCAGATACCCAGGCCCTAAGCTGTTTAGGGTTTTATACATCATCGTTAGCACCTGACATTGGCCCCAGACTTCACTTGGTAGCTGGTGCAGATCTCAGTAAATCTACCAGTCCTGTCCAAAGCCTGGCTGCTCTGTTCTGGGCCAGCTGAAGGATCTGGACTGACTTCAAGGGCAGCGCTGTGTAGAGCACATTGCAGCAGTCCAATCAAGGGGGTTACCAGAGCGTGGGTCACTGTTGCCAGGCGCTGCTCATCCAAGTAAGGATGTGGTCGATGGACCAGCCAAAGCTGCTGGAAGGTGCTGCTTGCCACAGGACTCCCTGCGAACTCCAAGGATGACTTGGGTTCGAGGAGCACTCCCAAGCCACGCCTCCTGTCCATTTGGCCCTTGCAGCCAGGCCTTCAGCTGCTTCGAGGCCTTTGACAATGAGAGAAAGAAAATGGCTGTACAAACGACCTTTGAGGCTTACTTCAAGAAAGCCGCTCCAACAGTTTTTCACAGTACTGTAACCAATACACATGCATATGGAGTCTCTCGCTCTCTCTTCTCTACCTGTAGTTGCTTTCTTTTGCTGTATAGTTAGAATTGCAACGCCATATTGTGATTAAATGTTCTAGTGAATATGGTTGTGTTTCTAAAGTGTTTTACGAGCATAGAAAGATAAAAGAATACAGATAATAAGACAAGTATTTGGCTTACTCATGCGTTTCGACTTTCATGCAAATTCGAGTTAAGGATGTTCTCAGGAATGCAACTCGTCCATAACCTGGGGGCCACCCGTATTATGACATGCAGAGGAATTGAAAGCCCCAATCAGCCCGGTGTATGCAGTACTATTCAAAGCAGCTGAACCAACCCTAAAATTTATTAGAAAAAGGCCTTTCTGAGAAGGGGTCCCTGAGCATCCCTAGCAAGACTAACCCCGTTCTGGCTCCGGCTGCCCATTCCCACCGTTCCGCACACTCCTTCTTGCAGGAACAAATGATGGCAGAGCGGGAGGACATGGTGGCTCAGTTCAGGCGACTGCATCAGTTCCTGGAAGAGCAAGAGAAGCGTCACCTGGCCCAGGTGGACGAGCTGCAGGAGGAGATTGCCAGGAAAGCGGAGGACCACCTGGCCTGGCTTTCCAAGGAACTCTCTTCCCTTGAAGGCATCATGCGGGAGGTGGAGGAGAAAAGCCAGCAGCTGGCAGCTGAACTCCTGCAGGTAGGAGGGGGCAGGAGCTCCCACATCCCCCAGGGAGGAGACTCAGCCAGACGCTGCTCGCCTCTGCATGTGTGGAGGGAGGGCCGAGGCAGGCAGTGCGCACCCTTTGACGGGGCAACTCTGCAGTGAGGCCCTTCATGAGACCCAGGCCGAAGCAGACGGTGGTGCGGGGCTGGGGAAGCGACCACAAAGCCATCTGGCCTAGTGGTGTTGCCAATCCGGAAGGCAGGTCGGACCTATTCCTGTGCTAAGCAGAATCTCAAATATGGTGCAGCGCCAGGACAGGCAGACCTTAACCTCACTCCTCATGCATGTTTCCGCTCACAACTGATGCCCCCAAAGCCTGATGAAGTCTGCCTTCTGCACACAAGAGGGAGCTTCTCAGTGTGGCTCCTGTGGGCAAGCGCCCCAGTGTTCTGCTGCTGGAAAGGAGTGGTTGATTCCTGCCTGGGGAAGCCGGGAGAAGGCTGCCCTCCAAAGGACAGGCTGCGGGAGCAAAAGAGGCTGTGGGAGGCGCCTGGCCTGAACCCGAATCCTCTCATGTCCTCCCTTCTTGAACATGCTTCAGGGTTGTGCCTGTTTCCAGAGGGCAGCGCACATGTTGGCCTGGCAAGCAGCACCGTTACTGGCAGGAGCCTCCAGGATGAGCATCAGTCTTGGCACTCAGCCGGAGGCTTCCTGGCGGTGGTGGAATCTGCCAGTCCATTCATGTCCCTCGTCATGAAGCTCCTCCTGGTGCCCCCTGGTGGAGATGGTTTCTGTCCCTCCCTTTGTGTCCTCAAGTGGAGGCACTGAACAGGACTGGGCAGGCACATCTCAGGAGTGCAGAGCGACACCCGCTGAGCCCCTCCTCTTTCTCTCTTTCCCCTCCAGGATGTGAGAAGCACCTTGCAGAGGTGAGTGCGTCCCCCTCATTTCCACTGGTGCAGGGGCCTGAATGCGTAAATGGAGGCTTCCTCTGTTTTCTCCGGCAGGTGTGAGAAGGAGCCCTTTGAGAACCCAGTGGCTTTCCCTCCAGAGCTGAAGGAGAGGATCTGGGACTTCTGGGATATAAATCATCTTTTGGAGGGAGTCCCAAGGCAATTCAAAGGTATTGAAATATGGCGGTGAAATATCCCTTCCCTTCTCTTCCCTTCCCTTGTTGATACTGTAAATGGTCTTCCCCAACCTGGTGGCCAGCAGATGCATTTCAACTGCAACTCCCAGAATCCCCATCCAGCAGGGACATTGACTGGGAATTCTGGGTGTTGCAGCCCAAATGAGTCTGCAGGGCACAAGCCTGGGGAAGACTGCTGCAAATGGTGGTAAAATCGGCAGTGAGCCCATTCTGGTGGCCTGGCTACTGTTTTTCTGTCTTCTTTTGCCATGTTTCCTCATTTGGAAAATATGCCGGTCTAGAGTTGGCTTCGTGGAGGTTTTCATTTCTGCTTTGGGTTTTCACCACCTGGAAACATTTGGCAGCACCTACATGCTTAACAGTCTTGCTTCTTACTCCACGTCACATGCTCTTCAAGCTTCAAGAGCAATAGTTGCTCTTCAAGAGCAAAGATAATGATATTATCTCTGTAAGCTGTTCTGAGGCTTTTGCAAAGGACGGCATATAAATATCCTAAATAAATAATAAATAAATAAAATAGTGCAGTGATCTTGATAGGTTGGTTTGCTGGGCTGAAAGCAACAGAGTGAAATTTAATAGGGAAAAAAAAAGCTAAGTTCAGCACCGAATGGAAAGGAAGCAATTTCATGGTTATGTGACAGGGGAGACTTGACTCAATAATACTGGAAGTAAGAAGGATCTTGGGATTGTTGCAGATCAAAAGCTGAGCAACAGGAAACAGTGTGATGTGGCTGCAAAAAAGCAGATGCCATTTGGGGCTGTGTTAAGGATCAGTGCCAAATCACTTGAGGCACCGGTTCCCCTCTACTGGGCACTAGCTACGCTCCATCTGGAGTACTGTGTGCAGTTCTGGGCCCCACAGTTTAAGAAAGATGCAGGCCAGCTGGGAAGGGTTCAGAGGAGGGTAGCAAGGATGACCCAGGGCCTGGAGACAACGCCCTGTGAGGAGAGATTGGAGGAGCTGGGTGTGCTTGGCCTTGAGGAGACTGCGGAGAGATACGGTGGCACTTTTCAAATACTTGAAAGACGGTCCCAAAGAGGAAGGGCAGGGTCTCCTCTCGATCATCCCAGAGTGCAGGACATGGAATAATGGGCTCAAGAAGATTCCAGAGTTGGCCAAGTTGAGGCATTTCACCCAAAGAGGAAAGGCCCAGATTTAGTGCCAGTCAACAAATGATATTTTCCTGGCAAGAGTTAGTGGTAGATTGGTAGCGAGTGTTTCACCTTTTGTCTTGCTTCTCCCCAGGTGCCCTGCTCCAGGGAATGCAGCCAAAGAAAGGTACATCTCCAGGGAGGGGGGGGGTGTGGCCTGGCCTGGCCTGGCCTTTTGCTGGCTGGACTTTTTGGGGGGAAACTGCCCTGTCCCTTCCACTGGAAGCTTTCGTGCATGAACTCCCTAACTCGGGATTATGGGCATTTTGCAAGGCGATACAAGGGAAAGTGCTCACCGACTCCACTCAGTGCCCTGCCGTGCACACATGCCAGGGAAAGCCCGCCAGTACCCCGCAAGTGGCTGCTTCTCTGGCAACACACCGCAAGGTGCGGAGCAAGCCCAGCCCCAAGTGGCTCCCTGCTCTAAGGGACCCACCAGAGCCTCACCCAGCAGACCTGCCCATGGAATGGGAGGGCCGGAAGGCAGCCGGAAGGCCATCCCGGCCAGCTCTGGGGAAGAGGGTGGCTTCTCGAGGCACTCCCTGTGCCCTCGTTACTTCTGTTTTGCACTCACCTATGGGCTCTTAGAGAAAAGGCTGTGCTGACACCGTTTCGTTTCTGCTTTGTTTTCAGAGCACTTTCCCAAGTTTGGGGTTTGTTTGTTTTTCTGATTGCAAAAAAGACAATTTTATTTCAGAAAAATACAGCAGCATGGTTTGTCCTTGTGTACTTGCTCTGTTGCACTAGGGCAGTGATGGCGAACCTTTTAGAGACCGAGGGCCCAAACTGCAACCCAAAACCCACTTATTTATCACAAAGTGCCAACACTGCAATAAAACCTGAGTACTGAGGTTTTAGTGTAGAAAAAAACAATTATGATGCTGCAGATTCACATACGCCATGGGGACAGCACAACATTAAAAGAATCTCAGTCTCTTAATTAGAACATCTCTTTGCTAAATCTTAGATACTAAATTTCAATTTTTCATAAGAAAACTCTTAGCTAAAATCTTGTGTTAATAAAAACGAATGCATTCAAACTCACAGCCAGTCCAAGCAAATATATATATATTCCTGGCAGTGCACTGACTGGCCATGTGAAAGCTTGGATGAGTTGCAGCTCATGACATCATTGCCTGCCGCCACTACTCCTTTCTGAGCATGCGCATGGCCCATGTGTGCTGTTATCCAACGCTCGGCTGCCGGGGCGATGCTGGGGTGACTTGGCTCACGTGCCGGCAGAGAGGGCTTTGCATGCCCGCTGCAGCACGCGTGCCATAGGTTCGCCACCACTGCACTAGGGCATTGTGCCACCTGCGGGTTTTGTGTGGGAAGCATTGAAAGGGGAAGATATTTCTGTAGAGCTTGGATTCCAGCCTTGGGAGGAAAGTGTGTGAGGCAGTCCTTCCCAGCCCTGCGTGGAAAGGCTTCTGGGGGGGCGTTCATGCCACTGGCGTCTCAGATGTGGTGGCCACAGATGCTCCTCTGCAGCCAGCAACTCTGAGACACTCGAGCTGCATTTTTCTTCCAGAATGGGAGGAAACCCATCGGTCTGATATGCTCAGCGCAGGCCAAGAGGCACACAGCACAGCTGGTGTTTCTCTGAGATGTTCTAAAGTTGCAGAAATAAACTTGCTTCAGGGGAATAGCAGGAATTGGATTTGGAGGAGAGAAATTTGTATGAACAGAAGGTGGTGTGCAGGCAGCATGAGGAGCAGTATGTGCTTGTTTGGATTCCCGAGTGCCTTTTGTGTGCCCTGGATGTTCTGTCAGTTCCTTAGAAGGGACCACACAAACAGGAACATGACTTATTTGGAATCTTCTTTTATGAAGAATTGCTTTTTGAGGACAGGGAGTTTGGACTTGATTGTGAGACGTGAGAATGCAAGGAGTGAAAAGACACAGGTATCCGGACAGGGACAGGGATGCCGAGCTGGTGACATCCAAACAGAGTTGCATGGACAATTATGCTCTCCTTTCCAAAGAAGCTGCAGTCCTTCTGCAGAACTGCCTCACTCCTTCGTGCACAAAAATGGATGAGCGAACGCTCTCTGAACCAAGGTTCAATTCAGATGCCAGGAAGCACTTCCTGACGGTTAGGACCCTGAGGGTGTGGAATGGGCTTCCACAGGAGGCGGTTGGAGCTCCATTGCTGAGGGTGTTCAAGGATAAGCTAGACATGCAGATGGTGGGCATGTCGTGAGCAGAGCCGGCTGGAGCTGGGGGTCAGACTAGATGGCCCAGGAGACCCCTTCCGACTCACTCTGTTTCTATGTTTCTGTGTTACATGTTGCCAAACAGTTTAAGCAGAGCTAAAGAGGCAAGGATGCCTGTCCCTGCAGATAGCTTAGTGCTGAGAAATTGTGAGCTTGTGCTTTGCCTATTTCCCTACAGGGGGCACTTCCGGGGCTGTATCCTTTGGGCTAAACACCATGTAAAGCTATTATTAGATCTCATAGCTGGAGAGATCAATCTGAAACCAATCCAAGGGCTGCTTAGCAATGGATATTGCAGGAGAATTCTAACTTTTAGTAGCCACCGAATCCCTGAATCTAGTGAAGAAAAGGAAGACCCAACTAGTTCAGAAAAGTGTGCTCCCATTTCGGCATTTCAAAGGTGCAGTCATTAAACTTGTACTTGCCTCAGAAAGGGAGAATACAAGGAGTCGAGTCCTTCTACCTAAGCCCAGCATTTTCTCGGGTGCTAGAGAAGGCAGAAACCGGTGCAGAGGATCTTCCATGGCACCCAGAAGAGGCAGCAAACTATAGAGAAGCAGCACACGAAACCAAACCTATGGATGCACGGAGTAGGGGGTCCAGGAGAACCATGCTTCAGAGTCATTTGACTGGCCAACATCAGAAGAAGAACTGAGAAACTCCTTTATCAAACTTCCCAATGAAGCGTCATCACCAAATGAGCCAAAATACAATCCAGGTTGATTCAAATTCAGCAGCAGGGCCAAGAAAATAAGCTGGTGTGGGAGATGCCCTGTTGCCAGGGAGATAAGAGGGGAGGAGGAGTTTGAGGCTGGCATTAAGGAAACGGGAGGGAGAGTGAGGAGAGGCCTGTGGAAATGTGCTTGGGGAACTCTGGATTCGGCCTTTAGCATTTGAGTTAAGTTACTGTTGCTACACTGGCCTATTTTCATTTCACTGGATTTGAGAGGGAATCTGTGATGCCTGTGGGGTGTTAATGCTTAAGATTATCAATTAATTGCATTTCTATACTGTTCATAGCTGAAGCTCTCTGGCTGGTTCACAACATTTAAGTCACCCCTCCAGATTCAACCAGGCCCAACCCTGCTTAGCTTCCAAGATTAGGCATGACCAGGCGCTTGAGGCTGTATGGAAGCTCCAGGTATCGAACATTAATGCTCCCTTCTGTTTCCTTCTTCTCTCCTGCCCCAGCAGCCAATGTGACTCTGGATCCAGACACTGCTCACCCGAAACTCATCCTGCCGGAGGATCGGAAAAGTGTGAGGATGGGAGATCAGAGTGCAGATCTGCCTGACAGTCCAAAGAGATTCACTTACCATCCATTTGTGCTGGGATGCGAGGGATTCACAAGAGGCCGGCACTCCTGGGAAGTCCGTGTGGGGAGTCGGGAAGGCTGGGCCGTGGGGGTTGCCAGGGAGTCCGTGAGCAGGAAGAGCGAAGTCTCCTTCTCTCCCAAGGAGGGCTTCTGGGTTTTGCGGAATTCCCGAGGTACATACAAAGCTTGCAGCCATGCCTATTATTCCCTGGCCATGAGTGAAGAGCTGAAGACGCTCTGGGTGTCTCTGAACTGTGATGCGGGCCGGGTGGCCTTTTATGACGCTGATAGAGGGACACTCCTCTACGCCTTCTCCAGGGAATCATTTGCCGGAGAGACCCTCTTCCCTTTCTTTTACGTTTATGGGGATGCCCTCCTCCAGATCTGTTCTTAAGGCTGCCAGGAGCCTTCCTTGCAGGCCCTCCTCTCCCAACCACAAAGGTTCATCAAAAACAGTCAAGCACCAGAGTTTGGCTCTGCATCTCCCCTCCTTGCCTGCCACAACTTCTCCTCCTTGCACACACCCCAAACCTTCACGGGCTTTTACTAGATGAGATGCAGCCTCATATCGGAGGATTACCTCCCTGTAGCTTGTGTCTATCATTCTTCTGGTCGAAACGTGGAAGTACCCATCTCCCTTTGTATTTATTTGTGCCTTCATCCAAAGAGGAAACCTCATGTGTGCAATGATGGAATGAATCGGTCTGCTGGGAATGCTGGCTGATGCTGGGAAGGGGCGCCCCACTGTAGGATGGGAAGAGAAGGAAGACACACTGCGGCACTTTGCTGCGGGTCCCGCTCCTTCGCTGCTTGCGCATCTCCACTTCTCCACGAGGGCAAAGGCACTTCAGAGGAGGGCCATCCCTGCGCACAGGCTCCCCTGCCTGCACCACACGCCTCCAGCCTCCTTCTGCGATGTGCGTGGGGACAGTCGCTCTGCAGGGGCCGAAGCAGCCGCGACATTCCTCATCCAGGTGGTGCTGAAGCATCCGAGTCGCCTGGGGAGGGTCAGGGGGCTTCCAGGGAGCAAGCAAAGCAGCAGCGAGGTACCAGCCCAGGCCCTTTGGGGGCCCCCAGCCGTCCCAGGACGACGCCTCAGGGCTGCCCAGGGAACCGAGCCAGGTCCAGCCCCTGCCCACAAGCGCCTGCTTCCAGGGGGTCCCCTCTGCTCCAGCCCCTTGCAGGTTTAGCCCTGCTTGCAGCCAGATCACCCTCAAACTGGGAAGCGATGGGGGTGCATCAGGAATAGGGCATGGAGTATGCACCTCCCTCCTTCCCAAGCTCAGTACAGGCCTCACATGCCCTGCACCACCCGAAAGAGCTCCGCTGGATGGCACTGAGAGGATGCACTGGGAGTGGAGGATTTCTTCTTCGCTGCCCTCACCGCCACCGTGCAGGCTCAATCCTGAGCTCTCACGTGTGTTCCTCCAGAATCGTCTCGGGGTTTCCTCCACCTGCGCTCCAGTCATCCCCCAGCCGGCTTCATCGCCTGCAGTTCAGGCATATACCAGGGCACTGGGCAGGCTCTGCATGGTGGGAGAGGAAGCTCAGGAGCGGTCATGTCGATTGCCCTGACCACAAATTGACCGGGGCATTGACAGGAGGGCCCACTCTATCAACTGGAAAATCCCCAGAGCCCTCAGGAACCCATAATGATCCATAAGGCTCCGGGGGCAGACCCTCTTAATGGGGTCCGCGCCCTTACAGAGGAGGGCACTGGCCCCTGGCTCAAACCTCACGAGGAAGAGATCTGACCATGACAAGTCCCTCACTTCCAGATCCCCATCTTCCTGCCTCATCGAGAAAACCAGGCCCAGAGTGTGGCCTTTTTCATGTGTCGGGGCAGTGACATGATGAGACAGCCCCATGGCTGTCATGGCGGCCATGAAGTCCTGAGCTGCCCCAGACAAACCAGCCTCTGCAGGGAGATTGAATTCCCCCAGGACCAACAACCTGGAGGTCCTCAGCACCAGCTCCGGGGTGATCTCCACCAGCTCAGGCAGGGAGCCTGTTGAGCAGAAGACTGCACAGTACACCACAGAATCCCTAGTCTGTCTCGATCGCCCAGTGCCGGGTACAAGCACTCTAGGCCTGGCCTTGAAGGGACAGGAAGCCCACAAGGGAGGTTGCACCTTGGAAAATTAGGGCCGCACCCCCTCCCCTTCCCTCTAGGCGAGGTTGGTGCTGTACGGATAGCTGGGCGGGCACAGTTGGGTGAGCGACAGGTCCTCTACCCCTCCTGCCTGCCCAGGTCTTAGTAATGCATGCCAGGTCGGGCCCCTCACCCACAATTAGGTCCTGGATGGGGGATGACTTATTTTGGACTGAGCAGGCACTCAGCAGCAGCACCACCAAGTCTGAGGGCCGGTTGGGACCTTCTGACTGGGGGGAAGGTAGAGGGTGGAGGACAGATGCTAAACGTCTGGGGAAGGAGGTAACCCCAACTAGAGGAGGGGCGTATGGAAGAGTGATGGCGTCCCTTCCAGAGGGCCCTTCAGACGGGATTGGGCCCAGGAGTACTCGGAAGGAAGGTTCCAGAAGCAGTGGTGCAGATGGGGATCGGCTTGCTCTGCGCATGGATAGAGGGACATTCTGTGAGGGTTGTGTTTGTTTGGTATCCTTTGGGGAATGCAGAGGTTCCTCAAAGAACCAGTCTATTGCCTTAAATGTGCCAAGGGAGAAAACCTGGCAGGACAGGACAGCTAACATGTAGGTAGAGAAGCAATTTTATGGGTTATTGCTTCAGTCTCAGGTACAAAACTTCCTTGTTCCTGCATATGCACGTTTCCTATGGCAGCCACTGCCCTTTGGCCAGTTTATTACATTTAGCCATAGGCCATTGCAAGTTAACAAGGTAAAACATTGATTTAACAAGTAAAACCATAAAGCAGATGTATCAGAACTTACTACGAAAAGACAGACCAGGTGCAATTGGGCCTTTCTCCCCCCCTTTTCTCCACGATCTGCTGCCGCCGTGCCGCCGCCGCAGAGCCGGGGAACATCATGGGCGCTCCACCGGGCCTTGGGGGCTAGCTGACACCGCTCCCTGCGGCCATTGCTGAACCCACCGGGGGCCGGAGGACGCTGGGCCAGGCGACAGGCGACAACGCTGCCGTCGGGGAGGATGCCGCCATCTTGCCAGCTGCCAGGTGCCGTGCGCCCGCCCTGCTTCTCTGCCCCGCCGGCACTGGGTGAGAGTCACGCTGGATTGGGGGCAGGACGCGGGACGGACAGCCGGCTTATCCTGCTGGACACAGCCAGGGCCGGCGGCTGAAGGGCCGGCAGCTGAAGGGCGATGGCCAAAGGGCAGTCGCCATGTGGGGGCCATGCGGGGGCCGTGCAGGGGCTGGGCTGGCCAGGAACTATGTTCTCGGCTGGCGGGTGAGATTGTAAATTGGACTGGTATGTGTTGGGGGGGTTAAGTGTTTTTAGGTGTTTTAATGTGTTTTAGTTTATATTTTTAATGGAATTATTCTCGGCCACAAAGATGGGATTGCCTGGGGAACGCGTGGGCACCGCCATTGGGGTGGTTATGGGCAATGGACGTTACAGCATTGGGGGTCTAACGTGTCCACATAGAAGGAGAGACAGTTGGATAACACCTGTTCCTCCTTCTGGTTATTCCCCCAGCCAGAGGGCTCCAGGTAGTCCTGTCAACCGCCCCCCGGGCCTGTCGGTGCTGCTGCTTAATTCCAGGTTGGTCCACAATAAATCTTCCCTCATCCATGACTTGATTGTGGATGAGGGGGCCGACCTGGCTTGCATTACAGAGACCTGGGCGGGTGAGCGGGGGGACGTCTCCCTCTCTCAACTGTGCCCGCTCGGGTATCTGGTTCAGCACTGACCACGCCTGGAGGGGAGGGGGGGTTGCTTTGGTTTATCGAGCTTCTCTTTCCCTCACGGGGCTTCCTGTCCCCTCGAGGCCGGGTCCAAAGCTGATGGATGAATTTCAGTTGCTGCGGCCTGATGATGTGGACAATGTGCTTGGACAAGTACATCCTACCACCTGCTTACTGTACCCTTGCCCATCTTGGCTTCTCAAGACAGCCATGGACGGGATTGGGACCTGGACCCTGGAGGTTGTCAAAGCCTCTCTGTGGGACGGCTGGGTACCTGCCCCTTTAAAGGAAGCGGTAGTCCAGCCAGTCCTAAAGAAGGCATCCCTGGATCCAGAGGTGGCCGCCAATTATAGTCCGGTGGCCAACATCACATTCTTGGGCAAGGTGTTAGAGTGGGTGGTGGCAGGACAACTCCAAGCACTCTTGGATGAAACTGATTATCTGGACACATTTCAGTCTGACTTCAGACCTGGGTACAGTACTGAATCTGCCTTAGTCGCCCTGTATGATGACCTGTGCAGGGAGAAAGACAGGGGGAGTGCATCCCTGTTGGTTCTCCTGGACCTCTCAGCAGCTTTCGATACCATCGACCATGGTATCCTTCTGGATAGGCTTGTGGGATTGGGAGTTGGAGGCACTGCTTTGTAGTGGTTCCGCTCCTATCTCAATGGCCGTTTCCAGAAGGTGGTGCTGGGGGACTATGGCTCTGCGCTATGGCAGCTATGCCATGGAGTTCCGCAGGGGTCCATTTTGTCCCCCTTGCTATTCAACATCTACATGAAACTGCTGGGAGAGGTCATTAGGAGGTGTGGGCTGTGGAATCATCAGTACACTGATGATACCCAGCTCTATCTCTCGTTCTCAACTAATCCAGGTGAGGCGGTAGCTGTTCTGAACTGGTGCCTGGCCGAGGTAATGGGCTGGATGAGGGCCAATATACTGAAGCTCAATCCAGACAAGACGGAAGTCCTGTTGGTAGGTGGGTCGGGCTTCGGGTTGGGGGACTTGGACCTTGTCCTGAATGGGGTTGCACTCCCTCTTAGGGACAGGGTTCGCGGCTTGGGCGTGCTCCTCGACCCAGAGCTGACATTAGAAGCTAAGGTAACAGCAGTGGCGAGGAGCGCCTTCCTTCAGCTTTGGCTGATCCATCAGCTGCATCCCTACCTGGAGAATGGCTGCCTGGCGACATGCATTGGTAATTTCCCGATTAGATTTCTGTAATGTGTTCTACGTAGGGCTGCCCTTGAAGATGGTCCAGATACTTCAATTGGTGTAAAATAGAGCTGCCAGGTTGCTGACGGGGACTGGGTGTTGTTCTCATATAACCCCAGTTCTTCGTCAGCTTCACTGGCTCCCCATTGAAGTCCCGGCCCAATTCACGATGTTGGTTATCACCTATAAAGCCCTCAACGGCTTGGGACCTGGTTATCTAAAGGAGCGCTTGCGTCCATATATGCCCCCCCACCCCTGAGATTGGCGGGGGAGGCCCTTATCCGGGAGCTCTCTGTGAGGGATATTAGGAGGGTGAGTACCCAGAGGAGGGCCTTCTCTGCAGTGGTGCCCCACCTATGGAATGCGCTCCCCAGCGAGGTCCGCCTGGAGCCGTCGTTATTTGTTTTTCGGCGCCAGGCCAAGACCTTTTTATTTAAATGATATTTTAATTGTTAATTGGTGTTTATTTAATGGTTTTATATTATCGCCGAGAAACTCCGAATTTTTTAATATTATTCTCTGCCTGATTATCTATTCTATGCCTGTTTTCTTTGTGAGCCGCCCCAAGGCTTCAGCGATGGGTGCGGCATAGAAATGTTATAAATAAATAAATAAAATTCAGGATGGTGTCCCCTTCAGAGCCTCCTGAGCATTTATCTTTTTCACTGCAAGAGCAAAAAGAGATACTCGATGAGACACGTGCGCATCAGCACCTGACAACAAAAACACAAACTTCTATGAATAAGAATAGGCATTAAAGGCGGGTCGTGAACTAGACAGAACTTTTTCCCGAGGGTCACAATATAATGAACAATGCAGGTTTCAATGAAAGAGGTCCTCTACTTCGGGTGATCCACAGATGTAGACACGCTGCTCCACTGGACTACGGGAAGAGCGACCAGTTAGCAAGTCTGCATACATATTTTGGAAACAAAGGGGTGCTCGACGTTTTTCCAAGGAGAAAATGGAGCAACAGCCTCTCCATTGAGCTCCCTTTGATACCTTATCAGTTTTATCCGTTTTAGTTTATTTTTATTATCCGCTTAGTCATTTACTGCCCTTTGGCAAACATCCCAGTTTTGTCACCTGGGATGTTCTTTGACCTGCTCGAATGTTTCTGTCCAAAAGTGGTTTCCCAAAGCTTATGTCGGTGTTATCGGGGGTCAGGTCATCTCTGAATCTTTGCTGCATGAATGGAAGGCCCCCAAAATGTCGGTCCATCACAGCCCTGCTTGGCTCTCGAGGTGGCCAGGTGGTGGCTTCCCTTGTGGAATCGCGCTGCCCCATTCGGTCTTCTGCCTTTGCCCTCCCCTGGCATGGCTGCCCCTCCAGGGAGCCTTGCCATCTCAGGAAGTGTCTGAGGGACCAGAGCCTTGGCTTCCTCATTTGCACTTCCAGAGAAAGCTCTGCCTGGATTTGACCCAGGGTGGCCTTATGTGCCTCATCATGGGCCAAGGCACTCCAGCTCTCCCCTCCGGCACCCCATTTCAGAGGCGGCCATTTCCTCCCTGACAGCTTTCATCACTGTGCAGCTTCCACACTCATAGGGAGCAAAGACGCAGTGCGGAGCATCTTGGCCTCGTTCTCCAGTGACCCATCCCTGCTCTGGAGGAGCTTTTTTGGCTCGTTTGTTGCTGCCCTTCCATCTTCCAGTCTTCTAAACTCTCGGCTGCCATCTCTGTTGGAACTGATGACTTCAGCAAAGGCCATGCTGGAGTGTGTGAAGCACGGACAATCCTCTTCTGATCCACTTTGCTGCACTGCAGGAGCTAGAATACACTGGCAAGACGATCTCAAGCATCTCTTCCTTGCAGAATCCAGCGTGCAGGTCAAGCAGCTCTCAGGTTTTGGGGATCCTCCTCATTGCCCCGCCTTGAGCATCTCCCTGCTGGGATGGGGCATTAGTGCAGTGGTACTGAGCTGCTGCCCCCGTTGGCATCTCCCTCCTGGGACTGGGAGGGATATTGACTGCTCCCAGCCTGTGGGCCACTGGCTTCTGTTCCATGGTCAGGACTGTATGACCACTGAAAGCCCCATGTTCTCCTGAAGGTTCTTCTTTTCATGCTGTGTCCTTTTAATCCATTCAACCTGAATGCTTAACTTTGTATTTTATGGTGAGGCCAAAATGGCCACTTCACCCTCATGTGCCTCCAGCAATTTGCCTACGTGATTCCCCCCTCCCCAAACTGTGCATGTAACAGAGAGGTTCCCAGAGCACCCAGTGCAGACTCTCTCTCTGCCATTCCTCCAGGTGCCATGTAATGCTGCATGTTATTTCTCAATAGCATAAATAAAACAACCTTTCACTTGATTCCGATAAACAGAGAACAATTAATTGATGTGCTGCATGTTACAGGAAAGTGATTGTGGGAGAATCAACCATTAATAAACAATATTGCTAAATAAAGTACAGAATTGCATTAAAATATGGGGCCAGACTACCACAAAAGCTTTGGTAATATATTCATTTTAACTATAGATATTCTTCCCAACAATGGTAATTGCAAATAGCCCATTTTTCTAGATCACTCTTAATCTCCTTACATAGTTTAACATAGTTATCTTCTTTCAACATAGCACATTTAGCTGTAAGAAAGATTCCCAGATATTTAACCTTTTTAACAATTTGAAGGTCTACTTGATCCATGAGAGTTGTCTTTTGCTCCAATGTAAGATTTTTCACTAACAGTTTAGTCTTTTCTCTATTTGTTTTAATCCCGGTGACTCACCATACTCTTCTACCTTTTTTAAAAGTTTAGGTGTCTTTACCAAAGGATCTTCTAAGATGAAAACTAAATCATCTGCAAATGCTTGAAGTTTATAGCTTTCGTCTCTGATTCTGGCACCTTTAATATCCATATCTTCTCTAACATTTCTATTTAGAACTTCTAAAATCCATATAAATAACAATGGTGATAGAGGACATCCTTGTCTTGTGCCCTTTTGAATGTCTATGATGTTTGTAAATTCTCCATTGATTATAATCCTAGCAGTCTGTTTTTGATAAATGCTTGATATTGCATTAATAATTTTTCCACCAAATTCCATTTGTACTCGTTGTTGTTTCCTGAATTGCCAATTAACATTATCAAAGGCCTTCTGTGCATCTAGGAACAATAGTGCCATTGGTTTTTCAGAATGGATTTCATAGTATTCTAAGATATACAAAATAATTCTCACATTGCTCTTAGGTAAGAAACCATTTTGATCTGTATGTATAAATTCTATTATTTCTTCAGTCTTTCTGCCATTACAAAGGCAAAAAATTTATAATCCACGTTTAGAAGTGATATAGGTCTATACTTTTGAATCTGTGTCAAGTCCGTGTTCTTTCATAATTAAGGTAATATTTGCCTCAGTCCAGGTATTTAATATTTTAGCATCAGACATTGCATATATCCTTTAGAGATGTACATAAAATTCCTTCAACAGATTTATAAAATTCCGCTGGTAGTCCATCCGGACCAGGGGTTTTATCATTTTTTTGTCTCTTAATCGCCTCAATTACATCTGTCATTGTTATTTCCTCATTTAATATTTTTTTATCTTTCTCTGACAATTTTGGTAGATTTTCCTTTTGAATATATTCATAAACCTTCTCAATTGATACTTCTTCAGTTTGGTATACCTTTGTAAAGAAATCTTCCACTATTTTCTTAATTGACACACTTTGTACCTGTAGTTGTCCTTCTCCATCTTTCAACCTGGATATTAATCTCTTTTCTCTTTCCTTCTATAATTTGTAGGCCAACCATCTCCCTGGTTTGTTAGCATTTTCAAAGAAATTCTGTTTGGTCAATTTCATTTGTTTAGCTAGTTCATTTGTATCTAAAAGATTCAGTTTATTTTCTAGAGTGTTCATCTGTATTTTGAGGTCCTTTTTTGATGGGTCTTCCTGTAACTCCTGTTCAAGCATCGACAGTTCATCTGTTAGTTTAAGTCATTCTTGTTTTCTCTTTTTATTTATTTTTGGTGAGTAGGTTATAATCACGCCTCTAAGATATTCTTTAGCTGTATCCCAGACATTTTGTAGAGCAGTTTCTTCAACTTTATTTTCTTGGAAGAAAAATGTTACTTCCTTAGTTATTTCTTCTTTGAAGTTTTTATCTTTTAATAAAGATTTATTGAATGTCCATCTAGGTATTTTTATTGTTCCTTTCAAAGTCATGGTTATAGGATTATGATTGGCCCAGACATTTGTATCTATTTCAGCTTCTAACTAGTCTGGAATTAAATCTGGGATTATCCAAATCATATCAATTCTCGACCATGACCTATGTCTATTCGAGTAGAAAATGTACTTGGCAGAGGTTGTATTTTTGTGCCTCCAAACATCTATTAGTCTAAATTCCCCTAATATATTAAAGAAGGAGTTTAGAAGTATTCTCCTTTCTTTCCATCAATATCACTCTTATAGTCCATTTTTTGTCAACAATTGCATTAAAATCTCTCATTAAGCAAAGGGTTTGATATTCAGTTTGTAGAGGTAAAGTATGTAATTTCTGATTTAAAAAATCTTCTTGATGCTCATTAGGTGCATAGATTGCCACCAAAAGCACCTTCTTTTATTGCCACTTCAACCAATAAAATTCTACCACCTTCATCCAAAAAGATACGTTTAGAATCCAGATTTTCTTTAACATATAAAGCCAAAACTCACTCTTTCTTTCTTTCTTTCTTTCTTTCTTTCTTTTTTGTTTTTTTTTTTTTTTTGGCAAGACGAAGATATAAATAATTTGCCAAGTTTTGGACATTCCAGAAGATTGTGATGTTGTCTTTTTATATGTGTTTCTTGTAGACAAATTACATCTAATTTCAATTTTTGAAGTTGAGAGAAAATTCTTTTCCGCTTAGGAGGTGAATTTAATCCATTTATATTCACAGAAAATAGTTCAATTCTTCCTTCTATTTTGAGATCAGTATTTATAAAGTATATATACCTATTTATATTTAGATTTCACACTTCTAGCTTTTTTCTTTTCTTTTTGCTCTAATAAATGTTCGTCTCCTTGTTGATCTAAAATTGCTATTTCTCCTTCTTCCGGGAGATAAAGTATTGCAGCCCTCGCCTCACCATTTTTCCTTTTCTCCTTTTCTTTAGTCTGCTCTTCATCTTCATGAACTTCTAAATTTTTCATAGAATTCTTGGGCCTTGAAGATTGAATCCAGTCTAAATCTTGTAGAATTCCAAGTAAAAAGTATCCCTTCTGATACTATCCATCTGAACATGATTCCTTTTCTAATCAACTTGGAAGTGAGAAATTGATACTTCTTCTGTCCTTCTCTAATTCTCCACGGTATTAGTTTCAAAACAGTTACATCATGTTCATCAATTTTAGTAGTTTAACGTGTGAATTTCTAAGGACATGATCTCTTATAGATCGTTTTGTAAATTTAACCTGAACTTCCCTCAGAAGTTCATGCCTTCTTACATAGCTTGAATTTACTCTATAGACCAGGTCAAGCTCTTCTTTTTGCAGACCGAGAGCGTCTGCTAGCATAGTATTTATTAAGTCACTTAGGTTTTCGTTTTTTTGCTCTGGTATATTCTGTAGTCTTAGATAGTTAGATGCCTTCTCCACCTCCAGTGTAGCAACTGAGTCCTATAGTGACTTATTTGTGTTAATTGCATTTCTTTATCCATCTTTTCAGTTTTCTTATCGATATCATCACTCTTCTTTTCCATTTCTTGTACTGTTTGTTCCTTTTGTACTGTTTTAAGTCGAATGTCTGCAAGTTGATTATTTATGTCCAGAACATGGGTGTCCAATTTATCCAATCTTTCATTTTGTTCCAAGGCCAATTTTTGAGTGGCGTTTTGAATGGACTCTTGAATAGATGCTTGCAATGCTGAAAGTGTTATCTGTAAGTTCTTTTGATATGTTTCCTGTTGAATCATCAAATCCAGAGGTTTTGGCTGGTGTGTTGGACTTTGGATCGTGGACGTGGGTGGTGATACTGATGTATGAATTTTTTTCATGATGAAAATACTTTATTAAGACAGCCTGTTATAAAGCAAAGAAGCCACGAGATGGCAGCAGTGAGTAAAAAAGATTTTTTAAATGCTCAAAATACCTGTTGTAAAGCAAGATAGCCACAGGGTGGCAGCAAAGAGTTCTTTGTTATAACGAACAGAATAGTTTCACTTTCATGCACAAAGTCCGGAAATGATCAGATTGCCATGTTGTCTCAAAAGAGGAATGCGAAAACAAAACAAAAAGAAAAACTTTTTCTACCACTTAATCTGCAGTAAATTGCAAATTTAATTCTTCACCCTTGGGGAGATTAAAAACAGAGACCTCTACTTGTTCAATTCTCAAATTTCCCCAGTTCTCCCCTAGCTCTGTTACTGCTTAAACTCCACAGGAAGAGGGGAATTCTCCTCTGTCGAAAGGGGCTTTTTATTTAAATTGGTGCTTATTCCAAAAGTTCTTTTAAGGACAGTATTTTAAAAAGGGTATTTGCGCACCCAGCAGGTCCAATGTACACTTTCTTTTTCTTCTTCATTATTTAGCTAGTGAGGAGGAGCACCCCTCTTGTTCCATTCACTGAGAATCCACAATCTTCCCCCGGAGGATGGGGAGGTCGCCACCCCCCCCCCCACAAACCAGAAGTCCAACTGGCCTGAGTCCGAATCCTCTCACATCCTCCCTTCTTGAACATGCTTCAGGGTTGCGCCTGTTTCCAGAGGGCAGTGCGCATGTTGGCCTGGCAAGCAGCACCGTTACTGGCAGGAGCCTCCAGGATGAGCATCAGTCTTGGCACTCAGCCGGAGGCTTCCTGGCGGTGGTGGAATCTCCCAGTCCATTCATGTCCCTCGTCATGAAGCTCCTCCTGGTGCCTCCTGGTGGAGATGGTTTCTGTCCCTCCCTTTGTGCCCTCAAGTGGAGGCACCGAACAGGACTGGGCAGGCACATCTCAGGAGTGCAGAGTGACATCCACTGAGCGCCTCCTCTTTCCCTCTTTCCCCTCCAGGATGTGAGAAGCACCTTGCAGAGGTGAGTGCGTCCCCCTCGTTTCCACTGGTGCAGGGAAGGGTCTGGACGGCACTGGGAGGACCGGCTGCTTGCCTGGCTCCTGAGCAGAGAACGCAGATCACCAGTGTCTCTCAAGACAAAAACAGGGTCTGGTTGTCGAGTTTGGGCCACTCCTTCTTCTTCCTCTCCCTCACACACGGCAGAAGGCTCCTCTCTGCCAGCAAAGCACACCTCCCAGCACTAAGCACATATATGCAGACATATGCAGATCCAAATATTACCCCCAAAGTGGCAAACTTCCCACACCCCACAAACCACACGCAGAGCTGACCCTGAACACAAGCAAAATGCCCCGACTGTCCCAATCAGCTGAAGCCCCACCCACCTGTGTTCTCTGGGGACCAGTGTGGCCTCACCCTCCACCAAAGAGGAGGTCCACCTTTTGTGCTGAGCTGGCTTTCCCTTGCTCCCAAGGAGAATACCTGGTTGGATGAGTGGAGGTTACCTCTATTTTCTCTGGCAGGAGTGAGAAGGAGCCCAGTGAGTTTCCAGCGGCTTTCCCTCTGGAGCTGAAACGGAGGATCTGGGACTTCTCTGATAGAAAGCCTGATCTGGAGGGATGGAGGAAGCAATTCCCTGGAGTCCTGAGTGAATCCAAAGGTATTAAGATAAGACTGGGAAGATCCCCTCCTCTCTTCTCCCCTTGCTACTCTTTTCAATGATGGTAAAAGCTGCAATGGGTGAATTATTGTGGCCTCACTACCATTTTCTTAATCTTCTGTTTCCTTGTTTCCCCATTGGGAAAATGAGCTGGCCTGGAGAGGGCTTCCTGGGGGTTTTCATTTCTTCTTTGGGTTTTCACCACCTTGAAAAAATTGGCATCACTCTCTAGTTTGGCAGTTCTGCTTCTCCCAGAATCATACAATACCAGGGCCGGAAGGGGCCAAGAAGGCCATCAAGTCCAGCCCCCTGAGGGAGCAGGACACCGGTTACACCATCCCACTCAGAGAACGGTCCACCTCCTTATCCTTGAATGCCCCTGACATTGAGGAGCACGGAAGCTCTCCTGGCAACTGGTTTCACTGGGAAGTTGCTCTGACAGCCAGGAGATCCTGCCTTGTGCCTGGCCTGCCCCTGGTGTGCTGCTGTTTAGGTTTGCTCTTCCGTGTCCTACAATCTGGGAGGAGCGAGAAGAGGACTGTTCCTTCCTCTTTGCGGCGGCTTTGAGGGACCTTCCAGTGCTATTGTGTCACCTCAAACGCTTCTCACTCAGCTTCATGCCACACACCCATGAAGGCAAACTGAACAGGGTCCATGCCTGGAAATTTCTAGAGCAGTTTCTAGAGCGGACAGTCTGCCAACACCTTGAAAACAAGGCTGGGATGACTAGAAGGAGATGCAGATTCACCACAAGGAAATCCTGCCAGACTTTTCCGATCTCTTTTTCTAATCTGGGCACCTCCCCTGTGGACTGTGGGAAGGCTGGTCACGTCCTGTGTCTTTTCTTTAGCAAAGCGTCTAATGAAGTGCCCCATGATAGCTTTTTTGGCAAATTAGCTGAAAGAGGGGATCAGCTCTCAAGGGGGCCCACAGTTGGCCATCTTGAGTATTACAAAGAGTTGAGTGCTCCGCAGTTTAAGAAAGATGCAGACAGCCTGGGAAGGGTTGAGATGATCTGAGGACTGGAAACGAAGCCCCGGAGGAGGGATTGGAAGAGCTGGGCCTGTTTAGCCTCAAGCAGAGAAGACTGAGGGGAGATATGATGGCAGATATTTGAGATGATAGTAAAATAGGAGGGCTGAAATCTCTTTTTATATCATTCTGGATTTCAGGACATGGAATACTGGGCTCTGGTTAAGGGAATGCAGAACGCAGCTAGATACCAGGAATATTTTGGTGACTGTTAGAGCAGTACGACAGTGCAACCAATGACCCCGGGAGGTGGGGGGCTCTCCCACCCTGGAGGCAGCCCAGATGCAGCTGAAGCCCCCTGAGGGGAATGCTTTAAGTGGAGACCTACAATGAGCAGGTGGCTGGACATGAGGGCCCTCTTGCCCTTTCCAGCTCTACTATGCTATGATTCTATCGTCTTTGAATTTCCTCCTAATTTTGGAATTCGGAGGGGTCATCGCATAAGGTTGATTGCTGGGAGCTGCATGGCAGAAGAAACAAAGCATCATCTGTCACCATTTCCGGACCGCCCCCCTTTCTGGCCTGGGGTCCCTGTGTGCACTGGAAGCCCCATTGCGGCTTCCCCCGTTGCCAGCCTGTGGAGTGGGGACTGTGGCTCCCCAGGAATCGCTGCTGGGGTACAGGCTCCCCTGTGGTTCAGCTGCGCAGGGAAGCCTGGCCAGGCGGATTTGCGGGATACTCTCAGGTTCTGCCATTGCGGAGCAGAACGATTCACATGAGTTTACTCACAAGTCGCACTTTCCTTCTTGCACTCATTGATGGGCTCTTGCCAAAATACTGCAATGCTCCAGTTTCACTCCTGTTTTGTTTGGTTTTCAGAACATCCTCCCAGGTTTTCGGTTTGCTTGTTCCTTAGATTGAGAAATATACAGTTCTGTTTTAAAGAAAGAGGCCCGGCACTGATATTTCTCCAGTTCTTGCACTGTTTCCCTAGGGCATCGTGCCACCTACAGGTTCTGTGTGGGAAGCACTGAAAGGGGGAGGTACAGTATATCACAGAAGTGAGTACACCCCTCACATTTTGTAAATATTTTATCTTTTCATGTGACAACCCTGAAGAAATGAGACGTCGCTACAATGTAAAGTAGTGAGTATACAGCTTGTATAACAGTGTAAATTTGCGGTCCCCTCAAAATAACTCAACACACAGCCATCAATGTCTGAACCGCTGGCAACAAAAGTGAGTACACCCCTAAGTGAAACCGTGACTTGTTAGTGTTGGTCTCAGGTGTGAATGGGGAGCAGGTGTGTTAAATTTGGTGTTATTGCTCTCACTCTCTCATACTGGTCACTGGAAGTTCAACATGGCACCTCATGGCTAAGAATTCTCTGAGGATCTGAAAAAAAGAATTGTTGCTCTACATAAAGATGGCCTAGGATTTAAGAAGATTGCCAAGACCCTGAAACTGAGCTGCAGCACGGTGGCCAAGACCATACAGCAGTTTAACAGAACAGGTTCCACTCAGAACAGGCCTTACCATGGTCGACCAAAGAAGTTGAGTGCACGTGCTCAGCATCATATCCAGAGGTTGGCTTTGGGAAATAGACATATGAGTGCTGCCAGCATTGCTGCAGAGGTTGAAGGGGTGCTGGGTCAGCCTGTCAGTGCTCAGAACGTACGCCGCACACAGCATCAAATAGGTCTGCAGGGCTGTCGTCCCAAAAGGAAGCTTCTTCTAAAGACGATGCACAAGAAAGCCTGCAAACAGTTTGCTGAAGACAAGCAGACTAAGGACATGGATTACTGGAACCATGTCCTGTGGTCTGATGAGGCCAAGATAAACTTATTTGGTTCAGATGGTGTCAAGCGTGTGTGGCGACAACCAGGTGAGGAGTACAAAGACAAGTATGTCTTGCCTACAGTCAAGCATGGTGGTGGGAGTGTCATGGTCTGGGGCTGCATGAGTGCTGCTGGCAGTGGGGAACTACAGTTCATTGAGGGAACCATGAATGCCAACATGTACTGTGACATACTGAAGCACAGCATGATCCCCTCCCTTCGGAGACTGGGCCGCAGGGCAGTATTCCAACATGATAACGATCCCAAACACACCTCCAAGACGACCACTGACTTGCTAAAGAAGCTGAGGGTAAAGGTGATGGACTGGCCAAGCATGTCTCCAGACCTAAACCCTATCGAGCATCTGTGGGGCATCCTGAAACGGAAGGTGGAGGAGCGCAAGGTCTCTAACATCCACCAGCTCCATGATGACATCACG
>NW_025335988.1:0-37398 GCF_004798865.1 Varanus komodoensis
ACAAGTGAATAATTTCAAGTTCACCAAAAGCAAGTGACATTTTGTGCTGGGAAGAATTCCATGCGTTTTATTTCACAGCGGTGAATATGTTTCCATGCAGATGAATAAAGGTGCCTCTGATCTCATGAAATAATATATAAAATGTCAAGGAACTCTTAACTATCAACTCATAATTTTCTTCTTACCTTCCTCCTACTGCAAGAGAGCTGAAAAATGCATCATTAAAACACCATAAATGTAAATGCCATGAAAGAAATACCTCGGTAAGGTTTGTCTGTATCTTGATACCTGATTGCATGGGACTTCAGTACTTCATCAATCATATTCTGAATGTCTCAGATCCTGTGCAGCACTTCAGCTGAACACAAGCAAATAAAAACCTAAGATCCTAAGCGGACATCTGCGGCATGGGTGCTGCAGACATTTAAAGTATAAGAATCAATGCAGAACCCAATCAGCTCTTGCAACACCTGCAGGGACATTCTGGCTGCTCTCCATGTGGCTTGTAGGAGCTCCACCTACTTTCTCCTGCAGCCCAGCAAATCAGCAAGAGTGTTAGCACTGTGAGACAAGGACCCTGATTGGGGTTCCCTTGGGGTGGGGGGGGGGGGGGGGGAGGTGAATGTGTGTGGGGGGGGAAGAAGCAATCCCTGTTGGGAATGCTGGGCAGGTGAAGCTTTAGGCTGCCCTTTCCCAACCACTTCAGAGCAGCCAGATAGGTTCTTCTGACCAGCTGGTGATGGTGCCAAAGTAGCATTCCTAACCGGTGGCGCAGTGATGCTGAGGCTCATGGAGTCACAGGAGGCTTGGGCCAAATCTCTTCAGTGGGGCCCCTCCCTCCGTGAGTTAGGCTTCTTACCAGCTGCTTTTGCGTCTTCTTCTCCTCCTTGCTGCCACTTACTTGCTTGACAGCCAGGCATTCAGGAAATAGACAGAGGCATCCACTGATCCTCCTTCTCATCACCACTGTTGTCTAGGCCAAAGAGACAGGTGGATAACCAGGTTGAAATGGGGAAGGAGAGGCATAATTTCATGGGGGTTCCTGTCAGCAGGCCCCTCAGTGACTGCTGACCCTTGGCCGGTGCCCAAACATGACTGCCCTTGCTACTAGTCCCACATAGTAGCTGCCACTGACATTTGGTGGCAAACTGTCTCTTTTCTATTTGCTGACTTGGATGGTGTCACAGCAGGAGTGCAGCACATGGGGGTTGCCTTGGAGTGAGGGTGATAATGACCGCCTAAAGTTGTCCTCCCTGTTTTTCTGCACAAAGCCAGAACTGGCCCTCTAGAACAGCACCCTTGGAAGTAACCTGCCTTTGTTTATCACACACCACATTCAATAGGATTCAATGAATTATTATTGCTTTCTCCTGTAAAGCACCTTTGGGCAGGGGTATTCCACACTTTTGATTATGTAGGCGCACATGGGAATTTGGGAAACACCCAAGGGCACTACCATAGAAAAACCTTAGCTGATTGGTGGTATAGAAATATAATAACGACACAAGCTGTAATGGAGGATGTGGCAAATCGCACAATGGCTGCCGTGGATGCCTGGCTAGTCCAAAGAGGTGTGTGGCTGGCAGTGGCTAAAGGCTAGGAGTGGAGAGAGGGAGCAAAAGGGAAAGCATACAGGGTCAGAAGACGATTATATGGGGCCAGAAAGCAACTCTTTCCTTAGCCCCTTTCTTGTGGAACACCAGCAGGTTCAGAAACAGAAAGGAGAGTACAGAACTGTTATTTTTTTCAAGTTTGAAAAACTATTCTTTGAAGGGGGCAGGAGAAGAGAGCTCTCTGGATTCCTGTAGGCACTGTAGGTATTGGGGCCTTTGCCTTAGGAAGCTATGCATGATGGTGTGGTTACAAGCTGTTTTGTTCTTGTTTTGTTATATCTATATGAAAGCACAGCTCACTTTTAATTGAAAATAAGCCAGAAATGGGTTTTAAAGTCCAATCAATACCTTTCCATAGGAAAGGCAAGCAAAATAATTAGAGGAAGGGTAAGCTTTTGTTTATAACATACTGAAAATGCTCTAAGGTGCTTTTTTTGCTGTTGAACACCTGTTGGATCCTGGATCCAGCAAACCATGTGTGCAGGGAGCCAAATGTGTGTGTGTGTGTCTGGGGGGACGGGGTCCTACATCATCTTTTTAGTTATCACAGAGACCTGAAAGGCCTATTGTTCCTTGCATTTTACGCTTAAAGTAATCACCCAGGCGTGCCCGGGGCTGTGCTGAACTGAATGTACACTGCCTGCCTACAAGTGGAAACACAAGTATGTGGCTGATTACTGATGTTCTAACAATTGCTGGCCTTAGTGAGAACGATACAGCTGCCTGATGACGGAAATGATCAGAGGCCTGTGGTGGGTTGTCTCCCAAGAACTGTGCTTGACCTTGAGGGCTATTTGCATCCTGTTCTACATGGCAGCATTAACTGGGTCAGAGTCAAACAGCCTGCTCAGAACAGGAAAGGTAACTTGACAGCCCTTCTTTGTGACTTGTTCCCTGTAACATTTTACTCTGTTCAAAATTGCAGGCCATGATGTTGCTGTTCTTATCAGCTACATGGTTCTTCTGATACAGAGTAAGAACAAGACAGGGTGGATCCTTGATCTGCTGGGAAGCACAGGCTTTGCAGTACCATAGTTTGGACTCCTCAATTAAAAACAGCTTTGCTTTATGAGCTTGTAGTGACACCAGTAACCTTTGTGATGTGGAACTTTTGCCCATTTTTTCCCCTTCTCGTTATTGAGTGAGAGAACACTGAAAATCCTACAGGACACCTACCTGTGTGAATAGATATGTCTGCTAATTTCATAAGAACTATGGCAAATGACTAGAAACAAACAAACTCATATATCACTGACTTGGCTCTCACAATATCTTGCAGCATTTTTCCACAATAGAGTGATGGACCCATGTACACCTCAGTAGCTTCACTATTCTGGTAGTGTAAGAAGAGGCCTACCAATGTGTGAGCATTTATATATACATATACTGTACCAATATATATGCTGCAATGAAAATGCACACTTTGGTCCATGTCAACATTCACATGTGACTAATGGCAATCAAATAGTATGACTAAAATTACAGTGATACAACAGGGATATCACAGAAATAATATGACATTCAGTTATGAATGTCTGAAAATGAGGCAAATATATCTTTATTTCCAGTTATTCACAACATTTGTCTGTGAATGTCAACACAAATGGATGTTAAAAGTTTGGATACTTGTTGTAATACATGCAATACACACACCCTGTAGATAGGGGTCCTACCTACATTGGAAATGAGTAGTGAGCATTGGGACACACTTTGGAGGTAAAATGATAGCACCTTGGTAATATTAGTTGGACTTCTGGCAAGCACATGATCATAAGATGCATCATTAATGTTATATTTGAGTTAGCATGCTTTGGAATTGGCCTTCAGCTCAAGAGGTATGTTTGTGTCAAAGAGATGTCTTTGGGAATGTCTGCTGTCGATTGTTGCATGCAGTGATAAATCATTCTCCTAATGCTCCCCAGGGTTCTTTTTACACAAAGGTCAGTTCGCACAACTGAGTTCTCTCCCTGCCACCCCAGCAGACATCAACACAAATTGGATGTGCAAAGCTTGAGATAATACTTCTAGAAAGATGGCCAATTTTGTTGTGTTAGTATTTGGACTAGTGTGGCACCATGCACATAAGGTTAAGTATACTGAGCTCAGCCAGACTTAAACCCCCCTCTTTTAAATGTACCTTAGGGTGCTGATGATTTAGGCCACCTGGGTAAAGAGAGCCACAGTCAATAGAAATACACAATTAGCCAGTTCTGTATCTCCTGGGAGGCTCTGAATGTTCAAACCACAGATTTCAACATTCTACCCTCCAGGCTTCATGGCAAGCCACTCTTCAGCTTGGCAAGAAATTTCCTATGTGGAAAACCCATGTCGTCTTACAGTGAATGAATGTCTGGGACTGCTATGCTCAGAAAAGAGGCTAGTAAGGCTGAGAAGAACTTAAAGATTATCTTGAAGTTCTGATTGTCTGTCCAAAGGGAAGATTTTTTTTTAGTAGAACCCACATCCACACCATAACTAATCAACGTTAACCCATATAGTCAAGAATATGCAACAGCAACAAGTGGAAAATATGAATAAATGATATGCAATGAACAACTTATGTTTAAACATGGTTATGGACATCTGGGATGGAGATAGGGGGAAATGTGTCAGAGAAATCTTACTTACACTTACCTTCTTCCCTTTTGAAAAGGGAGGCAAGGAAGGCCCATTTTAGTTCTCTTCAATCCGGGAGCACTGAAGAGGTGGGAGAGTAAAAAAAATTCATTGATTTGTATATAAATTCATTATATTTTATCAAATGCTAATTGACAGTGGTAATGAACAAACTTGATTTTAAAAAACCATGAGATCAGATTTCTATGAGTTTTAAATTGGAACTGGCAGTACCAAATGAAGAAATTGATATAGTCTTGATTAAACAGGAGCCAGAGAGACCAAAATGTTAACTAGTATTAAAAAGCCTTCAAGGCGCAATAGATTTTTAAATTTTCCTTTTATTACTGGTGTCAAATGTGACAGAAAGAAATGAGCTTTCATTGTTTGGTGAAAAATAATGAAGCAAAATAAAATAAGTCTATTGGAAAGCTGGGGAGCTGAGGGAGGGAAAAAGCAATTAAAGGCACAATCGTACACAAGTTCAGAGAGAAAAAAAGGCCATGCTGGGAGTTGTAGGCCTTTTTTCTTTCTAAACTTGTGTAGAACTTCTGCCTAAGAAAAAAATATGAATTTGGGTTTATTTGGACTCCTATTATATATAAATGACTCTGCAAACACATAATCAATCACTTTACATAATTTCATATTAAGGCATATAAGGTTATCCTATAGAAAAAATAAGAAGAATGGGGGGGAAAGCCCCCATAGTTTGGTTTCAGCACCATGGATAGCTCTTGCACAGCTTATAATAAAGGCCACAGTGGAGAAGGAGCCTCACTGAGACAGGAGTCACCAACTTCCCTGCATAAAAAGGGAGGTAAAATTTTGAGCAAAAAAATTAGGGTTTAGATGCATTTGATATCAGTTGCATATATAGGATGAATCAAGTTTGCACATATATTGGTCCAAACAGTAACCCTCATCCTAACCAGTGGCCTCCGTCCCCCACCTTTACCTATTCCAACTTGGACTAGTATGATCCTTTGATATAAGCAAGGACAGACCTTGGGGCTGGACTCAGAAGAGAGACAGTTCCGATGCTGCAGGTTATATTTTGAGGCCAAGGGTCATAGGTCAGTGGCTGAGCACATATATTCTTTGTAAAAATGTTGGTTCCTGGCATTTCCAGCTAACAGGCTCATGATCAGAGATAAGGCTGCTTCTTAGGCTAAGATAATCTGTACATAATGCTCATCCAGTCTCTCTTTCTCATATTTCAGCAAAGATACTGTATATAAGTGGTACATAAGGCAAATCATATTTTGGGTTGCTTTTCTGGTGTTTGCCATATGTCAAGCATATAAAACAATCCTCAATTTTTGCTTGACTATTTTTAGTTTCAAGGCACTCTTATATGCTGGTATATATAAGCATTTGTCAGCTGGAAGTTTCCAGACTCTCATGATGTCATGTTACTGTATTCTAGCTAATAGTTATGTTACCTCTTTGATTTGGTGGCTGACAGTGGCCCCAAGGTGGCTGGTTGGCTGGGGTTGGTTGGGGAGGATGGTTGGTGCCAGTGTTGTGGATGGGTGTGGGGCATGGGAATGGGGGTGGGTGAGACAGGTGCATGAGGAATGCTGGCTTGGCTTCAGAGGAATCAGAATCAGAAGGAGAACTGGAAGGGGGGTTGGGTTGGGGAATGTGGGCCATCCCAAGTCACTGGCATGAGAAAAGTGGAGGTGCTTATGTTAAGGCCGGATACCCAGCTGGGCTGGCAGTCTCTGCGAATGACCGAGATTTTGTTGGCAGGGGAGACTTGGAGCAGAGGAGTTTCTCAGACTCAGATGAGGCAGGCATGGCTCTTGATCCCATGATGCATCTTCAGCAGAGGAAGGTGGCCCAATTATAAGATCAGCATGCAGCAAGGAGGGGTGCTTATTTTCAGATGGCCCTCCTAAAGGGATGGGGAGCAGGTTTGCTCATAAGGAGAGATTCTGGAGGTGAATACTAGATTGGGTTCAACAAACCATTCTGTGCAAGCTCAGAGATTAATTCTTTGTGTTTTGTGCTTATTGGTCAGTAAAGAAGGAAAAAGACTTGTGACTTTTGAATGCACGAAGGAAGAACCTCAGTTCACAACACCTCAGACTTTATGGATAAAAAGGTATTTTGGTCCAAGCTTTGGTTGTTTCATGCCTGCACTATCATAACAATTTAATAGCAGGACTCCCTCGTTCCTCCTTTGATTTCTAGTTCAGAATATTGCTGTTAGGACTGTTCTTGATCTTCCTGGATTTGCCCATATTAGCTGCCATCATAGGCATTTGCATTGGCTTTCATTGAAGGCCTGAGCCTTTGGTTCTGGCCTTTAAAGCCTTTCAGCTGTTCTGGTATGTTCCGGGTTGGATCCCCAGATCCAAGGGTCAGGCTTTCCTCACCCCTTCTACCTCACGGATCCTAAATGTGTATTCTGAGACCTTGGTCCTCAGTTGTGGAATTCCCTCCCCAAACCACTGTAATTAACTGAGAGTTTGAAAACTTTTCTGTTGGAGTAGGGGGACTGATTAGTTGTTTATTCAAGGTAAAACATGCTGCTGATTTGTGTGTTTATTTGGATTTTATGTAAGATTTATTGTTCTGTTGTATATTGTTTAAGACTTCTATTAGATGTATTTATAGGGTTTTGTTGTACATTAAAGTTGTTATTATACCGATTGTACTTAGTGTTTTATATTTTATTTTTTATTTAATGTGCAGAACTTTGCAAAAAGTGCTATAGTATAAAAATATACTATTATTAAAGATAGAAATTGTAACTTATTTTAGTTTAACTTTACAATGCAAATGCAGAACAGTGCTGAAGGAGAGTTGTATTATCCAGGCAGTGATGCTAGAAGCTCTGTTTGTTATCTTGCTTGCTATATTTGTAGTGCCAGCTGTGTCACCTCTGATACTTCTAGTTAATCCTAAATTTCTTTAATTACTTTTCACTGCTAACAAAGTCTCTAAACTATTCTCATGTCACCACCCTGATAACTTTTTCATTTTTTTGTAATTGTCCTAATGTCTAATGCATTCCAATTTACTTTTGTATTTATAGTGATGCTTTCCTGTTTGGACTTAGCTTGGTCACACACTGGAGTGTAGGTTGTGAAGCTAAGCAAGACCAAATCAACACTCTCTAGAAAACATTCAATGTGCTTAAATGCCATGTGTTTCAATAGACTCTAACAGTGAAATCTAATACATTTCTGTTCAGAGTTAAGACGTATTGAGTTCAATGGGAAGTTTCCAGGTAAGTATGGATTACACTCTTAAGCTCTTAATTCTGTATTTAAGTCCCATTGCTTCCTACGGAGTTTTGGTATCTAGTGTTTTTCTGGATTGCTTTGTGTATTAAGATGGGTAAATAATTTGGAACATATTGATTCTCTGCAAAAAACAGTTGGAGAAAGCACAGAGGTGCCTGGAAGAAAGCAAAATAAAGATTCAAGGAAAAGATACGGGGACACTGAAAAGCACCAGACTAGGATATGAGGAGATAAAACAAATATTTGGATGGAGCTTCTGCAGCTCTTGTATTATTAAACACAGATATGATTTAGAAAGGCTTCTGTTTCACATGCCTTAGCTTTCTGAAATTCCCAGGGAATGCAGCTGAATCTACTTCGATGCCTTTCCTGAAGGCAGACTGTCAAATTGCTATCATTCTAATAGAACAGGTATTGTTAAGTTGTGGGCGAGAAAGGCCTTGAAGGATATGCTTGGAAAAATGTGATTTTATTTCTTGCTTGAGGAACTGTTTCAAAGTTGCCTTCAAATGTATATGAATTCAGGGCAGAAGGAGAAGGAGGCAGAGATTTCCTCTGCTGCACCTCCCATCCTGTTCTGAATGATTGAAAGCCCCCCTCTGAGTTTGGGGGCTTTGGATCATGGAGGCCACAATTGACAGGATTGTGTCCTTAGTTCTTGTAATCTACCTAGAGAATTGTGTTGTTGGCCAGATCAAAAATCTAATAATAAATATACCAATGAGGTGTTCCTATGGCAACTGGAGAGTCTCTAGAGCATTACAGGATTGTTCAGATTCCCAAATTAGAGAAGAGCTCCAACCTTGGAACTCGGAATCTGTACTTAGATTGCCCAGCTCCTGCCAGTATGGAAAGTCCTGCACTGACTGTGACTCTGAGGTCATACTAGTGACCTCATTGAAGGGATAAATAGTATGTTGGGAAATGGGGAAGCCTACTTTCTTCCCTGTTCAAAGTGCAGCAGCTGAATGCCTAAAATTGCCCATTTAGCTGATTTGCAGGATGGGAGGAGGCAAAGATGGTCTCCACATTCCATCTGCCTTGCATAGGATGCCCATAAGCCTTCAAGTTCAGAGGCTTATGGGGATTCCCATTGGATTGTGCCCTGATGTAACATGTTTGAAAAAGATGTTTTTCAAACAAGCAACATTTGATCTCCCTACACCTATTTTGTTATGTCATTTGGGTTGTTAAAATTCAGAACATCTGATCTTTGCTTTATCCAGTCAGAGAAATATCTAGTTTATGTATGTATTTAAGACAATTCTATACTGTCCTTCAATTCAAATGTCTAGGGTTAGGAAGAGTTTGGAGTTTACTTCTGGGTCCATCACTATACACACAACACAGATCTTGACCCAACCAAGAACAAATTTGGAGAGCAAATCTATGGAAAAACCCCCTTTAGATTCAAGGTGACTAATTTTGAATTCCAATGGGTTGTAGAATTATTTTGCTAGAACACCAGCCCCACTTCCCACGTGGCAAACTGATTTTGAAACAGAGGGGAGTTGTATGGCATGGAAGGAGGATTGCTCTACACACAGACAATTGTAGAATTCTAGTGGGTTAATTCGGTTTCCTTGTATAAGCTCAAGCAGTTATTTGGGTTCTAGCCACGGGTTGCTGTACTGCACTGCTGGCAAGTGCTGTGTTGAAGAGGGAGTCATGTTTAACAATCCTAGTTTTGACGGGGAAAAAGTCATCTCTCCACACACAAACTCAGCCACACTGGGGATAGATTTCAGTTTCTGGAGTGTGTGGCTGCCATTTGCCCCAGGTGGTCCTATCTGCATTACTGGGGGGATTAATTTCTGTGTGAAAACTGGTGTTGAGAGGAAAGGTTTAAATTTTCCCTTTGCCATGGCTCTGAACAATATCAAGAGTTCCTGCAGCAACTTTTTGTGGAAGGAAGAAATGGTGGTTGTAAACACACTTGAATGTAAGTGCTTAGCATAATGTGTAGTTTGACCCTAAACCTCATGACTGATCATAAGGAAATACGTAGACATAAATAGGGTTCACCACGCAAGCAAAAAACAAACTTTAATATCATATTCATATTGTTGATGTATATTACATGTGGGGTCATGCGTGTCAAGAATCCCTGACTGCTTTTTAAGAGTTTTTCAAATAATGTATGTCATATATTTTCAGATTTGAAAAAACAAAGGCTGAACGTGTTCTCACCAGAGAGCATTTCTGCAAGCTTAACCTTGATCTGCAAGGGAAAAGGCAGTATATTAGCAATGGCGTTTTTATGACAGAGAAGCAGAGACTCCCAATAAAATTGTTAACAGCTTTAATTTCCCTGAGGGGGTATAACAACCCCAACTCCTTCTTTTTATACTATTATTGGTGACGTGAGCCAATATTTGTAGCTGAGCTATTGCAATTCTCTGGACAAAGCAGCTTTCTTGTTTAGAACAACATCACACACGCACATGCACACAGAGTATTGTGACTAGAGCTTAAATGTTGTTAGCAACATATTTCATATACTTTGGGCTAAATCTTCTACCTAAAAATATTGCAGTTAAATAAACTGATGGCAGTACTTCAGAACAACCTTGTATTTGCATTATTCTGGGACTAGCCCTGTGGTTACTCTGGACTTCTGCCAAATCGTATTGCTCCTTAGATCTTTGGTATATGATTGCATCCCAGTTTAAAAATGAAGTATCCGTGTCCACAATTTGCATCTTTTACTCCTTATTTATAACCCATGCATGTGGATGGATAAATTTATTCACTAGTGAGGAACAGGTACAAATCCTCTTATTGCAGTCTATGGATTAAAACTTAACCCTGCATGGAGGCCAAAGTATGCTTTGATTTAATTTAACTCTTGAAAATGTGTAAAAGGCAAAGAAAGGAAACAAAGGGAGAATGGACAGGGAGCAATTATTGTCACTATTATTACTATCATTATGCCTTTCAGATAAAACTCCTCACAAAGTGGATGACAGCTTATTTTAAAATACAGATACACAGTCAAATCCTAAAGGCAACACATATTAAATACATAAATCAGTGAAATAACAAATGAGCTGCATAACACGAGAGGTACTGCTGAGTCCCCGCTTGGATGACTTTAAGAGGCAATTAGATAAATTAATGTAGGTTAAGACTGTCAGTCATGACGAATGATAATATTCCCAGTAACAATGGCAGCATACCTCGGAATAGCTGTCCTTGAGGCACATGAGTAGGATGTTTGTCTTCCACTTATGTCCAGTGTTTGGGGCTTCCCGTAGGCATGCAGTTAGTTACTGTGGGAGGGGAATGCTGGACTAGACAGACCTTTGGTCTAAACAATATGACATCTCATTTGCCTTTAGTTTTGCAACCAATGGGGCTTAAAGGGTTGAAAAATGGCTTCCCATGAACTTTCTTCACACCATGCCTAGTTTTGTACAACTCTGTTACAGTGTTTATCACTTGCCTTTGCTTTAAGCTAAACAGTCTCATTTACACAGTTTGCACAATAGGACAAGAGTTCGAAAATTAAAAAGAGATTTATAAAATCACAAGGGGCTAGAATAAAGCCTTCTGTTAAAAACTGCTACCAGCAGAAGAGAATAAAAATGTTTAGACTGTGTGTCTAAATGCTATCAAGGTGGGAGCTAGCCTCCTGACCTTTGGAAGGGAATTCCATAAGTGGGTGGTACCATTGGAAATTCCCTTCCTTATACTTCCACCAACCAAACTTCCTTTGGTGGTGAGCCATGCAAAGGTGATCACGGCCTATACGCTTGTATGTACAGTGCAGTGCACACACTGGTTTACAAGCTCATTTCTTTGTGCAAACTAAAAAACTCCACCATTCTGATGAACTTTTCATAGATGGTAGCACAGTGGAAGATTGACTGCCATAGTTTCAGAAATCGGATATTGCAATAATGATAAAAGAAGCAGATTTAAAGGGCCATCCATTATTCCACCCAAAATTGAAAGCATGGCTTTCTATATGTGTATTATATATAGTATAGAAATGTTGTTAGAAAATCAGAGGAACTGTACTTTCATTTTTAAGAGTATGTACAGCCTACTGATTGAATTTTTATCTATTTGCCTAGAGCTTTCCTGTCAACTATTTGGCTGGTGCAATAATGTATGCCTCACTCAGGACCTAGCAAGCACAATTTCACTAGTACACTGAAAACGTTAGTTAGTACTTTAGCAGAGTTGTTTTGCCTAACAATAAACATTTATTGCACAATACATTTATGTCAACACAAAGGAAAATGGGTGTGATGATCCCGTGGATTTTTTTTCCCTGATCAGTTGTTACACCAGAGCTAAATGTGCAGATAATGAAAAATCCAAGTTGTGTAACCAAATTACACATCCTGACACTTCACTCTGTCCTATATAAAAATGCTTTTGAAATGAAAACTGTAAGGACTCTTGTGGTACCTTAAGGAATAACCAATTTATTGTGGCATTTGCTTTGTGGAGTACAGTCCATTTCAGACTCATGAAGTGTTATGCAGAATTGCAAGGATATATGTGCATACTGTTGGAAGCTGTTGCCAACAGCAATTGCCAACAATGAGGACAGAGGAGAATGAACTGCAGATAGCAGACAGCGGTAATTATTTTATTAATAGTAGCCATTCAGAACACACTAGTTGGGTGCCCACACACAAGAAGTGCCCTCCTGGATCATCAAGGGTCCGCCTAGCGCAGCTTTGTTCACACAGCCGCCAACCAGCTGCCCAGTGGAAATGACTAACGGGACCTGAAGGCAACGGCACCTGGCTGCCCGCGCTCGCTCCCGTGGCTTTCCAAGCATTTGTCCAGCCCGTCTTTAAAAAGGTCCAAATCAGTGGCCATCACCTCTTGTACAATGGAGTTCCGCAGTTTAACTGTCTAATACATGTGGCGTGCTTAACACACCCTGGTCCCCTTCGAGCCGTGGGCGAAAGGAAGGATGGATGGACGGCGCGTCTCTTGCCCCACTGACAAAAATAAATAACAGATGTGCTCATTTCCCCGAAGCTGGAATTGGTGTAATAAGAATACGAGGCGGCAGGCATTTGCTTTAGGCTCTACGCTCCAGGTGAGGCAAAGGGCTGGACCGTCCCACCTGTGCCGTGGCGTACCTGCGCGCGTGCGTGCGCTGTAGGAGAAACGAAAGGGGACAGAGGAGCCGGTGCGCGGCAGCCTCCTCGGCGCCAGCAAGAGTGCTTGGGCGGGAAAGAAGGCGGGGGGTCGGGAGGGCAGATGGAAAAGGCAACGCGTTAAGGCAGGCGATCTGGTGACTATCGCTTGGCCGCGCCCGGCCGCCTTCTCCGGCTCCCTCTCTGGCTTGTGTTTGGCCCTGTAAGCGGCAGAACTTGAGAGGAGACCAGCGTGCCTGCGGGGGCGGGAGGGGCACCGGGGCAGCGTGCCGCTGCTGGCGTCGGGGCTGCACCTGCGGGCGAGCGCCTCCCGCCCGGGCCTGCTTTGCCCGGGGAAGCTTCCGAGCAGCGTGGCGCACGCAGGCTTCCCGCGCCCTCTCCGAGCCCCCTCCGCCCCTTCCCAAGCCAGGGGAGGAGGCAGAGAGCGCCGCTGGGCGCTCGCTCGCTCGCCAGGCGCGCTTTGCGTAACGAGAGCAAGGTGTGCGCCTCGCTGTGTGTGTGTGTGTGTGTGACCGTGCGTGCGTGCGTGCGTGCGCACGCCAGCCAAGCAGCCAGAGGCTGCTGAAGCAGGAAGGCGGCGGCGGCGGCGGCGGCGGCGGGAGGAGGCGCGGGCGGCGGCGAGCAAGGAGGGCTGCTCGGGAATGCAGCCTGCATGGCTGGCGGCTTCGTCAAGATGCAGCCCGCGTGTGCCAGGGCCGACGCGCTGCTCCTCAGCCGGAGCCCCTCCGGCGCCAAGGACCAGGAGCAGCAAGTGCAGCTGCGGCAGAAGCTGAGGGAGCTGCCGGCGCTGCTGCGAAGCGGGCTGACTCTGCGGAGGAAAAGCTCCGCCGCTGGCGGCCGGGTGAGTGGGAGAGCCGTCGTGTGTCCCCGGGGGCCCAGCCCTTTCCCGGCCTAGACCGGGGGCCGTGCCCTGCCCTGCCCTGCCCTGCCCTGCCCTGCCCAGCCCAGCCCAGGTTTAGCCTTCCTCCAGCTTCCACAGACCTACAGGCAGGCTGGTTCTCCAGGGAAAGCTTGGCGGCGACTTCTCTGCGGGCGCTTTGGTACTTTGCATGGTTTTTAAAAAGCAGAAAGCAAGAAAGTCAAGCCTCCAGGACGCAGGGCTCATGAGTAGCCTCCCCGGGAAAAGAAGGGGAGTCGCGGTGCTCAGTAAGGGCATAGGAGGATAAGGAGTCACTGGAGCAACAGCCCTATTCTCTCTCATCCTAAGCAAGTCATGTTCAAGTCGTGGGATTTACACAACGTGCAAGGATCTAGGTTTTCCTTAGAGGGCTTTTGAACACTGAAGTTAAAAACACAAGCATGTGGTTAGGATAGAGGCCTTTTGGTGTGGATATGCTAGCTTCCCAGGGGATGGAGGAAAGGCACGAATAGGCCATGGGTTTGCCTTGACATATGGTTTACTCCAGAGTAGTTAAGGTTGCAGCCCAATTTTAGCCACGCTTCCTTAGACATACACTCCAGTGAGTGCATTGGGATTTGATCCTGAGTGAGCATGGTTAAGACTGAACTGTTAGAATTACCAGATTCTGAAAGAGTGTCCTGAATGTATGGTTTGGGCTTTTGCAATATGTTGTGGCACCTTGGAGGCTAACCAGTTTGCTGAGCTTCGGCAGGCCACGTATTTTAAAGATGCTGTTGGTCAGTTTCATGCATCTGTGTGAAGGGGGCATGGTGGTATTTTTTATGATGTATCAACCCCTTTCACTGATTTGCAGCTTGAGCCCCTAGATAATGGTGTTGGCACGTGTCCACTGCTTAGGTGCATGTCCCACAACCCCAGAGGTGTCCTTTGATGCAAACCATTCAGGGACATAGTTTACTTGAAGTGTAATGAAGCCAGTTTGTACAAGATCATAGGCAAGGCGAGTCCCTGGCATACCTTCTGTGGATAATGTAACATACGAGGTGGTAGCTGGTAGAATGAGGACTGTAGAGGCCATTGGCTTACTGTGTCCTGTCTTGATACAGTGTATCATCTTTAATTTCTATTTAGTTTATCTACTACTTCTGAATCATCAGAAATGTAATGGCTGGGGCTACAGTGGAGCAGGGTGGGATCAGAGCACTCTGCTTATCCTATATGCCCCTGGCAAAACTCTCCAGTTTTGTTCCTCCATTTATATTTTCCTTCCTTCATTTAAAATTCAGAAAGCATCCAGGCAGGTCTGTGAGCCAATCTAACTGACTTACCTTTCAGTGGGCAGGAAGAGGATTGGAGAAGCCCTAGTAAAATGCACAACCTTATCCTATCCTGTCCTGTCCCCTCCCACTAGCATAACCCCTTTCCCCCCTTCCTGAACAGGGGCATGTTTTCAACCTCATAAGTGAAACTTTCCATCTCTCCTCCGTGGCTGGGAGGCTAGATGTGTCCGGAGTGAAGATCCGTGATCAGATCTTGTCTTTCTTTCTTGTAGCTGTGTCAGTAGGCACAGAGGAAGAGCCCTGAGGTATCCAGTACTGTTTAGGGGCCACAGGATTGCACTCTAAGGGTGCAGTCCCATGTCGTTTTTGAAAGAAAAAAGGCCTACATATCTCAGCATTACTTGCTGGAAAGTGCTGTAGGACTGTAGGACTTTTTTCTGTCTTTTTTCATCCATACATGGGGTGGCTCTCTAAATACATTTTAATTTTAGTCCATCCTTCTGTAATATTTTGAAGTAAGCCCCAGTCAAGTTCAATGGGGCTTACTTCTGAGAAGACCTGACTAGGAAAGTATTATGTAATCACTCTGCTGATTCAATTTGCATGTGGTAACAAAATTCTGAAGCTTTGTTTCTAGATGATATGCATGTGTTGTAGCAGCTATTGTCTTAAAAGAGACATTTTTCCAGTAAGAGAAGGGGTGATGCCTCCTAAACCATGTTTGTCCACTACAGTTTTTAGAAGCACTCTCATTGAAAACATTAATTTTTTTAAAAAATAAAAAGTAAAATACTACCATTGCTGCCACTGCTAAAAGCAGAGTTCAATTAATGACTTATTTTGGCATCCACAGAGCTATTGTTTTCTTCTGCATTTATAGTAGGCAGATAACTTGTTTTTAGTGACCTGATAAAAGTAACTGCCTAACAAGTTTATTCTCTGTTCTGTGAGAGCAAGTCTTAGTCACATGTTACTTTATGATAGAGATAACTGTACAAAATACAGAAAAATTGTTTGTGTTTTATCATTCATTCATTCATTCAATGTATATTCTGCTATACTAGTCCTAAGACTCTCTAATGGTATATAATATATTTATATAATTCCTATGTTAGCTTTCTAGCAAAATTTCTGGCAAAATTAATTGTTGATAAGCTTTGTGAGGATGTTCATAGCTGTAACTGCGTATTGGGTCTTTGACATTTAGGAGCATGTGAATAATGCAAGCTGGAGATTAAATGCCTTTTGGGGATAGGTTATACATGGCATTTAAGCACTGGTGTAAGCACAATAATTCCCTTAAATATTATATGTGTACCCAAAGCTCTGTACAAACAGTAATTACTTATGAAAATTATACTTGTATGGCATCAGCAAGCCCTGAAAAGAGGTTGATCTCAAACAGCACATTTGCCACATCCTAGTTAAGACTGCCCTTCATTAGTCTATGTGAGTTATACAAGTGTAATTACTGTTGTCATATCCAATTTTGCAAAACCAAAATAGAGAGATGATAAATGACGCTTGCAAGAGAGCTGAGTGACACAACTGGAACTGTAGCCAAAAAACTTTGCCTTCCAGTGATATATTTTAGAAACTAATTATTTGTCTTAAACTATGAAGCAAGAAGTGATGTAAATAAATTGGAAAGCTGTTGTATGTAGATGATGTGGTTTGATTTGTGTTCGCAGCATTATAACTCTATGGTGAGAGACACACATTTGTTTAGCAGGGAAAACCTTCTGAGGACTTAAGGAACTGGAGTTGTATCATCAAAGAGATACATGAGCAATGAAGCTGCTGCTAAAATGTCTTAATTTTTTTGAGGGGAGACATAAAAACCCAATATTAGCAAGATTTAAGGGAAGACTCGCATGACCATTTCCTTACCTGAATTAATGGGCTGCCAAAAATGTTGTGAATTATGTGTATTTGTGCAGGGATTACAATGGAAGTAAAAGTATGACACGGTTCAGCCTTCCCCAACCTAGTGCCCTCCAGATGTTTTAGACTCACATCTGCCCTGGCCACAATGGTCAGGGGTGATAGAAATTAAAGTCTAAAACATCTGGAAGGCTTGGTGAAGTCATATAGATCTTTAAAATGAGAACCAGTGGTACTTTAATGTGAAAAGAGGAAATCTATCATAGGGAGATAAAGGGCAAAATGGGTACTTTGCTGTAGTAATAGGGTCCTCTTCTTGCTTTTACTTACTGGTGTTGAGGTGAGAGAATCCTGCTGCACATGGTGGGCAAAACATTTTATAAAATTGCTGCAGGAATGAAAGGTATGATGGATTCGCAGAGGCTCAGCCAATCTGCACTGTAGTGACTTGTCTGTGCTTCTGCCCACACAGCAGCATGACTGTGCAGTGGAGTGATGTGAGAGTGTAATAAGGCAAGGTTTACTGGATAGCAAGCACTCATGGCTCGATAGATGGATGCAGCAAACAGTGTCATTGCAACTGAACACTTGCAGAACTCTGTGAATGCCACCCTCTAGCTATTACTGCCCTGCCCTTAGTAATTGCGCAGCAGAGTTTGGGAAGGTATAGCAAATGTGCTGATGCTATCCCCTGGAGAAACACTTTCTGTCTTCCAATGTCACATGAGGGCAAGGATCCATTATCTCTTGTGCAGAAGCACCTCTCCAGCCTTCTTTATCTGTGTTGATAAAGTGCTGTTAACACGGGTATTTGATTTTGTAGTTTTAGCTTGTCTCTGTGAGACCTTTATCAGTAGTTATGCCTATGCTTTGTATTTTGTGTGGCAGTATTAGTAAAGGGGATAAATGCTTTCTGTTTCTTGGTTTCATTTTCCTCTTTGCTGTAGTTTGAATAAAGTGGATTTAGATCTAAGGGTCTGATTGTCCAGTTTGCAGCAGTGCTTGGAGAAACTGCATTCAGAGCAGCACATTAGATCAGCCTCTATGAGTCTACAAATATTTGAAATTGGGGACATAGCTCACAGAGAAACAGCATTTGCTTTAAAGCTGTAATTTACATTGGTGACCTTTGCTTTTTAAAGCCTGAACTTTTATTGCCATGGAGATTCAATTTGGATAATTTATAGCATGTGTCATTATGTGACTAAAAATAAACCCAGTATATAATACTGAGCTTTTGCTATTGTAATCTTTTATTTAGATATTCCTGACGTAAAATAAATCATGATAAGCATCTTACCTTTTTTTCCTTTACCCTTTTAACTGGTCCGTTCAGCAGTGGTTGAAGTATGTTTAAAAAAGGATGACTATGTTAGCTTTCTTTTGAGAAATCAATAGCTGATTTTCCCCAATTGTTAAAACATTGCTAATCTTTTCCTTGCCTTCTGCTTTATTAATATTATCCACTTTTAGTGGACTGACTCTCTCTTTTTTACTTTGATCCATTTGGTGTCATTGGGTCTTGATGCTCCAAACCTATACTACTACTTCATTTTTTTTTTTTAAGGAAAAGAGATGTAAGTATTATGTTTGTTGTGAAAAGACTCTTTGAAAGCAAAGTCCATCCTCCTAAACTTTGGTGTTTTGGGTATCTCTCCATGTATTCCATACTGAGGGAAATGAACTCTGCCAAACATGGACACTCATGTATTTGTATTCTAAAGGGAAGGCATAATGTTGGAAAGAGACACCAGAACTGAACTGCAGTGAGCCCGGGCACAAGTTTGGTCTTCAGTCCCCCAATAACATCTGTTTCAATGGAATTTCTTATGCCTGAATTGAATATAAGCACATATGTACTGCTACAATTTTAAAAGGCAGGATAGGGCATGATTTTTTTGTATCTTCACACAAAATGTCTCGCTGAGACTTGCTCTGCTTTTACTCTGTAGTAGCTTCAAGCTAATTGGGTTTTGTTTTGGCTTGGATTCATCTGTGCCACTGAAGCTGAGACATTTTCTTAAAAATTACCTTCCTGGCAAGTTAGCTCATTCATATATTTTGAAAATATGAGATAGCAGCATTTTGAAACGTGGATGTCTACACATCTCTTAATAAATTCTAAGTAGCAATATACTGATACAAATATATATCCTGGGACCAGGATACCTAAAGGAACGTCTTTTTCCCTCCATGCCCTCCTGCCCCTTAAGATCTGCAGTAAAAACCCTGCTCTGGGAACCCTCCTTGAAGGAGGTTAGGAGAGAACGTACTTGGAGGAGGGCCTTCTCTGTGGTGGTGCCCTGCCTGTGGAATGCGCTCCCCAGAGAGGTCCACCTGGCACTGATGTTATATGCTTTTTGGCGCCAGGTCAAGACCTTTTTATTCTTCTGTAATTTTAATGTTTAATATTTTAACTGTTTTATGCTTAGTCATGGATTATTTTGTATTATTTGAGTATATATGTATTTATTGGATTTTGTCTTGTAAGCCATCCAGAGACCCACAACATATTGGATGGGGTAAAAAATACCCAAATAATAAATAAATACAAATGGAGAAATCATTATTTTATTTACAGTATATGCAACAAGCAAGGAATTGCAATTATGGCATTCTAGTTTGGTTTTCCTCTTTTGTGTGGAAGCCCTTCAAGTTTCTGAGTACATCCCAGCCACTTAAAGACGGATGAATGATTTGGCTGTAAAATTTGAGGGCAGGGAGGGGAGGAGCAAAGCACCCTGGCTGATAGAGAAGGCAGACGCCTTGATATAGTTGGCCGCTGATTCTCCTCCTCTACTGCATTGTCTATCAAGATGGCCAGCTACCAGGCAATAATGGCCAGGTACCATCTAATGCTTTGAAACAGGGTGGCTTCACTATGCTCCTCCAAAAGAGGGTTTATACTGGAACTTCTGGCTTCCACTTCAAGTATTTTACAGTTCCAAAGAAAGATGGTGAAACCATTCGAAAACCCAAATGTTTTCGAATGGTTTCACTTCAGTCCATCTTTCCACTATTACGCAAAGGCATCTGGTTCACCTTGGTAGACCTGAAAGGATGTGTTTTCTGTATTGCTATTGAGGAGCCATACAGTTGTTTTCTCCACTTTCAAATTGGAGAACATCCTTTTGAATTTACTGTTCTTCCTTTTGGACTAGTGACAGCTCCAAGAGTATTTACCGAGTGCATGGCTGTTGTCTGTGCACACCTTCACCTCAATGGGATCCACCTGTATCCCTACCATTGGCTTATTATTGCCCCATCCCAAAGAGCCTCCTGATTAGACACCAAGTCCACTTTTAGTCATGAAACTTGGTCTGTATGTGAACTATTCTAAATCCTGTCTTTCTCCCACATAGTCTATACCAGTGGAGACAAACTTATGGCACATGTGCCACAGCGGGCGTGCAGGGCCCTTGCCACAGGCATGCAAGCCAAGTCGCCCCAGCATTGCCCCAGCAGCTGAGCATAGGATAAGAGCGCACATACTCGTAGGGGCTATGCACATGCTCAGAGAGGAGTAGTGGTGCCAGGTGATGATGTCTGAGCCGTGACTCCGTAACCGCGACTCGTCCAAGCTTTCGCATGGCTGGTCAGTGCGCTGCCAGGATATCTATACATTAATTCCTTAGATTGGTTGTGAGGTGTTTTTTCTAAACTAAAACCTCCGTTTTCAGGTTTTATTGTGTTTAGAATGGGCAGAAATGATGAAAAAGCTACTCAAAGAAGGCCTTTTCAAAATTGCCTTCTTTTCAGTGGTATTTTAGCCTTTATTAGGGTTAGGGGTGTGCACCAGGTCAGGGTTAGGGGTGTGGTGGTGAACCAATCACACACTTGCCACGGCGGGCAGACAGATCTCTCTGTGTTGGCGCACGAACTAAGTCGCGCCAGGATTGCCCCAGCAGCTGAGCATTGAATCCCAGTGCACACAGGGGCCATGCACATGCTTGGAAAGAGGTAGCAGTGCCAGGCGATGATGTCACACGCCGCAAGTCATTAGCCACAACTTGTCCGAGCTTTTGCATGGCCAGTCTGTCCGCTGCCAAGGATATATATATATGCTTGGACTGGCTGTGAGTTGTTTTTTCTAAACTAAAACCGCAGTTTTCAGGTTTTATTGTAGTGTTGGCACTTTGCAATAAATAAGTGGGCTTTGGGTTTCAGTTTGGGCACTCAGTCTTCAAAAGGTTTGCCATCACTGGTCTATACCATTCATTGGAGTATTTTTTGACTCCATTGCAACAAGAGGATCCTGTCTGCAGACAGACGCTCTTCCTCTGCTACTGAGATACTGCACATATTAGGACTTATGGCTGCCTCAATCACTTTCCCATCCTCCCATCTTACATATTTCACTAGAAGAGCTTTTTGACCTGTTGAGCCGGAATGTTTCATAGGAGGAGGGAAGTAGGCTGGAGAGGCTTCAGGATACTTTGTGTTCTGCTTTCTCAGTGTCCTCCATTCTAGCCCAGCAGAATACCCCCTTCCCCCTCTCTCAGATCATTTTCCCAACCTCAGAGAGGAGCCAGCATGGCTCTTTTCATGCTGGCTGTGAGCAGAAGGGGAGTTAGACCTCTGATTTCCAGTGCTATGGCCAAAATGCTATCTTTAACTCCTAATTTGGGAATCCAGAATAGTGTGTGGCCATTCAGATGCTATCCAGGGGCCAAAGGGTTGCTCCCTCCCTAAACATAAAACTGCTGCTAGAGTTGGGATCCATGTTGTGTCTTTATGGATTGCTTTGCCCTAACTCTGATTCACTGCTGAAATTTAAATAAGATTTATAATCAAAACAAACAAAATCAGCCAGCCATTCAGCTTTTGTGTGTTTTTAAAAATATTTTTGGAAGGTGGCAAGATCTTCCCGTTAGATGCACTGTTCTAGTTTCTCTCCAGATATCTGGACAGGTGAATCATGTAAGAAGCAGGGGTAGCAGCTGCACCTGGTTGCTAAGACATTCTAGAGCAGGCTTTTAAGTGCCAGGGCACATGTGCAGCTACTGGAAGGAACTCAGAAGGTACTTTATCTCCTGCAATGCTCTCAAGGTTTCTAATATCTTTTCCATGACTCTACAACAGCGGAACTGGTACTTTGATTAAGAAAAATAGGGTGGCAGCATCATTACAGTAAACTCCACTCCCACTATCATTTAGTATAGCAACCTTGCCACTGGATTTGTTTGCTTTTTAAGTGCACAGTAATACTCTTTCATTCCAGTGGCAGTGTCTTTGAATAAGAACATCTCTCCATTGCTTAACAAGCACCCAAAATGCCAGTAAGTAAAGGAAGGGGAAGTAGCTGACTTGTGTGAGGAATACATGATTCACAATGGATGTGGTTAGCTCTCCAAAAAGAACTACTTTTGGAAGTTACTCCTTAAGATCTGAGGGAACATATTTCATGTTGTTCTGCACCTCAAGGATGCACCTGATATGTTACCAAATAATTGCTTTCTTGCAGTTATTATTGTTATTATTGGTTGTAACAACTAGTCAAAGTGCAATGTTTTGTCTTGGAAAAGTGATACTTCGTCCCAGTAAAGAATGATGATGCATCACATATGCAGGGTTTAATTGCTTGCTTTGCCTTTTTGAAGAAGTTATTGCTGTTGAGATGACATTCATTAAAAAGTGCTAAGGAAGAATCAATCTGCTGTAACCCATTTTCTCAAGCTTTCTTGTGACTATGTGAACTGAGTGGGGATTGATGACACACCTTTCATTTTTAATGTGTTGAAGCACTTTAATTATTTTATTCATCATAGTTTTAATGATGCATTCCTGACTCCTATTGACATTTTGTCCTGAGATTATAAGTATGTGAATTCATGTTTTATAATTGTGCCTTTTAATTTTTAGGTCAGATATATGTGGACAATATATGTAAACTTAGCACATGGCATACAATGTTGGCTTTACTCCCCGGTTTTTCTATTTATGGCAATGGTCATTGGAATTCTTTGAATGCAATAAGTTTTAGATCACATAAGGTACACCCATCTCCATGTTTAGACAGAAAAAAATCCCCTTATTCTCTAAACATATGTATAATTGCACCTTTGCTCAAAAGATAGGAATTGTCTAGAGACTTTTTAACATAGATTTGTGGTACCCTTAAAATTGTTGCCCTTTTCTCGTGTGTCGAAATAACTTTCCTACACGAATATAGTTTGGGTCTTAATTTTTTTGTGTAGAATCATCTTTCATGGTCACCTCAGATATTGCATGGCTGTACACATATTTTTTTCATGGCACATACCTGATTAGGGAGCTGTGGTTTATTCCTGCTCATGCCTCCATCACATGTACTATCGAAAGTGCATATTTGAAAAGCACATGTTTCATTTTTAGCTGTACATCTTGTCTTTCTAAAGATGTAAGACAGACCTGAATCTTTTTGTAAGCTGGAGAACAAGATTTGTGGCTTAGGGTTGACTTTAGTACATATTTATAGAAAATTTGACATGTCATTTTGAGTCAGGAGCTATAAAATGCTTTCAACTTTGAAATCTGAACATTTGCTTTGCAGAGTCAGTTTTTTGCTAGCTTCTCCGAGGATACAAAAACTGGACAGCAATACAATTAGAAACAACCTTACTTGAATAGGTAAACCTTTCCCAGAATAGCTGAGGTGTTCTACATATATTTCAAAGAACAGCTGACAGCTGCTCATTGTTAGTATTTCATTAATGCTGAAAAAAGTCATAGTGAAGGTGATATAGCTGGATTGACCCAATTTAAAACGCAAAAGGAAAGTCCACTGATGTGGGAATGCAGACCACTTTACCCATATTTATTCAGGTATATTCGTAATGGCCAGATTGGGTTGGATGCCTGTTTTTTTCTGTGTAGGGGTGTGTACCTGTGTGTGTTTTTTCTCCTGGGAACATGCTTGTATGGTTTCGAACTATTTATTCAAACCCTGTTCAGGTATTTGCATGATTGTGTGAGGGTTTAAACTGGGCAAGGAACATTTGCCTGAATATGCAAGGGCCTAAACTGGCTATGGTCCCACACCTTATGTTCCCATGCATACCAGACCCTCCCCTCCGTAGTCCCCATATTGAACAGGGATACCTGAAGGAATGTTCTATGTGTAGTAGTTTGAATGCATGTAGAACTCTTCACAAAACTGAGTTGGTGAGGGGAGCAGCCATGTCACAACTAATTTTTGTGCTTACATTCTGAAGGAATGCAAATATGGATTTAGTGTCAATTTTAATATACCAAAGGCTGCACAAGTAACTAAGACCCTGTGGACTTAGCAGGACTGACATCTGAATAGATTTGCTTATGGAATTCATTATCCATTTAGAGTACAAGCTCTGATCATTTTTCATATTAATTCACTGAAAAATTAAAATAAATTTCAGGCTGTCATCTGAAAGCTGATGTCTGAAATGCACTGAAGGAACATAACATATACATTATTTTTCAGGTTTTTGAAAATTGTTTATTGAAGCTTTTATAATGTACTGCCAAAAGTTATGCTTTGATCTGCCGTACTCCCTTCTAAAGTATGAAAAGTACAAAGTAGCATATTATTCATGCACTTCTAAGATGTAGCTGATGGGATAAAAATTGCAAAAATGTTGCTTTGTTACCTTAGCAACACCTATTTATGTTTGAATTTATGCCCACCTGTATCCCATTGTGACATCAGTCTGCTGATTTGGACTAAATGGCACTGCTTTGCTTTGAGTTTCCAGACTAAGTGTCTGCCCTGGTCAATCCCAAGGAGTTGGCCCATCAGGGCTAGATTAGTTCTACCTGGCAAGCTGCACCATGTGACATCCACATTCTTTAGATAAACCTTGGAATTAACTTTCACAGGATAGGATGATGGCCATTATATTAGCCAGCTTTAAAAGCAGGGTTGTTTAGCTCTTCATGGCTGGTTCAGACAATGAGCTGTAACCCCCAGTTGAGCTGGTTGGAAGTTGTCTATTCGGAGAAGTGGCCACATGTGCTGCACCTAGTATAGGCTAATCAATGCAAGAAAACCTATTGGATCTTTAGTGCTTGTCTCTAGTGTTGCTGCCTTCCTCTATTCTGCCTCCTGTTTCCTCTTTCATTTGTGCAGCACCTGTTCTCTACATTTAACCGCCTTTCACTTGTGCAGCACCTGTTCTCTACATTTAACCACTTTCTCTGGTCAGAAACTGGCCCTCCCCTTCTAATACTGCCATCACTGCTACCCTCTTATTAGAGGCCTCATATATATCTACCATGATGGCTGTAGATTTGTTTATTGAAGGCCTGCTTCTTGCCAGCTTCCATCCAGTAGGCTTGGTCATCTGTTGGGTGCATTGCGGGGTCATTGTGGGTTGTTTTCTCATCAATCAATGCACCTTGGATTATTTCCGGAGTGGGTTGACATAATGTATGAACATGCCCAGTGTACAGCATTTTTCCAGTGCTGGAGGGGCTACTTTGGGGAGTGAAGGAAAAATAGCTTCCACCAGCCCAATTGCACGTATCTAAAACTGCATCTAATCCTTAGTGTAATGGTATAATGTTGTTTGTCTTTCTAAATGGTGTTTCTAGTATGGCTAAAGTAAACATAGAAGTGATGCATCTTTGGTCATGTGAGTCTGGATTGTTGGAGTAATTTGCAGCCAAAGCTAGGTATCAGAACAGAACCTTTCTAGGAAAGTTCTCTGATCTTTCACAAGAGTGCAGTACAAAAAGTGTCTGTTCTCACAGGGGCAAATCATTGCTTGTGAACATCCATTGCAGCCGCAGAGAGGGAGGACTGAAGCTTATGTCCATCAGCCGTTCTCCCAGGGAGCCTAGCCCTGCTCTCTAAATTGCATGAAAGATGTGATTAAAATGTATTCTTAGCCTGTACAGGTGTGCAGAATTTTAGAAGCATTTATTACCACGACTTTAAAATGAGATTTGAAAAACTGAGAATATAACTGGATCATTTATCTCCATTTTGATTCTTCCTATAAAAAGTTGTAGTGTACTTTATGGGGATGCTACAGTGTATTACTAATTTCTCTACTTATGTTCCCATGTTGCATTACAATGGTTTTATGAACATAATTCCCTGTGCATTTTGCTGAAACTAATTTCTCTTTATATGAAAAGAATGGGATGAACTCACTCATGGTGGCATGTAGAGAGCATGGTGTTAAAAATAGAGTATATCTGAATGAAAGCTTGCAAGTCAGTTCTTGGCAAAATGCAGTCTGACATAGCTCCTAGTCTCTTTCTCTCTCTCTGATGTAGGCATTTCCTTCCAATGTTTCCCCCTCTTCTAGAAATGACATCATTGTAGCCTTGTAGGAAATAAGGTAATATAAATAATTCCCTTTTTCGGTGATACTTTGCAGTGAACACAAAGAACTAAAGAGCTTACTATTGTACTTTGAAGGAACACAGATGTGTGCCTAGTTTTTCCAGTAATGCTGTTTCAGAAATTGCATTCATTCATTTGGTAATACTTGATTGCTTGACTAAAGGATGTTATGTTTTATCATGTTTTTATTTATGCATGTTTATGATACTGCAACAGAGCATAAGGAATATGCTGTTTCATATGGACTTTTTGGTTATAGTTGATATTTATTTAGGAATAACCACAGGTCTTTTCATGTGCTTCTGGTATGTAGAACAATCTTGGATAGAATGAGGAGTGAGATTATTCCATTGCCCAGTTCCCAATATCATGTCCTCTACTGATCCTGCCCTCTGGTTGTCCATGTATTTAATATGGAAATTGGCAAAGGGGTGTCTACGCTTGAGCAGCAGCTTGCGTGTAGGCAGTCTAAAAGATTGGGATCCCCATTGCATTTTCTTGCATGTGCTTAAGTAACTGCTCATAGGAGAACCTTCTTTAATCAGATGTGGATAGTCAGTGAAGGGGAAAATAGTATGGGAGAAACACTGGGGTAGGGCCCTGTTGTATCCGTGACTTTCCTATGTAAGAGAAGTGCTCAAGCACCTTTCATATTTGGTGGAGAATGGTGTAAACTGTCTAGTTCAATTTCCAATCCTTCCCAGCTCTTTTTATCACCCCAGAACAGGTTTGATGAATAGCCCCTGATAGCTAGTTCTCCCCACCCAAGCAAAGTGTCAGACCTGGTTCCCACTCAGTTGAGAATCAGGCTAAGTAATGCAAATCAAAAGCATTCTCAAGTCATAGCTTGCTGAGAAGATGATCAGTAGATCATCATGTGACTTATTTAATTAAATAAATTTATTTCATTTTCATGAAGACTTACCTTCATTCTCAAGGTCAGTAGCTGCTGACAATAAAAATATTCTCCTATTTGAGGAGTCCAAACTGCTTCCCATTAACAAAATGTTTGCCATGTTGGGCATAGCCAGTCACAAAACACCCATTTCTCAGAAAGCAAAGTGATGAGGCTAAAAGAAAAGTGACTTTCCCAAGACCTTTTAAGATCAGGAGGGGCTAGGAAACCAAGTTGGGTACTCCAGTAAGAATGTAGATTAGGGAGAACAAATATTACATGTGGCTAAAATGCAAAGATGACTATATCAACTCAGTATAAAGAACAACTATAAATTAATAAGTGTGTAGCGAAGCCTAATAAAAACCCCCGATGTGACTTCTCTATATACTAATTTACATATATTTTGTCTATGCTGTTAATTTACATATATTTTTTTCTACAGGTTTTCATTTTTATTAATATTGTATGACTTTCATGAAACTTTCTAGGGATGCCATCAACAGCTCCTCTTCCCAAATTTGATAGCTTGGATAAAATGATTATAAGGTGTTCCAAAACCAGTACTGTACCTCCAGACTGGTTTTATAAAAAATCTGTGTCTAAGAAACAAGTGAGCAAATGAAACATCATGCCAGCTCAGAATTTTTTATTGCAACTTGTATTAGGTGACTTGTTCTAACCATCTATGACTTGTGGCTATGGTCTCACCAACCATATTCTTAGATTAGTTTGGAAACCATTTACCCTTGTATATTGTAAAATTAAAGAGAAGGTGTGCCAGGCATAAAAGAAATCACTCCCTTTGTTGTGATAATTTTTTATTGCAGTTATCTTCAGAAAACTTAGAATTTTATCTAGAATGCTTGGATTTTAGAAAGTTCTACTGTATTAGTTTCAGTTTAATATTTCTAAGCATTAATCTGACAGCATAGCATACAATTAACTAAAAAGTTCAGCATTCAAAAGTATTTCTTGTTTGATTTATGTATGTATCTATTTGGAGAATTTTTCTTCTGACATTCTCCTATTTAACAACTATTTAAAGGTGCCTTTTTATCCTATAATATAATTCAGTACATCACAAGGTAAAATGGCTTATTTAATAACTGGGTAAGCTAAGCAGTTAGGAATCTGGGAAAGGGACTAGAACTGCAATTGAATTGAATCACAATAGATGCAATATAGCCAAAGCTGAACTCCTTAAAAGCACTATTGTTTTCAGTGAGAAAGTCACATACATGCTTAACTCATGGGACTTATGTAGCAAACCTTAGTACTGGGGTTGGTCAAGCAGATCTACATTGCTTCCACTGCCCCATTCATAGCCCTGTTGTCCATCAGCAGCTAGGGCAGGAAGATAAAAGGAAGGTGTGCATTTGGAGTTCAAGGTCCTGGGCTACATCCTGACTTGTAATGGCCTCTTCCATGGATACTCAACCTCATTGTCAATTCCCAGCAAGGCCAGCAGTGATGAGTAAACTTCCTGCTGCTTCACCAGGAAGGGAAGGTTTCTCCCATCGACTTTCCTCTCCTCATACAGGGAGAGAGGTCTAAATCATCGGTGACCTCTCAGCCACACCTTCAGGATACACAGAATCATGCCTTAGTTTGGCTGGGTCATGGCCAATATTCTTAGTATCTACAAACTGATAACTCCATGGATGGTGTATAGTTTGTCCCCTTGATTTAATTTTACATAATTTTAGTTACAGGAGGACTGAAACCAATAGAGATATCATGGAAGTGATGAATAGTGGATTTTACCTGTAATAGTTCCATGGTTATAAAATGAAGCTCAGTTACACAATAATTTTTAATTCTCTTCTAAAATATGAACCATTGCAAGTATTTGATATTCAAAGATGAAAGTAAGGTTTGATTTAGTCAAGTCTGACCTTCTCATGGTATGAGTTTGCAGTTCAGTGAACATTTTAATGCTTAACATCTGCACCACAATATCTGAATGTCATTTTAAGCTTGATTGTTCTAATATCTATGGATGGTAAATTCTTTATTTAATTTATTCAGTTATGGTTAAATTTGCAATTCACTCGGCAAAGATCCAGAGAACAAAAACAACACTGTTGTCAAGCTAACTAATCCCACAAAGCATGAGTTTTCAATACTGAATATCTAGAACAGGCAAACTACTTTTTCTAAGAAGAAGGAAAATATAAATGTCCCAGTCTTGAAGTAGTTTAAAGTGTTTTATTTATATATTTAATTTCTCTACCACTCTAATTGCTCCCTGGACAGTTTAAAGTCATTCCTAGAAACAAGACATAATACAATAAAAACATGTTCTGCACTACAAAATTTTAAGACACTTTAAAAATTAGTTTATCACCAGTCTGATTAGGCGTGTTAAAAACATGGGTGCCTCCATCAAGCTGTTAAACTTAGATACCTCTCCTCAGAGAGGGTTGTTTCGGCCTGGTGCTGAAATGGTAACACAGGTGGTCCTCGGTGAGGAGATCTTTCCAAAGTTGGAGGGTCCTCACAGAGAAGGCCCTCCTACTTGTAGCTACCTTCTGATCCTCCAGATGTTAAAACCCAATCCAGTAAGAAAAAAACATGTGGGTAAGTGGGGTAAGCGATTGACTCAAGACCATCTACTGAGTTTTATGACTAAATGATTATTTTGTTTCTGGGACTCAATGGATCAAAGTGAGGGCACTATCTGTATATCAGAAATGGGCAGAAAGCAGATCATCAGATGCTTTGGACTTCAAAATGCAGCATTCCTGACCATTGACTATATTGTCAGAGGCTTCTTAGGAGTCCCAAACATCATGCGATATTTCTTCTGCATATCCCCAAAGTGTGCTACACTGGAGCAAGAGCCACCCACTTTCTGTGCTGCAGTAGGCAAGAAAAAGAGGAGGAGAAAGGGGAAGGGTCTGCCTTTACATGGAGAATAAGTCCATCAGTGGCTAGCAGGCATGGTGACCCAGCTGGCACAATTGCAGGGTAGTTAATAAGGCACTTACTAATGCTGCATGTGGTGGGAGGTGGAATTAGCATAATTACCTCTGGTACACTGGCTTCCTGTGTAGTGTGAACCTAGCCAAGGTGACTTGTGACGATAGCTGACAAGTTATCCAGAACCCATGGGCTGTAGTAGGCTTATTTTCCTTGCCACAATTGTGTGAACAGGCCTGATGGCAATAAGTGTTCCCCAGGTTTAGAAGCACGATGCTGCTCTACAACAGTGGCTGAAGCAGCAATAGGAAAAGCTTTTGTGTTCATGTGTTGCTTGTGGACTTTCCAGAAGCGTTTCATTGGCTGCTTTATGGAAAATAGACCACTGATGTTATCCAGTAACATGGTTCTCTTCTTCCCTTTAAAGCCAGACTAGGTCAGGGCCAAATCTGCTTTGAGTAACTGGATTTAGCAGAGAAAGAGGTGTCGAAGGAGGATAGGAAATGTAACAGTACTGTAAGAGGACTTGTATGCCAAAACAGTTGGCCTATAATGAATTTAATCCTTCTATTTCTCAATTCACCCATAAAACTGCACGGCCCTTACTATATCCTTGAATTGCAACACCAGGGTGTCCAAACTACGAAGTTAACAAAATTAACAAGTAAACATGGAGTGGAAAAGGGGTGAATGGGAAAGTATGGAGACATAATTTGTTGAGCCGAATGGTAGGCTTGTTAACAACCTGAAAGTATTTCCTGGGGACAAGGAAGCATTCCAAGACTGTGGTTTAAAATGATTACACAAATATATAATTTTTAAATATCTCTAATCTTTGGGTATCCTTTGCATCAAAATCCCCAGAGGTTAATTATTATAATGAAGAAATACAGATGCAAAATTAATGTGCCATCACTTGTCCAAACACCTTCATTGTGTATATTTGTTAAGTTAATAGTACTTGTCATATTTTTTTCTTACAGATTATATCCAGAAGGATTTCAAATCCATATCTAGAAAATCCTCCCAGCAAGGTATTGCTATTTTTTAAAAATCTCATTAACAACTGGGCATAGTTGTTAGCAGTGCTTTTTTTGGAAGGAAAAAAGTGCCAGAACTCATGAAATTATTTACCTTTCGCACGTAGTCGGTCACTGTACACACACCCACACGCATCAGTTGTGTAATGAAACATAACGGTTGCCACCTGCAGTAAGCGCTCAGCGCGCGACCACATGACCAGTCACAAGCCGAGCAGCGCCATCACAATCAGCGCAGACGAAATACGCATGCATCGGACTCGACACACAGGCAGCCCGCATGCACCGTTTTAATGATTTTGCCGCCAACCCGCTATGCTCGACAGGGCGATTCAAATCCACGTGGACCAAACATCAACTTTTCAAAAGTTACTTTTAAAACTTGGAAAATCTGTCGAAAAAAGGTGCCAGAACTCCATCCCGGTGCATTCTATGACAAAAAAAATCACTGGTTGTTAGAATGTTTGACTGAGACTCAGGAGATCCAGCTGCTAGTTCCTACTCAGCCACAAAGTTCACTGAGTGACTCTGGGCCAGACAGTGACTCTCACCCTAATAACTTCACAGGGTTGTTGTAAAGCTAAAATGGAAAGGAGGAGGATTATGTACACCATCTAGGGTGGCTTACTTCAGTATAAATATAATAATTAAATAATAATAATTATTATTATTATAACATTTCTATGCCGCCCCTTGCCGAAGCCTCGGGGCGGCTTACAACACAATAAAATACATTGAGATACAATAGAACATAATAAATTACCATTAAATACAAAAATACAAAAAATACACTGAGTTTCAAACATAATAATATAAAATTAAAAATAACAGTATAAAATAAGTAAATAAATAATATAGGAGGAGAAAAGAGAAGGAAGAAGAAGTTGCCCTGGCCAGATCATATATTTTAACAATTAAAATGATGTTTAAATAAAAAGGTACTCCTAAATAAGTACTCCTAAAACTATTGTTTCCTGCCTTCATTTTTGGGCTATTTTATTAATGATAAGTGCATTTGTTTATCTTTCAGCCTGTAACAGCTATGTGCATCAAAGTTTTCTAATCTAAACAGTTTTTAATTTAGCTGTTAAGGAATTTCATATTCAGAAACAAATAGTTCAGTGAAATCATGCTTGTACTTGTTAGTCGTGTTCTGTAACTTTTATGTAGTGCTAATGCTATAACCTTGTATGCCTGCATAATTCATGGTTTGCCCATTTTTTTTTTTTTTTTTTTAGATTTATGGAGAGAGTGCTTCATGTGCTGGGAGAGCACTCAGAAATGTTTTCATTCTACAAGCTTCTGATTTGTTGAAAGACAGAATGTCTCTGATGGGACTTTGCAGGTAACCTTATTTCCTTGTTTTAACAAAGCATAGCTTCCCCATTGCTGTCCATCCAACCTTCCCGTCATGCAGCTGGCTTAGGGACTGAGTGTATTTGCCGTGGCAGATTTCTTTCTGGAACCAGGAGCACAACTTTTACCCTTATCTTGAAATTTTCTGGTTTGCACTCAATTTGCCAGTCTCCTGTTTTCCATGTCAGTGTCCACCATGGAAATATTCATGTACTCAAGGCTCCCCAATGGAATGCCTTCATCGTTAATTTTTATGGATGCTTTATGCTGTAATCATTTGTGTGTGCTTTGGCATTTCTGGAAAAAATACAGTACCTATTGAGACATAGTTCTGGTTAAATATGTTCTCTCTAATCTAGTATAGTGGTTTATCTCATTTCCTGAAAAAAAGCACTTTACTTGAAATGGAAAGGTCCTTACTGTGTGAATAAGTGATCTGTGACTGATTTTCAAATATGTATTTTTATTGTATAGGAGTGAACAAATGGAAAAAATAGCCATAAGAATCTGCCCTCAGGGAGGCAGTGTAGTAAAGTTTGTGCCTTTACCAGTGGCTCTTATCTATCGCTACAAATGCTGTTATTGTAGTTGATAGCATTTGGTTTGTGTTCCCTGCGCAGTTATTCTAAGACTAATCCCCAGAGCATTTGAAAACAAAATTAAAAATAGCTGCCTAAGCCTACAGCATATTGGCCTTTCTCTTTCATAACAAATAATTTCAAATTGGCTAAACTACAACCCAATTCTTTGTATGAATTATTGGGTTAAAATAGCATGTGGATTCATTATTTTTTCATACTTAAAAGTGATCTTGTGACTTCTCAATTGCTCTGAGATACAGTGAATTCCAATAACAAGAAAAGATTGGGGTGTTGTGATCTTCTGTCTGCACAACTCTGATACATTCAGATAACAGGTCAGGCTATCTTTATAGAAATCCATTATTCTTGCATAGTGTTTCCTCAACACCTTTTTACTTTGTTATAGTGTATCTGCATATTTTGATATATTGTGAAGTAAATGCATTTTGGGGGCAGCTCTTCTAAACCAGGGCCTGGAAAATGTCACATGCCTCTCATTTTCAGAAGACTTCTGCATGGAATCATTTCTAATCTCTGGCAAGAGCTCTGTTCCTTCCCTGGCACCCTACTGCATGGGAAAGAAGAGGAAGAGATAAAAGAGCTGGTGTGGTGTAGTAGTTAAGAGCATGTGATGGGAACTCAGGTGATCTGTGTTCTAGTCCCCGCTCAGCCATGGAGCCAACTGGGTGACTTTGGGCCAGCCACAGATTCTCAGTCCAACATACATCAGAAGGTTGTTGTTGTGGGGATAAGGTGGAGAGCAGGATGAGGAAAATGATGTAAGCTGCTCTGAGTTCATTATAAAAAAAAATCAGGCTATAAATCAAATAAATAAGGGGGTGACAAAAACAGAGAAAAAATAGAAGGTTATCTGAAAGCAAGGGAAGCAGGCACCAACCTGATACTAAGCAGGTTTGGGTCTGGTCAGTGCTAGGAACTACCTTGAGTTCCATGATAGAAGAAAGATGGGATGTAAAAGTATCAAACAAGGGTTGACCACCTGCTTTGGTACCTGGTCCTGTTCACTACCTGTTTCGGCCCCAGTCACTACCAATATGTGTTCCCTAACCAATACAAAGGTAGTGCAGAGAAAAAGGGCTGTTCACCTCTGGTCTAAACCTTGTATTTCCGCATGCATTCCTGTTTTAGGAAATGCACTGTTGATTATTGAAATTCCCCAAATATTTGTAGCCTAGTGCACTGGCTTCTTTTTATTGCCCTCATGTTTGCCCATAAGAGGGATGTGATGGCCACATTTTAAAGATGAGGGAAATTAAATAGATGGAGGCAGTTGAAAGAATTCTGAAGTGAGTTCTAAACTACTCAAATTATCTGAATAGATCAGCCTAGAAAGGCCAGTAGAAATTTATCCTGAAGAAATGCCTTACTGCAAATTGGCATAATGAAAATGATGCATAGGCTGGACTGCATGAAAGCTTTTGGACTGAAGGTTTAACTATTGTACTTGCAACACCAGCATCCAGTTTAATGGGATGTGCTGGAAATGGATGCTTCTGTTTTCACAAGTTACACTGTCACTTAAGGACTATGTAACTTCTGTATAGCACAGTGTGCTTTTTATTTTTTTTATTCAGCTATAGTTGGTACAGCTGTTGTGACCTGTGCTGGATAGGGATAGTCAGGCCATGGTTTCCTGTGATCTGTTAAACTGTTGTTTGGATTACTTGATTGTATTATATGTAGGACTGCCTTTCAGTACAGTTAAAAAGCCATTGGTAAGACAAAATGTAGCAGCTAGAATGTTTATTGTTCATTCTGACCATATTTCTGAATTACCACTTAAAAGAATGTTGCAAACATGAGTAGGAGAGACACACAAAAGAAGACATCTGCCTTTGACTGTGATCACATTTTGATATTCTCAACTTGTGGAGGCCAACAATCCAAAGAGGAGAGCCTCTTCCCTTTTGTGTTTCCCTAGTTTGGGATTAGAATACCTGAATAGGCTGTTGTGACATCAAGATTTTCATTAGTATATTTCCATCTCACCTTTTGCTTTTATATAGTACCCACGGCGGGTTAAATAGTTGTTGTTCTGGGGATAAAATGGAGTGGAGGACAACAACTCTTTATGGCAGGTGGAGATGAGAGTGAATGATGGGTCTAGAGTTATCCAGTGAACTTCATGGCCAAGTGGGGATTAAAACGTGGATCTCTCAAGTCCCCACTCTAATGTACTAATCACTACACTAATTCTCATTGTTTTAGGTGGTGTTTTAATCCTTCTGTGACATTGTTTCATGTACATCAAGATGCATGTGTATTCAGAAGTGAGCCCCGAAGTGCACTTATTCCTTTCTAAATGTGGTTCAGATTGCAGCCTCAGTCTTTCTTTACATCTTTCTTTGTTATTTTGTTAGGAGAAGCTGCATTGGATCTGAACTCGTAGACTGGCTTTTAAAATGCTGTCCTTTCATTAAGAGCAGATCTACAGCAGCTGGTGTCTGGCAGCTCCTGCTGAATATGGGAATTGTGTTATCAGGTCAGTTTTATCAAAGCAAGCCCAACCTGTTTTAGGAAAGTATTCAATTTCCTTTGCTGTCCTTGGGCATTAGATTTATGATGCTTACAAAGGAAGAGAGAAGAAGCCCAATATCTGGTGTAATCAAACTAGGCTTTTTCTGTGCTGCAATGGTGTATATTTTATTTCACATGTGATCTTTCATAACCTGAATAAATATGAGATATTTACTAAATATTTTACCCATGAAAATACTTGTCAGAATGTAATGGTGTTTGGGGTCTTTTTCAATTTGTTGCTGAATCCCCTGATCATTTCTCATCTAGGCTATTGCAATTCTTTTTATGTCGATTCTCCCTACTGGCACATCTGTTGTCCTCAGATAGCTTAGAATTACCTGTCTAATGTCTCTTCCGTTGCTGTGATTGTCTGCTCCATTCGTCAAAGCTTTCTGTTTCTTCTTTGTAAATTTCCTTCTTCCTTGGAGTAACAGTTAAAGCACTCTTGAGGCTCCATGGTTGACTGTAGCCTGTTTTGTACATACCCTTTACCCTGTGATAGCTGCATTAGAATGCAGTTTATTAAGACTGCTTCTACAGCAAACTGTTTGTGTGTAATTGGCCTTTCTGCAGTTCCAGTCATGCTAAAGTGGTCATTCTTTTTGGAACTGTTGGCATTGGCATTTTTGGTGTTGTATGTTACCATGCTTGCTGTGGACAAATATATCTAACATATCCACAACCGACAGGGAGAAATTAGCTTGAATGTGTGCTAAGTGCTGGATAGACAGTTATTTCAGATTTCTTACATTCTGTCTAGGTCACAGGGAATTGTCGCAATCCATGGAAGCTCTAAAACCTCACTGAACAGGGGATGGAGAGAGAGTAATGTGTGGAGAAGAAGAGGGAGCAAGGCTCCAATGAAAGGGAGAAAGGGAATATGGGAGATTTCAGTGAAGGGAACCTCATGGAAGGGAGCAGAACTCAGGAAAGGTGCAGAGGTATTTATAGACTTATGCCTTTACATCTCATTTTACCTGGAGGTGGGCGGCCCTAGAGGGGAGATCACCAGGTAGATGCAAATGAAGATATAGCTAAACAAAAAGATATCCATGAAGTGCATCTTGTGCTGATCAGAAATGTATGAAAAATGTACAGTCAAACTTTGATAGAAAGATGATAGATAAATATATATCACCTGGACCTAAACTTAGTTTGCAGTTGGAAGTCTGTACATTTCCAGGCTTGTGCTACATTTTAAATTATGTGCCCATTTGCAAAGAAAATTGTATGCATTTCCACATGCACTCATTGACGCTTTCGGGGGGGGGGGTCATGTGTCCAAAAATTCATACGTTCAAAAATGCTCACATTCAGAACAGTGGACATTAATGCATACATTAGGGAAAACACCTATGTGTTTTTGTGTGAATTTTTTTGTTAAATTGCAAGCTCATATGGAAGTGGAACAGAATGAGCTGGACCTCAAAAAGCTAGTAATTGTAGCAAGATGGAGATTTACAGATCTGGGGTTTTTTTTTTTTTTTGATGACTAATTTAGTGTTTGAACAGATTAGAATGTGAGATAAATCTGGTTTAACCCTTTGTGATCTCTGGAGGTGAATAGCTGATAGCTGAAGAGCTTCCTCTTTCAGTCCTCATTACTAGAATCTAAAGGGGAACTTGGCAGCTAGTTTACATGATGCAGCTGAGGCTTTTTTCCAGCTATATTCAGTAGCTAGATAATGTTTGCGTATAGTCTGATAATCTGTTTTCAGACAATGTTACTCTATAAAGGGACACATTAAAAATGGCAAAGCAACTTTGCTCTCTGGCAATAAATATGTAGGAACAATGTGAAGAGCTGCTGCTTCTGCTGCTGTTACTGCTGCTTTTTCATCACCATCACCCTCATTAACATCATCAGTTCATTTCTGTACTGCTTAATAGCAGGTGCTCTCTATCTACATCCTTTTTTCAACTGCTTAGTTAACGGAAATGGCTGTTGTAGTCTGTTATTCATGTACAGTCCAGTTCAAAGTGTGATTTTCTATGTGATCTATACTCAGAACAGTTCTTATGAAGAAAATGTGGTGTGTGTGTGTGTGTGTGTGTGTGTGTGAGAGAGAGAGAGAGAGAGAGAGAGAGAGAGAGAGAGAGAGAGAGAGAGAG